>NW_006159565.1:2419909-2431913 GCF_000334495.1 Tupaia belangeri chinensis
AGAGGAGAATGGAGGAGAAGGGATTGCGGCGTGACCATCCCCCCTGGGGGGTGATTTCTCGCTTTCTGTCTCTATGTCTCTCTCTGTCTGTCTGTCTGGGGAGCGCACGCGCCCTACAGTGAAAATCTCTCAAAAAAAAACAAACAAACAAAAAAAAACACCTATACATAAACTCATACTCTAATACCATTATCTCAAGAATGTTTTAAAGTCCCCTCATACAACAGTGAGGACTACTGCCTGATATAGAAGTCTAGAAACAGATGGAGACATATGGCTTATAAAGTTTAAGAGACATGAGGTAGGGTGGAAAGAGGGCTGCTCTCAGAAATGCAGCAAGAAGAGCAAATAGATTCTCTGAGCTCTCTACAAAGCCTACAGTGTGTCTCAAGAATCAGGTCATTAAATTACAATAATGTATCATCATGGTAAGTTTAAGAAAACTCACTTCCGTCAGGATGACATCATCATCTAGGTCCTCTTCTTCAGGTTGCTGAGGAGCTGGGGTGACCAGCATTGGAATCCCTTCCTCGTCAGAGGAGTCAGATATGGTGATGGGCCCATCTCTGATATTGATCCAGTCTATGGGAAGGCAGAGAACAGTTACTGGGAGGTTGGCATGATCATGTTAAATTCTTTAATTAAACTCTGGCCTAAACAGTTAAGCTTAAAGCTAAGTTCATGGTTACTAGTGTATTAATTAACATGAAGCGCCACACGCACTCAAGCATTAAGAGGCATGCTTTTATGGACTTCCACCCATCTCTATTCCCCACAGGAGAAAGAAAACGGCTAGATCTGAAAATACAACATGAAAAGAGTAAACTTTTAATTTAATATTTAAAAGACTGCTCACCTTAAACAAAACCCAAATGATCATTTAAGTAAACATATTTCAATGTTTTAGTCAGGGATCCATTTAGCATCTATGACAGCAACAATTTAACTTCTCTAGTTTCCTTTTAAATATAACTACAGTTAAATGAACAATCCAGATGTAGTAATTCAAAGTCTCTACTATACTTCATTTGTTTGAAGATAGATTATGTTTGATATAAATTACTGAATTACACAAACTGTTATTTTTTTCCTGCCTGGATCCATGACAATGTTAAAAGTCAAAATGGACAGGGTCAGTCCCATAATACAATAGTTCAGCGCTGTGTATAGGAAGATGGATTCCACATGGCTGACCATGGTCCAAATTCCAGCCCTGGCAAATGGGAAAACATACCAGATGCATGTGTATGCATGTTCCAAATTTTGACAAGATAGAGAAATCGAGGGAAAACGATTGTGCTGTGACCATGCCCCAAAAGGGGTATTCTTTCATGCCCCTGGTGGGGGAAAAAAGTTAAAGTGGGCAATTAAGAGAAAAATGCATTGAAGTCCTAAAAGGAAGATGAAGAGGAGAAAGAAAGAAACAGAAAAGGAAAAAAGAGATAGGAAAAAAAAAAAGAGGGGTTGGCTTCCTAGTCTGATAAATTAGGGGAAGCCAGATCTCACATAGCCAACTGCCTGGTTTGAATCCCAGCCTGATAGCTTGAAAATCATCTCAGGTACAGAGGTGTACAGGCCCCAAATCCTGACAAATGGAGAAGGAACTACAGTGTGACCATGCCCCATTAGGAGGTGCTTTCTCCCTTTCCTTCTGAGTCTTCCTCTGGTGAGGTTTTTTTTTTTTTTTTTTTTTTTTTTTTTTTTAAGTATAAACCCTTGAGTACAAAAAAGAGGGAGAGAGATGATACCAGGCAAGAGACTTCAACAAAATTCTGGAAAACAGCAGACTGACAGATGGCAAGTGCTTCAGCAGAAAGAGAAGCCTCAAACTCACAGCCTGCAAAAGGAGCAGCCAACCAGAAGTGGCCTAATTCATGATGCAGACCCTAGAAAAGCTCAGAAATTGATTGCAAAGGACATTGTTGAGGGCAGAAATGAGAGGTAATCCAGACTGTATTGTGAACAAAGAGATTTCTACTGTCTCATGTGGCCACTTGGGCAAAGATCAAGATAAGTCTAGGCATAGACTTCTTCATATTTATTTTTCTTGGCAGTCCACCTAGCTTCCTAAATGTATAGGTTAATGTTTTTCATCAAATTTAGGAAGTTTCTGATCATTTTTTCAAATTTCTTTTTTGACCATTCTTTTATGTGTCAGTAAACTGGATAGTATCCCACATTATTCTTTAGTCTTAATATCCCACATATTCTTTATTCTTTCTGTTGTATAGATATTCTCTACCAATCTACCCTTCAAGTACACTGATTCATGCTCAGATCTTTGCTGTTGAGCAGATTGACAGTAAATTTTACATTTTAATTATTTCTTCTCATTTAAGTTTTTGCCTCTAAGAATTTTCACTTGGTTCTTTTTTAAATTATTTTTTAGTACTTTCTATCTCTTTACTAATATTCACATACCCTATAGCAAAAATCTCTCTAAAAAAGGGAGAAAGGAAGAACAAACAACTTACCTTGTCCCCGGTGGCAGTGAAAGCTGTTCAAGTGAATTATCTCTTCATTGTTGTTTCCCTCTGCCATTTTCAAATGCAGAAATATATCTAAGTAATTCCTAGTATCCAAACATGGTGACCATCTATTCCAAAATATCTGAAAAAAAGAAAGAACATTAAGAATAAGGGATATTGGAGTCCGGAAGGTGGCATGGTGGTTAAGGACACTGGACTCTTACATGGCCGACCATGGTTTGAGTTCCGGATCTGACAGCTTGCTTTTTCACTTTTTCTCTCTCGTCAAATTAAAATAAATAAATAAAGTTAAAAAAAATTCTTAAAAAAAAAAGGGGGGGGGGAGATATTGGGCCAGCAGGTGGCGTGTTGGTTAAGTAACTGGACTCCCATGTGGCCGACCACGGTTTGAGTCCCAGACCTGGTGGCTTAAAAATAACACTGGGTCCATGGGTGCCCAAAATCCCAGGAGGAGAATGGAAGAAAGAGGACTATGGTGTGGCCATCCCTGGTGGGTGATTTTTCACCCACTCTCACGGTTTCTCTGACTCTCTCTAGCAAGTGTATGTGTTTATGATAAAAACTAAAAAGAATTTTTAAAAATGAAGGATATCCATCTGAAAAGGAGACAAAGAGTTGAACTGAGCTCCACCTACAACAAATGCGTATGCCATTATGGAAAAGATCTTTGTGGTGGCTAAGGTACTGGATCCCATATGGCCAATTCTGTGATTCATGTCCCGGACCTGGTAGCTTGAAAAACACACCGAGTGCATGTACATGTGTCCAAAATCTCAAGAGGAGAGAGGAAAAGAAGGGACTGGGCAGGGTCATTCCCCCTGTAGGAATGCTTTCTCACGTTCCCTCTCCCCCTATCTTTTTCTGGTAGGTACACCCTAGAGCAAACTAAAAAAAAAAAAAAACAAAGAAAGAAAGAAAGTTAATCAGTAATTAATAATTATCCCCAAAGAATACTATAAGCTCAGAAAGCTTTCCCAGTGAAGGCTTTTTGAGGAACAAAGGCAACAAATATTACAAAAACTTTTTCAGAAAAATGGAAGAAACATTTCTCAAATCAGTTTGATGTTGACCTAACTAAAACCAGTAAGAATATTGGAATGCTAGCATCTCATGAATACAGATGCAAAAATCATAACTAAATTCCTGTGCCTCAACCCTATAGTACTAAATCTGAATTATAAATAGTATTGATTCAGAAAATAATTTAAGTTCTGTACAAAAAGTCTAAAAGCAATGATCAACTTGTAGCAAAGTACATCTATAGTATCTAGATTATAACCTTGAGATACTTCCTACTGATTCCAGGCCGGATAGAACTATACAGAATAAACCTGGAACATTTCGTCTTCTCAAATATCAAAACAGCTAAAGACACTACTTATTAAGACGAGGTCCTGTCAAAATTCCAAAAAAAGGTCTTGAAAAGACTCCCGTTTGCCTAAAAAAGAACAGGTTGAGTTTTAATAAGGATGATTATTGACAAAACACTTAAGAATGTGTAAGTGAAAAAGTTCACTTTTTTTTTAAAAGTCATCTTCAAAAACAGTACCTACGGAAAGAAATGGGGTCTTCAAAAAGTTCATGGAGGGGCTGGCAGGTGATATGGTGGTTGAAGTACTGGACTCCCACATGGCCAACGGTGGTTCAAGTCCTGGACCTGGTGGCTTGCTTTCTCATTAAATAATCCCTTTAAAAAATCATGGAACATGCACATTATTTAAAATCTAGGCATAGACTCCAGAATTTTTTGCATCAAATTACACTCTAATTCCATTTCTCCATAATTTTTTTGAAGTCCCCTCATATCTTTAAATTGGTAAATAAAGGCAAAGAATCGGATTTTTAAAAAATTATTTAACTTTATTTTAATAATTATCATTTTTTAAGTTTGCTATAGGGCGCATGTGCTCACGAGAGAGAGAGAGAGAGAAAGAAAGCCACCAGGTCCAGGATTAGAACCACAGTCAGTCATGTGGGAGTCTAGCACCTTAACCACCATACCACCTGCTGGCCCCAAGAATCAGGTTTTTAAAAAATTATGGGAGCAGCGGGAAGCAGCAGGTGGCATGGTGATTAAGGCTCTGGACACTCCTACGTGGACAACTATGGGTTAAGGCCCAAACCTGGTGGCTTGGATTCTCACCCCGCCCCCACCCCCGCCCCCCATGTCTCACTCTTGTCAAATTAAAATAAATGAATAAATAAAATTAAATAAATAATTCTTTAGGAAAAAGTATTCTAATATAAATGAGGAAAATTTCTATTAAAATATCATTGAATGGGACCAGCAGATGGCATAATGGCTATGTCACTGGACTCCCATGTAGTCAACTGCGGTTCAAGTCCCAGACCCGGTGGCTTAAACCCACACCAGGCATGCATGTGTGTGTGCCCAAGATCCCAAGAGGAGAATGGAGGAGAAGGGATTGCAGCATGGCCATCCCCCTTGGAGGGTGATTTCTCGTTCTCTGTCTCTCTGGCAAACGCACACGCCCTATAGCAAGAACCTCTCCAAAAAAAAAAAAAAAAATTCACATGCCTCAGTAAATCGCTACTGATCTAGACACCAAATACCATTAGCTGCTAACATCCCAGAGACAAGACATTAGGTACCTTCCGAGGAAAGAACACTTCCTGTCTTGCCAAAGGGATTGAACCTGAGTCCAGTCAGACCCAGCCCCTAAGTTTCAGAATAAAGAATAGAAGAAAAATGATATTCTCTAGTATTTAATGAGGAGAGGCAATTTTTAAAAATTATTTATTTAATTTTATTTATTCATTCATTTATTTTAATTTGACCAGAGAGAAACACAGAGAGAGAGAGAGAGAGGGAAAGGGAGAAAGGAAGTCGCCAGGTCCGGGACTCGAACCCTGGTCGGCCATGTGGGAGTGTCCAGCACCTTAACCACCATGCCACCCGCTGGTCCCAAGGAGAGGCAATTAAGAAGAATCTAAAAAGGCTCTATAAGAAAAATTAGTAATTTTTTTAAAGGGCTGACACGCACTTACCTAGACTAAAATAAACACTACAGTTCAGATTTGACAACAATAAAATGTGGGAAAAAGAAAGGAATTGAAGAGTAAGCTGGGATTTAAAAAGCCCATAATTTTTAATCTCACAATTACTTTCGGAAAGAACCAGTTATAAGGATAGAATAAAAGAAAGAATCTTGGCAATGGCTGTTTCTTCAGGAGGGTCTATATCCTGACCTCACTGGTGGATTTAAGTGTCTTACTATAATTCATTAAGCTATGTTTGCTTTGTGTGGTTTCATATATTGGTATTTTTAAAGAGTGAAAAAAACTCACAAGGTATTATACACTGGGCCCAGCTCCACAGTGTATTAGTAAGGGAGTCAAATCCCACATGGCTAAACATGGTTCGAATTTCAGGTTTCACACCTTGAAACACTCACCAGGTTCATGTGTGTGTATGCATACTTAAAATTCTGACGGGATAAAGTAATGGAAGAAAATGGATTGTGGCATTACCATTTCCCATTGTGGGCAAAGGGTTTTTTCTCTTTTCCTAGTGAGTTCATGAGCCCTCTGGCAAAAAAAAAAAAAAGAAAAGAAGATATCACACATCTATTCAATTACTAAATATTTGGAAACTGATTATACCAAATGTCAAGGATTTGGAGCAATAGGGACTTTTTATTTTTTTTTTTGGAGAGGTGTTTTTTTTTTTTTTTTTTTTTTTTTTTTGGGGCCCGGGGGGTGACCGGAAAAGGGCGCGTGCGCTTGCCAGACAGAAAGAGACATAGAGACATAAAGCAAGAAATCACCCCCCAGGGGGGATGGTCATGCCACAATCCCTTCTCTTCCATTCTCCTCTCGGGATCTTGGGCACACACGCACATGGCGTGAGTTTTAAGCCACCAGGTCTGGGATGCAAACCGCGGTCAACTACGTGGGAGTCCAGCAACATAGCCATTACGCTAACTGCTGGTTCCCACAATGGGGACTTTCATACACTGTTCATAGGATAAGTTGATACCACAACTATGCCAAAAATAATAAAAGTTTCATACTTTATTGAGGGCCATCTCTAGTTTTTCTCCTCATGTCTAAGAACAACATAATCATTTGGGAGGGAAATGCACACACAACTCCCTCCTGGCTGGGATAAAAATCCCTGGCCTCAGCTACTCTTTGGCAACCCTCTTGGGACCCCTCCCTGCTCAGGAGCTTTCCTCTCTTTCAATAAACTCTGCCTATTTTTAATTTTATTTAACTTTATTTATTTTAATTTGACCAGAGAACGACAGAGTGAGAGAAAAAGTGAGAAAACGAGTCACAAGGTCCAGGACTAGAACCATGGTTGGCCATGTATGTATGAGTCCAGCGCCCTTAACCACCATGCCACCTGCTGGCCCCAAAACTAGTAAGTTAACTGTTTTAACAGCCCAGGGGAGAGGGGGCAACGCATAGCTGGGCACAGCCTCGGAGGTGACATGCTCAGGCCACTCAAGGCACCACCACTTCCTGGGATTTTTAAAAATGTTTATAAATGATTATTGCTTTTCATTCAAATACTAATTTACCATCTTGACCATTCTTTGAATACCTATCCTTTTTAAACTTGAACTAATATTTAATCAAAATTAAATCAATATATAAAATAGTTAATAATGGTTATCTCTAGTATGTTTAAAGTAGCTATGTTTCTTGCTTACTTTCATTTCCTGATTTTTCTACACTAAATTATTATTTGTATTAACATTTTAAATTAAAAGTACATTAAAGATGGAACCAGCAGTTAGTGTAATGGTTATGTCGCTGGCCTCCCACGTAGTCGACCGCGGTTCGCGTCCCAGACCCGGTGGCTTAAAACTCACGCTCGGCGCATGTGCATACATGCCCAAGTTCCTGAGAGGAGAAAGGAGCAGGGATTGTGGTGTGGCCATCCCCCCTGGGGGGCGATTTCTCACTTTCTGTCTCTCTATGTCTCTCTCTGGCGAGCGCACGCACCCTATAGTGAAAACCTCTCTCTCAAAAAAAAAAAAAGAAGGAACCAGCAGTTAGGGTAATGGTTATGTCGCTGGACTCCCATGTAGTTGACTGCAGTTCAAGTCCTGGACCTGGTGGCTTGAATTCACGCTAGGCGCATGTGCATACATGCCCAAGTTCCTGAGAGGAGAAAGGAGAAGGGATTGTGGTGTGGCCATCCCCCCTGGGGGGCGATTTCTCACTTTCTATCTCTCTTTGTCTTTCTGGCAAGCACATGCACCCTATAGCAAAAACCTCCCAAAAAAAAAAAAAAAAAAGAAAGAAAGAAAAGAAAAGTACATTAAAGAAATTCAGCAAATACTTGTGGGCTAGCCACATGGTAGAAAGAATTTGCTAGGTGCCATGGGGAAAATCCACACAGGTCTTGCTTCAAAGAACTCAAAGTCACATCAGTACACAATGAAAAATAATCTGAAGTAAAGTCACTGTGCAATAAAGAGACTATTTCGGGGCCCAGTAGGTGGCATGGTAGTTGAGGGAGCTGGACTCCCACATGGCCAACCTTGGTTCGGGTCCCGGACCTGTGGCTTGCTTCTTCACTCCTGCCCCCTCATCCCTATCTGGTCAAATTAAAATAAATAAATAAATAATGTTGAATAGAATAATTAAAAAAAAAGAGAGAGAGAGAGAGACTATTTCAGATGGAAGAAGGCAGGCAGCCAGAGAAGGTTTAGTAGGGATAGCCATATTCAAGCAAACTGAACACTGTGCCAGATCTAGCTTAATCTTTAAGAGGACAGCAGCTTCATCTAGGGTTCTTGAAGCCTTCAGTCATCAGGTAAGAAGTCTGAATAGTCTGCTGGAGAGGCCACATGGAAAGCTCTGACACTACAAGGAGATAAAAGGCTGAGTCCAGCATTCCAGCTACCTCTAAAACAGCGTAAGTAAAGAGGTTGTCTACGAAATGGATCCTCCAGTCCTGGTTACCTGGGCTAAGAGTATGTGGACCAGAGAAAAATGGCCCAGGTGAGCCCTTCCCAATATTCTGCTCACTGCAACGATAGATAACTCAACAGAGTTCAAATTTTATTTTCTAGCCAATGAGAAGCAACGCAAAGAGAGCTGCTTTAAAGGAAAATAAAGCTAGTTGCGATGTCTAAGCCTGCAAGAAAAAATACTAAGAGCCAGGAAATAAGAGCCAGTGAAGTATAAATTAAAGAGCATGTACTCAGGGGAAGGAAAAAAAATGCAGGGTTAAATCCAATGAGATTTTTGTATGTAATAGGTCATCAGAGCAAGAGGAAAAAAGTCAAAGATAGGACCAGCCAGTGGCATGGTGGATAAGGTGGTTTGATTCCATATGGCCAATGCCATGGTTGAATCCTAGACCTGATGGTTTGAAACACTTGAAAACACTCTGGGTTTATGTATGTGTGTCCAAAATTCCGAGAAGCAGCTGCAATTTTGAGGTGCCCACCCCCCACAGGGAGTAATTTCTCACTTTCTCTGTCTCTCACCTACAAGTGCACATGCCCTATAGCAAACTAAAAAGAAAGAAAAACAAAGGATTCAAAGTTGACCTAGATACTGAGATCAGATGACTACAGTGTGGTTATGCTATTAAGGAAGAACAAAGCAGATGATGAGTTTAGAGTGAGAAAATGCAATGTTATGTTCATTCTGATATGTAGACAAAATAAAGTAACTAAGGTAAAATATTAGCCATAATTACAAATAATAATGTAAACAATTAGTCTTTAGGCAGAGTATAAAAGAGCTCTGGGGGCGGGGGGAAAGATCTCTGAAAATCTGTTATCAGTGTCCTTCTACAACAGGGAAAGTTTTAAACCAAAAATTAAATCCAAACTCTTCAGTGGGTGGGCTAAAGAGTTTAAGATATAAATTTAAGATTTTCCTCAAATGACAACTAGTTTGGAAACTGGGACAAATAAGTAAGCACATTCTCATTCACAGAGAATACAAGTTTTCAACCATCTTTTTTTTTTTTTTTTGAGAGGGTTTTAGTAAAGGGGGGGTGCGCTGGCCAGACCGAGGACAGAAAGCGAGAAATCACCCCCCAGGGGGGATGGTCATGCCGCAATCCCTTCTCCATTCGGGATCTTGGGCACACACGCACACGCGCCCAGCGTGAGTTTTAAGCCACCGGGTCTGGGACGCGAACCGCGGTCGACTACGTGGGAGTCCAGCAACACAGCCATTACACTAACTGCCGGTTCCCTCAACCATCTTTTTACAATTAAATTTTCTGTGAGCTCATTGATACCTTGCAGTCCTCCCTTCTGTCTTTATGATAGAAAGTATATGTGCACTCATGAGAGAAAACACTCTTGATAGCATCTTGCTGCACCGAGTTCTCCATCCCCTTTCCCCAGCTCTCCATTCCTCAGAATCTTGTGTGCCTAAAGGCAAATTTTTCAGGCCTACCAGGGATCCAAACCCAACCTGTACCTTCTATCCCAAGTATTGTCTTATACACTCCACCTTAAGACAAATTTTCATATGAGGTGAAAATTTAAGCCACAAATCTCATCATGTTAAAAACAAAATCCTTACCAAAGCCTACAAACCATATCATGTGACCTGAGTTGACACATACAGCTTGGCCTCATACTTGTTCCTCCCATTCGCCATTCTACAGTGACAGTAGCTCAGTTCCTTAAACATGCTAAGCTCCTTCCTTCCACTCAGGCTCTTCTCTCTGGCTGGATTACTTTACTGCTTTTCTTTCACCACATTGTCACTTTGAATTGGACTGTCACTCTGTTTATACTTCGGTTCTTCACTTCCTCAAAGAAAAACCTTTCCTGACTATCCCCTACATATTTATTCCACCTCCTAGTTCATTCAGATGAGATTTGAACTCTGGTACCAAACTGAGTTCAAATCTCAGCTTTGATCATTACAAGCTTTGTGACTAGCTTATTTTTCAGCATCTATTTCTAATCTATTAAAACAGATAAAATGGGGCTGGAATCAAGCAGTGGTAAAACTTGATGCTCTGTGAAGGTGACCAAAACAAGAAGGTTCTGAATTCACTTATACAAATCTCTCAGAACATGGGTGACATGTGCCCTTGATCTAGGCATGACAACCTTGTTGGGGATACTGTTTCTCTTGTTCATCAAAGAACTAAGCAAATAAAAACTTTTAAAAAATGGTTTCAAATAAAGATAATAACAAAGCCTGTATCACCGTGAGGATTAAGAGTTAACGTATGGAGGGATCAGCAGTTAGTGTAATGGCTAGGCTATGTTGCTGGACTCCCATGTAGTTGACTGCAGTTCTTGTCCCAGACCCAGTGGCTTGAACTCACACCAGGCATGTGTGCATGCGTGCCCAAGATCCCGAAAGGAGAACAGAGAAGGGATTGCAGTGTGGCCATCCTCCCTGGGAGGTGATTTCTCGCTTTCTGTCTGTCTGTCTCTCTGTGTCTTTCTGGCGAGGGCATGCATCCTACAGCAAAAACCTCTCCATAAAAAGACAAGCATGCAAGGTGTATGTATGTGCATGCATGCCCAAAATTCCAAGAGGAGAACTGGAGAAGGGATTGTGATGTGGCCATTTATCCTGGGGGGTGATTTCTCACTTTCTCTGTATCTCTCCAGTGAGTGCACATGCCCTCTGGCAAATTAAAACAACAATGAAAAACTTGTATTTTTTTTAAAAAAATTTTTTATTTTTATTTTTCTTTTTTTTTTTTTTTTTTTTTTTTAATTTGCTACAGAGCATGTGGGCTCACCAAAGAGAGAAAGATAGCCACCAGGTCCAGGACTCAAACTGTGGTGGGCTTTGCAGGAGTCCAGTGCCTTATCACATCACTGTCAGGTATGAGAATTAGTTATGATTGGGGAATAGCAGTTGGTGTAATGGCTGTCGCTGGACTTCCATGTGGTCGACCATGGTTCAAGTCCCGGGCCTGGTGGCTTTAACTCACAGGGGGGGGGGTCACGTGTGCGTGCATGCCCAAGATTCCAGGAGGAGAATGGAGGAGAAAGGATTATGGCGTGGCAATCCCCCCTGGGGGGGGAGTAATTTCTCACTTTCTGTCTCTTTCTGGCGAGCACATGGGCCCTATAGCAAAACCTCTAAAAAAAAAAAGAGAATTAGTTATGTCTGTAAAGGTCTGGAATATATATAGTAAAGCCTAGGCTATCCACATTTAAGAGTACTGCATATTATTATAGTTAGCAAACACAGGCTCTCTCACCTATGCTCCTTCATGAACTTTCAATCTCCTTGACTCATATCTCACCTAGCATTATTAAATTTCTCATAGGGGCTTCAAAGGTTCTCTTTTTTTAGCTGCTGCTAGCCTTCAGGATAAAAATCTAAAGCCTCTAATGAGCTTTACAGGGCAACTTCCAAATTCTCCAGGCTCTCCCGCTACACCACTGCCTCAAATTCACTCCCATTCCCAATCCCCCAGCTATAATAAATTATGGAAATAGAAAACTAAAGCAAAGCCAGGCCATTTCTTAGCTGTCTTCATTCAGGAAAGTTTACTTTGTTGATGTGAGTCACAAAATCTTCCCTGCCCGCTC
>NW_006159565.1:2431976-2432611 GCF_000334495.1 Tupaia belangeri chinensis
GCTCTTCCTTCCTCCCAGCAAGGAAAAGAATCTTCTTTTTGCGAATCAAAATACGCAGGCCTCAGCACGAAATAGGAGTGATTATATGCCCCCAACAGACTTATATGGGAATACTGGTCCTGGAAGCATAACTGGAACCCTCATAGGCATTCAGTTAAAACTGACTACAGGCCTGAAGTTCCTCAAAGTTTTTGGTCATCAGCACAGTATTAGGGTCGCTTCAAAAGTAGATGGGCCTCCTTCCTTGCCCAAGTCCAGGTCCATGCTAGTAGGCGCTGCAGGAACATTAGTAGGACTAGGACTCTGCGCTGCGAAGGGTTTTGGACACACTTTGTGTTCAAACAAATGCTGGGTCACCTTCTCCAACTTTCCTTCAAAGACGACCCCTCAGAACTGAGTGAGGAAGGTCGGAAACGGGAAACCGTCACTGCTCCGGGATGGGCTGGAGTTCAAAGTCACGGTCCATACGCTCCGCTTCTCCAGGCCACGGTCGGGTGCAAGACCACCTCCCAGAAGGCGTCTGGCCCGGGAGCGGGAAGCTAGGGGCCACTGAAGTAAACTCGGGTCTTTCTGGGTTGCGGCCCTCGCGCAGCAGGCCGAGGGGCCAGCCAGAGAAACTTCCCGAAGTGGCGGGA
>NW_006159565.1:2432940-2436910 GCF_000334495.1 Tupaia belangeri chinensis
GCCCCCCCCCGCCGTGCTCCTTCCGGCCCTGCCGCGGCGTCAGTTCGCGCCTGCGCACAGCGCCCCCTCCCGACTAATGACAGGAAGAACCATAGAGGCACGCTGGGTGCTGGGGAGAAGGGGCCTGGGGAATGAAACCATAGAGAGGGACTCCTAGCTCTCCTCTTCCATCCCCCCGCCCCCAACCAATTTCCGAGTCTCGACTCCCCCATTAGGCGGGAGGACGAAAGGAGCCGAGAACAGCCCCCCTGGACCCCGGAGATGTCAGCTTATTCCTGGAGTTGGAAAGGGTGTTGGGAAAAGTAGCCATGGCAATCTACCAGATATCCTGTTATTTGCTCCAGTTTTCTTTTGGCAAGTCATTCATTCATTCAACACCTATTTTATGAGGTCTTCTTGTATGCCAGACACTGTCCCAGGAATTGAGAATATAATGGTAAAGGGAGTTCCTGTTCTCACAAAGCTTATGTTTTAGCTGGAGACTAATGAACTAACTAAAATACTGGCTCAAATAGGAAGTATTCAGGCAAAAATACAATCGGGGAAAAAAACAAGCAGGGAGAATTATAGAGAATGTGGTCAGGGAGCGTGTTCCTTGAAGAGCAGACATTTGAGCAGAAAACTGAAGGAAGTGAGGGAGTGAGCCATGGTGATCAACTTTAGGAGAAGTTAGAGGGCCAAGGCCCTGAAATGGGAGTAATAATTGTATTTTTGAAATACAGCAAGAACGTTAGCATAGCTGCAAGGTGGTGAGTGATGGGGAGAGTGGTAGGAAATGGGGTTGGTGGGGTGGCAAGGAGCTACAACATGAAAGGTCTTATTAATGAATTGAGATTTTGTTCTAAGTGCAATAGGGACCTACTTGAGTGTTGGAAGCAGATATATAAATTGATCTACTATGTTTTCCAAAGATCATTTGAGTAGCTATTTGCAGAGATATTGTGGGTGGATGGGTGGGTGGGGGTCTTCAAAATGTTTATAGAAATGCATATTATTTTTTAAAAACCTGCATGGATTTTAAAACCTTTTGCACCAAAGTAAGCTCATACTTTAATTCTATTTTCCCACTAACTTATTGATGTCTCTTTGTATAGTGAAAGTTCCATAGAGAGGTATGAGTAGAAGCAGAAAAGCCAGGTAGGAGATTATTGCCAGAGTCTAAACAGTAAACGATGATAATTTGGGTCAGCATGGTCGGTGGGGAGGCTGTGAAAAATAGTCAGATGAACTTTTTTTTTTTTTAAGTTTTGCTATAGGGTGCTTACTGGAGAGAGAGGGAGGGAAGAGAGAAAGTGAGAAATCATTCCTCTCCCCCCTTCTCCCAGTGGGAATGGCCATGCCACAATCTGTTCTCCTCTATTATCCTCTCAGGATTTGGGGCATGCATGTACACACACCTGGCATGTTTCTCAAACCACTGGGTCTTCACTCAGACCACAAAGTTACCCATATGGAATCCACCCACCTTAACCACCGTGCTACCAACTGGCCCCAAGATGTTTTTAAAAGGCAAAATAGAGAGGATTTGCAACTCGATTGGATGTAGGCTGACAAAGAAAGGAGTCAATGATGAATTACATGGTTTTTGGTTTGTGTAGCTGGATGAATGGTGGTTCCACTCACAAAGATGGGATTAAATAGGGGAGGAACAGATTTTGTTTATTGTACGGAGAAATGGGCATGTATTGAACATGTTAAATTGACACATAGACCTTCAAGTACAAATGTCAAATAGACAATTAGTTTTATGAGTCTAGAGATTTAAATTGGAGTGACGAACATATAATGCCATGGGATTGGCTGTACTTAGACCTACAACATGAGTGCAGATAGAAAGAGGACAACTGAGGGGTGAACCCAGGATCTAGAAAGGGGATGTTGAGAAAGGGGGGGGGACTAGAGGAGTGTGGTATCTCAGAAGTCAGGGAAAGTAGGGACTAGCAGCTGGCGTAATGGCTATGTTGCTGTACTCCCATGTAGTCAACCGTGGTTCGAGTCCCAGATCCGGTGGCTTAAACTCAAGCCGGGCATGTGTGCATGCATGCCCAAGATCCTAACAGGAGAATGGAGAAGGGATTGCGGCATGGCCATCCCCCCTGGGGGGTGATTTCTTGCTTTCTGTCTCTCTGTCTCTCTCTTTCTGACAAGCACACGCACCCTATAGCAAAAACCTCTCCAGAAAAGAAAAGAAGTCAGGGAAAGTAAATATTCATAGGAAAAAGAGTGAACAGTGGTGTCAGGTGCTGCTCACAGACTTAACGTAATAGAATTGAGTCTCAATGAACAAGAGGAAGAGATATTGTCAGGGAGAGAGTATTGGAAGTTTATGGCGAGAAGACCAAAGACTGAAGAGTGAAAGATAAGCAGAATGTAGTCGTTCTATAGATGTCGACTATGTAGCCTAGCAGAATGCAGGCTAACTGGGCCTGGAATTTCGTGATCAGAAATTTAAACTAAGACCAGGCAGCAAAGGTCTTTCTCCAGCCATCTTCTCAGATGTGGAAAAAAGGAGTGGGAAAAACTGGAGGACATCAGAGAAGGGGATGCTTGTGATTGAGATTTTGGAATTGGTGCAGCTGTTGGTAATGATGAAGCCAGGGTGTGACTGTGAGTAGGTGAATGAGCTAGCAGGAAGGTCAAGATCACTGAAGTAGAGGAGCCAAGAACCTAAAAGGCCTAGGCATGGATGGATCATTTAAGAAGATGTTAAGTCACCAAGAAAAATGTCAAAAATGGGAGCTTGGGGGTGCCCCCAAATGTTCAATAAATGAGAGGGAATTACCAGAAAGCCAGCAGACAGCTGCACAAGAAAAAATAGCAATGTCTGATGGCACATGTTCCAAGGATTCTGTTAATTGTCATCATTGTTGGTTTGGTTTTGCTTTGCTTCAAGAAAAGTGACAGGAACAATAGTCTGGATACAGCAATGAATATCCCTTCTCTAAGACAGTAACATAACTTATAAGAGTTTACAGGGGAATGAAAACAACCACTACGGAAAAGGCCACAGGAAAGAAAGCAGAGCTCTGAAGGGATAGCCATTTTTAATTGAAGTAAGAAATTGAAAGCTGCTAGGGAACCAGAAGTTAGCATAATGGCTATGTCGTTGGACTCCCACGTAGTCGACCGCGGTTCATGTCTCGGACCCAGTGGCATAAAACTCACGCCGGGCGCGTGTGCGTGCGTGCCCAAGATCCCAAGAGGAGAATGGAAGAGAAGGGATTGCGGCGTGACCATCCCCGCTGGGGGGTGATTTCTCGCTTTCTGTCTCTATGTCTCTCTCTGTCTGTCTGGCGAGCGCACGCGCCCTATAGCGAAAAAAACCTCTCCAAAAAAAAAAATTGAAAGCTGCTAGAGAAGAGGTAAATATACAGGTATTTTAAAAAAATAATTATTTTCGTTTAACTTTATTTATGTATTTTAACTTGACGAGAAAGAGAGAGAGAGAAAGAAAGCCTCCAGGTCTGGAACTCGAACCATGGTCGGCCATGTGGGAGTCCAGCATCCTTAACCACCACGCCACCTGCGGGCCCCAATATATAGGTATTTTACAGATGACAGACCATGAGTTCCAGAGCACACAGTGGACACAAGTTTAGAGAGTGAACAGGAGCGAAAACTTAACATAAAGACTTACCCAGGGCTGAGATCTTGGAATAACCTGAAAGATAAAACGAAGGCATCAGACCTGATAGGCTTCTCCCCATAGTGGTCTTTTTGAAGGAGGTAGGAAGTTATAGTTGCCTGTTTGAGGGACCATTCTCTTAAGCCATTTGTAATAGTGAGGCAAGGCAGTATTGGGAGGGTGACTTTATTACCTTAATAAAAAGGCAAGATTCTTTTTTTTTTTTGGAGAGGTTTTTGCTATAGGGCATGTGCACTCACCAGACAGAAAGAGAGAGACATAGAGAGAGAGAAAGCAAGAAATCACCCCTCGGGGGGGGGGGGGGGGGGGTCGCCGCCCAACCCC
>NW_006159565.1:2436941-2450886 GCF_000334495.1 Tupaia belangeri chinensis
GCAATCCCTTCTCCTCCATTCTCCTCTCAGGATTTTGGGCACGCACGCCCACGCGCCTGGCGTGAGTTTTAAGCCACGGGGGCATGAACCGCAGTCGACTACGTGGGAGTCCAGCAACATAGCCATTACGCTAACTGCTGGTTCCCAAAAGGCAAGATTCTTTACAGACCCCTTATCTCTGCTGTGGTTGGTGTCAAATCCAAGGAGATATGATCAAGTAACCTCTCTGAATCAGGGATTCTTCACTTGTGTGGATTTCCATAGTATCCATTTCCTAATGTTTTTACAAGGATTTAAATGGGAGCTTGTGTGAATTGAAAAGCTCTCATGTAGTTATTTTCCCAGATGTTGGTGGTGTCTTAAACATCCTATGAGGCATGAAAACACTTTTCGTATCTCTGCAGATCTCCCAATGTGGACAAGAGAGAACCATTCCTTCAGTTCAGATTTCCAGGAATTATCTGGTATTTGTTGAAGCCTCACATCTTTATTCTAAGGCCAGACTGATTCTAGATAAGGCTATCAATGGGGTAGGATAATGTTACTTTCCTGGTTTTGTTTTTCTTCGGGTATTTCCATCTTTGGAAAGGTTTGTGGTGGGACTTCTTGCCCTTCTGTTTCCAAAAGCTCTGGGGAGATGATGCCAAGTATTTCTTAAGGAGGATTAAACCCATAGATGCACATTTGAGGGGACAATACCAAGTTATTTTCTACTATACTTTTTACTAATCACAGAGATTAGCCAAACAAATCCCTTGGGCTGGGAAAAGGAAGAGATGGAGGAAAAATATTGAGAGTGGTGATGATGGTGGATCCAAAGGCAATGTCTGGAAGTGGCTGAGAAAAACCAGAAAGGGAATGGGTATGTGGAGCTGTGTCTAGGTTGTCAGGGTCTGGGCATGAAATGAAAGTGGCCTCAGAGAGCCACTGGACACAAGGAACCAAAGTCCAGGGTCCAGGGATATGCATGGGTGACTACTGGCTGAGAACATATTGGACAATGGATGGATCAATGGGTGACTTGAAGGGCAGGTGAATGGAGTACCAGATGCCCCCTCGACCACTGTGGTACTACCCAAGCCCTGTGTATTTTACATACTCTGGGGGAAATAAGCCGAGTGTAGAAGATATTGAATAGCCTGGGATTTAAGTTCTGACCCTTGTGTATTGGGAGCTCAAAAAAGAAATCAAATTGAGGCCTAGAGAATTAGAAAAGTGTATTGTGCACAAAGGAGTCTGCCTATTTGGAGACTCACAGAAACCAGGTGGAGGGAACATGAAAGGGCCAACAGGAGAGGGCTGAAGTGCAGAGTCATCAGTTGCTAGGGCCAGGAAGCATTGTAGGGATGAGATGTTCTGAGATGATAAGTGACATATCCTAGTCACACAGCAAGTCAGATGGACCCTGCATCATCTTATCTAGATTCTGCAGCTGAACCATACCCTCCCTCTCATAGAGCCACCAAAACCAGAGCCATAAAGGGGTCAGCTTTTCCCATATCTCAGATATTTAAGCAGGACATCACAATTTTTGTCAATTTCAGTTATTGGATTAAAGCTATTGTCACTTAAAAAATTTAAAATAAATAAAAAAGCTATTGTCACTAAAACCTATTATAATAGCTTTTTATAGACTGATTCTTTTTTTAAAACTAAAATATATTTATTTCCAAAGGAAACTTCACTTCATTACTGTAAATAGAAAACAAATCTCGCAAAACCCCAAAAGAACAGGTGGTGTTTGCTCAGAACATGTCCCCACACCTCAAATTCTCTCTCTTAAACGTGTCCCCACACCTCCTTCTTTTCCTTCTCTTTTTTTCCCTCCCTTTTGCCTTTCTCCTTTCCTTTTTTTTGTTTTTGCTTTTGGCTATCCACCCACCTCCTCCCCTCCACAGGTAGAAGAGAAAAAAAAAATAGCTCCTCTCCTGTGGTTGAATCTCTAGGATAAAACTAACAGTAGGCAATCATACTTCTCACTGTATATTTAAAATAAAATTGTCCGATGACAGTGATGCACCCAAAAATATAAAAGAAACAAAAGGCACTGAGAAAGGCAGAGAGCGGTTACATTATGAGAGTTGTTTCTGAGGCTGAGCTTTGACACCAAGGAATTCTGAAGTTTTGGTTTTTAATAGCACCTCTTAGGGACCGGCAGAAGTTATAATGGTTACAGCACTGGACTCATACATAGCCAACCATGGTTCGAGTCCTGGACCCAGTGGTTTAAAATTCATGCCAGGCAAGTGTGCATATATGCCCAAAGTACTGAGGAGAAGGGAGTGTTGTGTGGCCATTCTCCCTGGGGGGTGATTTCTCACTTTCTGCCTGTCTCTTTGTCTCTCTGGCAAGTGCATGTACCCTATAGCAAAAATCTCTCTAAAAACATTAATAAAATAGTACCTCCTAAACCATAAAAAAAAAAAAAACCCTCACTTTCCATAAGCAGAAAACCATAAAAATAGATTCAGGGGTTAGCACATGGTTTCTGGTGATTAAAGCAGCCAAATCCTGTGTGGCCAACTGCGAGGTTCAAGCCCCAGACCTGAAACACACCAGGCATATCCATGTGGTATCCAGCTGCCTTAACCACCATGCCAATCAGCTGGCTCTAAATAAACTTCTTTAAAAAACAAAAAATTATAATTAAACAAACTGATGAAGTACACGTAAAAATTAAGAAATCCAAGCAAGTGTGAAATATATAAGTAAAAATTAATTTTGGGGGGAGATATTTTTGCTATAGGGCTCATGGGCTTGCTGCAGGAGAGACAGAGAAAGACAGACAGAAAGTGAGAAATCACTCCCCCCGCCCGCCAAAGGATGGTGCCATGTTGCAATCCATTCTCCTCCAGTCTTCTCTTGGGATTTTGGGCACGCATGCACATATGCCCAGTGTGAGGATTTTTTCCTGTTTATTTTTTAAAGAATTATTTTATTTAACTTTATTTACTTATTTATTTTAACTTGATCAGAGAGGGGCAGAGCAAGAGAAAGAGAGAGAGAGAGAGGAAAAGTGAGAAAGCAAGTGCCAGGTCCAGGATTCAAACCATGGTCGGCCACATGGGAGTCCAGCACCCTTAACCTCCATGCCACCTGCCAGCCCCCTGGCATGTGTTTTAAGCCCTGGGGTGCGGGACTCCTATTATGGTCAACTACATGGGAGTCCAGTGAGGTAACCATTCCACTATCTGCTGGTCCCCAAAATGAATTTCATTAAGAGAAGAATGGAATTGGGACCAGCAGTTGGCATAATGGCTAAGTCGCTGGATTCCCCAGCTGGATTCCCATGTAGTCGACAACAGTTTGATTCCCGGACCCAGTGGTTTAAACTCACACTGGGTGTGTGTGTGTGTATGCCCAAGATCCCAAGAGGAGAATGGAGAAGAAGGGACTGCGGGTGTGGCCATCCCCCCTAGGGGGTGATTTCTCACTTTCTGTCTCTGTCTCTCTCTGTCTTTCTGGCAAGCGCATGTGCCCTATAAACAAAAACCTCTCAAAAAAAAAAAAAAAAAAGAGAGAGAGAGAAGATTAGAATCGTTCGTGATCAGTCATAAGTGAAGGGACATTTGTTCCAAGTTGTCTAGTTTAGGGGAAGTTCTACATCAACAAAATGACAAATTTTTTTTTAATTTTATTAATTACCATGTGCTTATTTTATTAATTGCCATATCTTTATTTTATTAAGGACACATGTGCTTGTTAGAGAGAGACAGAAAGAAAAGAAGAGAGAAGGAGAAAGCACCTCCCCCACAGGGCATAGTCACACCACAATCTTTTCTTCTCCATTTCTCCATCCTGTTGGAATTTTGGGCATACACAAACAGGGCATGTTTTTTTCAAGCTGCCTAGACCAGGATTTGAACTGGGGTCAACCATGTGGAATGCACTTCTCTCAACCACTAGGTTACCAAGAAAGCCAGAGTTTTTAAAAAAATAAATATTATTTTATTTTTTCCAGACAGACAGACAAAGGGACACACACACACAGAGACAGGTACTCCCAACAGTATTGGCACATGATCCACCCCCAGCCTCAGCCAGCCCTGGTTTGTGGACACATGCATCATGCATGTTTGACATACTCCAGGAGATCTCTGGATGGGAACTTGGAACTTTCCTGTGTGGATCCACATGGCAGAGTGTCCCATTTTACTGTTGTGCCATCATCTGGCTCCCTGGTTTTAATGTTAACCAGTGCCAGAATCAGAAAAGGTGACTAGCCCACTATCTGCTGGTCCCCAAAATGAACTAAACTATTGTAAATAAGTGATGTTTTGTTATTTTTCTGAGAAGTAGCATAGAAACTCCATCTATGAAAATCCATAGTATCTGTACTGGCTATAATGTCATGCAGTTATGGCAGAAGATACGAGGCACGCGCAAGCCCCCTGAGCCTATCACAGAGCTGCGGCTCTAATTCATACACCTCTGTGAGTCATCACAGCACTACTTTATTCCATTTTCTGGTTGCAGTTAGTTTAATGTGCCTCTGACCTGTAAAATCATTTACAATAGTGGAGGACTGCCATTATTCACAATTTGTGTATCATCATTTTGTTCCCAAGAGCTGTAAATATTGCCATCAGCCTTATCTAGATGAAACTGTGCTGGTCCTGTCATGGAGGAAATTATTCCCGAATTCAGTCTGCTTTCAGAAGTAGTAATTTCCTACCATTCTGGCCCATTACCTGTAAAAAAAAATCAGTGTTATTGAGGTATAATTTATATACAGTACAATGTACCCAGTTTAAGTGTACCTTTCTGTCAGTTTTGACAAATGTATACACCCATGTAACCGCCACCAGAATCAAGGTAGAGATCATTAGAGTATTTCCATCATCCCAAAATGTTCTCTTGGGCTTCTTCCCAGCCCATCTATCACTCCCATTCCTGATGCTAGATAACCACTCACTTGCTTTCTGTCATTTTAGACTAGAATTGTTTTTTCCGTAGTTTCATACAAATAGGATCGTGTAGCCTGTGTTCCTGTATCTAGTTTTTTGTTCAGAATGCTATTGAGATTCTTCTTTGTTTTTATGTGTATAAATAGTTTATTCCTTCTTTATCACTGAGTAGTATTCCATTGCAAGGATATAACACTCTTATCCATTTATATCACTGGACATTGGGTTGTTTTCCAGTTTGGGGCTAATCTAGCTAAAGTTGCTATGAACATTCATGGTACATTTTGGGTGGATATATGTTTTCATTTCTCAAGATGTGAAATTGTTGGGTTAGAGAGTAAGACTCAAACTACTTCTCAAAGTAGTTGTATCATTTTTCTTTACCACCAAGAGTTCCAGTTGTCAGCCATTGTAATGAATGTTTGATGGTATATCACAGTGGCTTTATTTTGCATTTTCCCCATGATTAATTGTGTTTAGTATCTTTTCTTGTGCTTATCAGTCTTTTGTAGATCTTCTTTTGTAATTTTTTTTTAAATTTTGTGCCCATTTAAAATTTATTATTTCTTTTATGAGTGAGAGAGTAGAAGAGAGTGCATGTGCATGTAAGTAAGAGAGAAAGAAAGAGGAAGGGAGACATCTCCAATGGTGTCTAGTCACACAGTGATTCCCTTTCTCCAGCCCCCGACTAATGAGTATTTGGATGTGCTTCATGTGTTTTGGGTCGTACGGGCGATTCCAATCCAGAGTTGGCCAGGTGGTGTCCAGCACTACAGATCTAAATGCTACCGCAGGTACCACTTAGACTGGGCCCTATTTTAAAAACTGAGGTTTGTTGGGAACCAGCAGTTAGCGTAATGGCTATGTCGCTGGACTCCCACGTGGTCGACCGTGGTTTGCGTCCCGGACCCGGTGGCTTAAAACTCATGCCGGGCGCGTGTGCGTGCGTGCCCAAGATCCCGAGAGGAGAATGGAGGAGAAGGGATTGCGGCGTGACCATCCTCCCTGGGGGTGATTTCTCGCTTTCTGTCTCTATGTCTCTCTCTGTCTGTCTGGCGAGCGCATGCGCCCTATAGCGAAGATCTCTCCAAAAAAAAAAAAAAATTGAGGTTTGTTTTTTTCTCTTTTCATAATACAATTGTAAGATTTATTTTTATGTTTTGGATATAAATCCTTACACTGCACATATTTTCTAGTAATTTACCTTTTCATTTTCTTAATGGTGACTTTGAAAAGCAGAAACTTTCTTTTTTTTTAAAAGTTTTTTTTTTTGAGAGGTTTTTCACTATAGGGCGCGTGCGCTCGCCCGACAGAGAGAGACATTAGAGACAGAAAGCGAGAAATCACCCCCCAGGGGGGATGGTCACGCCGCAATCCCTTCTCCTCCATTCTCCTCTCGGGATCTTGGGCACGCCCGCACACGCGCCCGGCGTGAGTTCTAAGCCTCCGGGTCCGGGACGCGAACCGCGGTCAACTACGTGGGAATCCAGCGACATAGCCATTACGCTAACTGCTGGTTCCCAAGCAGAAACTTTCTTTGTGTGTGATATTTTTTAATTGCCAGAGGGTACAGGTGCTTGTTGGAGAGAGACAGAGTTTAAACACACCCCATGGGAGCGTAGCCAAGCCCCCATTTGTCCATTTCTCCATCCTGTTGGGATTTGGGTCCCACATGCATAGCCCTCAACATATTTTTTAAACCACTGGGGCATTGAAACTGGGTTAGCTGTGTGGAATCTAGCTCCCTCAACCACTAGCTATGGGGCCAGTCCAAAGAGGAGAAGTTTAACATTTAAAAATTTTTTTTCAATTGAATTTAAAACATTTTATTTCCTTTATAATTTCTTTGTTAACCCATGGATTATTTACATTAAAAAAAATTTCCTTCCTAGTATTTATTCCATTTCTTCTCTTTTCCTCCCCTCTTTTGATTGACTTTTTTTAAAGAATTCTTTTATTTAACTTTATTTATCCATTTATTTATTTATTTTTAAAATTTGACCAGAGAGGGACAGAGAGAGAGAGAGAGAGAGAGTGAGAAGGCAAGTTTCCAGGTCTGGGACTTGAACCGTGGTCAGCTATATGGGAGTCCAGCGTCCTTAAGCACCATGCCACCTGCCAACCCCTAATTGAGTAATTTTAAGATTTTTCACTTTATCTCTACTATTATCTTCATATTATTATTCAAATTATTTTATTAAAGATTAAAACGTGCATTCTCACCTATGACAGTCTGTCTTCAAATAATGTATATTGCTTTATGTTTAATCAGAGACCCTTAAAGAATATACTGCTGGGTCTTTTGAGCCACTCTTTCTCTGTCTGCTCAGGTTCACTCCTACCTCTCAGAAGTGTACTTACATTTTTACTAAATAAACTACCTTTTCTTTACACTAAATTACACACACACACACTTCTGTGTCCCTTTCTCCTTTCTTTTTTTAACTTTCATATATAATTATAAACTCCATAATTCTGGACTTTGCAGAATTATGCCTTACAACTTCTCTCTGACTCAGTCTTTTAAAAGAAATTCTTTTATTTAACTCTATTTATTTATTTATTTTAATTTGACCAGAGAGGGACAGAGTGAGAGAAAGAGAGGGAAAGTGAGAAAGCAAGCCAGTAGGTCCAAGACTCAAATCGCAGTCTGCCATGTTCAACGCCCTTAACCACCATGCCTCCTGCCAATCCCATGACTCAGCCTTCTTGAACAGTAATCTTTGTCTCCTCCATTGATAAGGTTTTTGGTCCCTAAGCTTCCCTCCTTGTACCTCTGGTCTGGAAATTACTTCCAGGCCCAGAAGATAGAGAGATTATAGGACCCACCTTATTTGTTAGTCTTCTCCCAGGCATCTAGTCCTGCTCTGCATGCCATCCAATGCCTGGGACTGTTCCTTCATGTTCTGTGCAGTTTTCTAATTGTTTACTGTGGCAAGATAATTCCGTTTCATATTACTCCCCCAAAACTGGAAGTGGAAAAAGTCTCAGTAGTACTTACTTTAGACTTCTCCTGAGCAATCATGTTTTTGAAATCATAGATTGTATATGGTACTTATATTCATTGCATTCACATTAATAGACAACTATTAAAATGCAAACATCTGTCAGGTTAGCTCTATGCAGCCTGGTGCTTAAGGTAGTGGAATCCCACACAGCCAATCCCACCGTTCAAGTTGCAGACCCAGCACCTTGAAAAACACACCAGGAGTGTGTGTGTGTGTGTGTGTGTGGTGTGTCTGTGTGCATATGTATGCATGATCAAAATCCTAATAGGAGGGAGAAAAGGAGGAGAAGGGATTGTGGCATGACCAGGCCCCATGGCAGGTGCTCCCTCTCTCTCACTTTCTGTCTCTGGTGAACACATGTGCCCTCTGGCAGCATTTCTTTTTTTAAATACAAGCATGTTTTAGTTAAAATAATCTTAGTGCCAATGGTATGCATACTTATCCTATGTGTCACATTTTCTTAATCTAGTCATCAGTTGTTGGGCACTTAAATTGATTCCATGTCTCAGTTATTGTGAATGATGCTATGATAACATGAGTGTACAAACATCTCTTTACAGGGTGATTTGGTTGTTATCTCTAACCATTTTTAGGATTTTTATCTTCATCTTTGACTTTTGATATTTTGACTATAATATGTCTTGGAGAGGATCTTTTTTCTTTTTTAGAGAGATATTTGTTATAGGGGGACCAGCAGTTGGTATAATGGCTACACTGCTGGACTCCCATGTAGTTGACCATGGTTCGAAGCCTGGACCCGGTGGCTTAAACTCACACCGGGCATGTGTGCATGCATGCCCAAGATCTTGAGAGGAGAATAGAGGAGAAGGGATTGTGGCGTGACCATCTCCCATGGGGGTAACTTCTCACTTTCTTTCTCTCTGTCTCTCTCTGTCTTTCTGGTGAGCGCATGTGACCTCTAGAAAACTAACCTCTCCAAGAAATAAAAAAAAAGAGAGAGAGAGATTCGCTATAGGGTGAGTGTGCTCACTGGAGAGAGACAGACAGAAAGTGAGAAATCAATCCTCAGGGGATGGCCACGCCACAATCCCTTCTCCTCTATTCTTTTCTAGGGATTTTGAGCACACATGCACATGCACTCAGCATGTGCTTAAAGCTACCAGGTCCAGAACTCAAACTGCAGTCAGCCATGTGAGAGTTCCGCAATGGAATCATTATAAAATCTGCTGATCCTGGGGAGGATCTTCTTATGTTGAATATATTTGATGTCCTTTGAATTTCCTTGATCTAGATGTCTGCATCTCCCTCCCTCTCTCTTTTTTCCCCAACTTTTTTCATTTAACTTTTAAAAAATTATTATTATTATTTTCATTTGACCAGAGAGACAGAGACAGAAAGTGAGAAAATAAGTTGCAGGGTCCGGGACTCGAACTGTGGTTGGTCATGTGGGAATCCAGTGCCCTTAACCACCACACCACCTTCTGGTCCCTGTCTGCATCTCTCTTTAGATTTGGGAGGTCATTCTATGGTGTGGTTGCTTGAATTCTTGGACCTCATGTAAGGCATAGTGAACTTACTCCAGGTTAGGTAATTCAGTGGAGATACTGACCGAAGGTAAGTAATATCTTCTGTCTTGAATGGGTTGCACACAGAGGGATGTAGGTGCTAAATGAGAAGTTGTGACTCAGAGGGTGGTGAGTTGTTTAGTTTGCCATTTGTGTGCACTTCCTGGAGATGGAAAAAAACCACCTGTCTCAGTGACTGAGTCTCTCGACAGCCCCAGCAACACCCCTAACCTCTCTTCACACTCCCCTACCCCCAACCCACCACAGGCGGTTTGTTGCAGAAGGGAAGGGCAAGGACTATCACTGGTGTGGGTGGGGGCTCTAGGCGGGTTTCATGGTGGTAGTGGGTGTGAAGGGGTGAACAGGAGTTTTGGGTGGGCCCCTGTGGCATTAGTGGGTGCTGGCTGGTGTACTGGGGTCCGCTGGGTAGCCCTACATGGCCCTAAAAGGTGCCAGTGGGCAAGTAGGAGGCTCTGTGTATGCTTACCTGCTGCTAGCAGGTGCCAGTAGGTACATGGGGAAGGAGTTTTGTGTGGACCTCCAGAAAACACCTCTGTCTCCTCCTTTTTACCAAGGATCCCTAGTACCCTCCTCTCTGCAAGTGATGCCTCACTTCTGCTCTTCACACTTACAGTTCAGGGAGATCCTAAGAAGGTGCAGATGGATACATAGAGGGCAGGAAGCTGATTCAGGAGTTTCAAAACAGAGAATGGGAATAGGGCTGTCAAGTGGCTTGGTGGTTAAGGGCTAGACTCCCACATGACTAATCATAGTTCAAGTCCCAGACCTGGCAGCTTGCTTTCTCACTTTCCCTCTCTCTCTCTCTCTCTCATTCTGTTTCTGGTCAAAATTAAAAATGAAAGAAAGAGAGAGAGAGAGAGAGAGAAAGAAAGTTAATAAAATTATTCTTTTAAGAACAAAACAAAATAAAGCTGGGGATGAGGGAGTGTGAGTACAGATCTGCCAGTCAGAGGAGAATGTCTGTTTTTCTCTATCTCATCTACAAGGCAGGAGAGGGGTGCTCACATCCCAAGTTCTGTCCTTAGAACAATCTTCCCACTGCACTGGTCTATATACATTCTGTAGTATATAATGCTGCAAAGGCTTGGGTGCTGGGGTCACATCTCTGCTGCTCAAACTAGCTGAGGTGTTCACTACAGCTAACCACACAGAACTGGTGGAATTTTGGTGGGTTCACAGAGATGTGAAGACTGCAGGCTGCTAGTCCTTGGTGTGGTTTTCCCTTCAGCAGTTTCTCTGTTCTCAACATGGTGCCACTCTGCAGCTGCTTGGGACCTATGAGTTGGGGTTAACCAGGGCAGGATCCTTCCATAGATTTATGAAGCACTGTGGATTTCAGGATCTTCTCCTCACTGGTCCTGGGCTGTGCAGAGTGCTGGATTTCCAGGCAGTTCAGGATGCTGTCCACAGTGGTATCCAAGGCTGCTACAGCTCCCACTCACCCTTTCCCAGCAAAGGAGAGTTCCTGATCATTCCAGACTCCTGATCTCAGCCAGCTGGGTGCTTTAGTTCTTTTTCTATGTTGTTTCTCTCGAGCTTTCATGTTCCAGAAAATTTCAGATCTTCTTTTGGTGATTTCAATACGTTCTTCCTTAGAAACTCCAGGGATCAGCAGACGGTGTAGCGGTCACATTACTAGACTCCCATGTAGTCAACTACAGTTCGAGTCCCAGACCCAGCGACTTAGAACTCACACCGGGCACGTGTGTGCGTGCCCAAAATCCTAAGAAGAGAACGGAGAAGGGGTTGTAGTATGGCCTATCCCGAGCGGTTGATTTCTACAATAGGACATCCTATTCTAGAAGGGATTGGAAGAGAGCCCAGGATATTCAGGCTGGTTCCTTCTTACCCAGGGATGTTACATTTTCAGCACATTCTACAATTATTCTTGAGAACTATTAGGTTGTCAGGAAAGTCATGACACATTTTTACCTAGAAACATGTCATGACTTTCCTGACAACCTAAGATAAGCAAGAGGGAAGGGGAAAACTAGTTCAGTCCAAGGCCACCATGAGAACTGTCCTACATTGGAGTCACTGGCCATATCCTAGAGATTCATGGGGCTACGTATAACTAGGGAAGGGGATGAATGCTCTGACTTGGGAAACTGGATATATGGGACTTCCTTTCATCAAACTGAGGCACAGACAGAGATTCCATTTTGGGGGTTAAGACTATGAGTTCAGCTGGGACATTCTGAGTATGAGTTGCTTACCTCCCATACACTTCAGCTGTCTTTCAACATAGCTAGGTATAGAGGAAGAAAACATTCACCTTTTCATTATCCATCACTAGGTTCAGGGCTGAGGCCCCAATCACAAAAGATAGATTGACAACAGAATGGCATGCAATTTTTTTTTTTAATGTAAGGTTTATGTGACATGACATCTGTGGAAATAAAGACCCAAAGACACAGATGAAAGAAATGACGAAGAAAAATAGGCAAGAAATTTATGGAAAACAGAAATGGATTATTACCTGTTAATGATAATGTGTATACTATGCTCAGCTGGACTGGTATGAAGTGTATTCATGTTGGGTAAATTCCCTTTACAAGCTAAACCATGTATAGTGATTGAATGTATAACATTTTAAAAAAGACACAGATGAACTTACGTATTTCTATTACTAGGTTTGATGAAGAGTAGACAGTTGTAGGGAACCAGCAGTTAGTGTAATGGCTATGTCGCTGGACTCCCACATAGTCGACCGCGGTTCGTGTCCCAGACCCAGTGGCTTAAAATTCACGCCGGGCGCGTGTGCATGCGTGCCCAAGATCCCGAGAGGAGAATGGAGAAGGGATTGCGGCGTGACCATCCCCCCTGGGGGGTGATTTCTCACTTTCTGTCTCTATGTCTCTCTCTGTCTGTCTGGCGAGCACACACGCCCTATAGCAAAAACCTCTCAAAAAAAAAAAAGTAGACAGTTGTACAGAATTATGGATTCCAAAAGGGTATGATTAATGATGGTAAAATGGGGGAAGCATGGCAAGGCCTGCTTGTTCAGATTCTTCATAGTACCTGTGTGTTCTTTGTCTCCTTTCCTCTAGGTACAGGAAGGGCACCTCTCACAGGTCTACCTGCTTCAGGGGAGAAGGGGGGAAGATGAGAGTGACCTCTCTACTTCTGCTGTTTTTTTCAAATACCATGGTGTCATATTTTAGGGTAAGATGTCTTGAAATTCATAAATATCATATAATATAGAAATCTTTGTGCCTGGCTTATTTCACTCAACATTTTGCTAGTGGAGTCAGCCCTATGTAGCTGCATATAATTGTAAGTTCTTCATTCGCATTCATTGTTGAAGAGTATGTAGGTTCTCCTAACTCCAAGGGTCGCTGAGAGTCCTTCAGGAAGTCTAGGAAGTCAAAACTAGTTTCATAATCATGCTACAACTTTATTTTCATTTTTCTCTATGTTGATCTTTTCATTAATGGTAAAATAACCATTAATGAAGGGTAAAATTGCTAGTATCTTAGCACTAATCAAGACAATGGCACAAAACTATTCTAATAGTCACTATATTCTTCACCACCACACACTTTCAGGAAAAATAAAATTGTGGTTTTGCTAAATTTACTGCAGGTGCAGCTGTAGTGGTGCAGGTGGTGGCGTGCTGCTGTATGACGTTGGAGCCATATGGGAGGCCTAGGTTTGGATTCCAGACCGACCTGAACATGCTGGAATTGGCAGTGCACCTGTGATCCTGGCTGGTTGGAAGGCTAGGTAGAAGGATTATGGCATGGTAAGACCCTGTCAAGAGTGTCTCTCTCCCTCATTAAAATAAATATATAAATAAAATTTTTAAAATGTACAGTAATAAGAAGTATATTTATTAACTTTATTAAATCTATATCCTTGAATACATATTTTCTTAATACTCTGGATGAGAAGATAGGAAGTGTGTACAAAATAGTGCTTTTGTCTTGAGCAAAAGCCCTTGTGTAGACCAACTCTGTGGCCTATGCCACATGGTTGAGTGGTTCGAATCCTGTTCCCAGCAGCTAGAAAAACATGCCAGGTTACATGAATGTGCATGCCCAAATCCTGACAAGATAGAGAAGTGGAAAAGAGGGGATTGAAGCATGACTATGTCCCACTGGGGGTTATTTTCTCCCTTCCCCTCTCTTTCTCTCCATCTCTCTCTGGTGAGCACACACACTCTTTGGCAATTTTTTTTTTTTGAGAGATTTTTTGCTGTAGGGTACATGTGCTCACCAGAGAGACACAGAGAGACAGAGAGTCAGAAACTAACAAATCACCCCCCTTGGGGGGATGGCCATGCTGCAATCCCTTCTCCTTCATTCTCCTCTTGGGATCTTGGACACACACACACACACACACACACACACACACACACACGCCCAGCATGAGGTTTAAGCTGCCAGGTCCAGGATTCAAACCACGGTCAACTACACAGGAGTCCAGAGATGTAACCATTATGCCATCTGCTGGTCCCGCAATTTTTTTTTTTTTTTTAGAG
>NW_006159565.1:2450931-2455235 GCF_000334495.1 Tupaia belangeri chinensis
CCAGGGGGACAGCCATGCCACAATCCCTTCTCCTCCATTCTCCTCTTGGGATCTTGAGTGCACACACATACACACACACACACACACACACGTGTCCAGTGTGAGTTTTAAGCCACTGGGTCTAGGACTCGAATCAGGGTGAACTATGTAGGGATCCAGCAACATAACCATTACACCATCTGCTGGTCCATCTTTGGCAATTTCTTTTTTTTTTTTTAAGAAAGCTCTTTTGCAATTGTTCAAAGAGTGAGCTGAACTGGCCACTTTATGGAACAGCATCTTGAAAGAATGACTTGATAATGCAAAAGTGGGTACTTTGCAGACATTTTCCCAAAATTGAACAAAGTGGAAATACCACTTCAGGGCAGATAACTATATATTTGCTGCCAATAATAATATTTGAACTTTCAAGAGAAGATTATAATTTTAGAAGATTTATTTCCACCACTGTGAGCTTGACAGTTTTCCATTACTTGAAACTTTTTCTGATGAAATGGGTGGTGATCATAATGAAATATGATTTTCTGATATTTTATGAATTACATCAACTTTTGGAATAACCACTGTGATCTCGTGATGCAATAAGATATATGGATTTTGGTCTAAACTCCCATTTAAAACTCTGAAAACATTTGTAATTTCCTATGTGATACGAGTGATGGGATCATATTCTATTGTAGTATTTGGTTTATGTCTCAGGGCTCTTGAAGCAGTTCTGGAGAGATGAAGATGAAATAAGAGTCTTTTGGTATTCATAACAAACTCCTCTCAATCTCACCAGAGTTTACATAGGTTAGGGACATTCCTAAGGATAGAGGTTGATTGCTAAAGGGAGCAACCATGTCATTAGAAAACTGGAGACTGAGATAATAACTAGTGGCCATTGATTCAATCAGTCGTGCAGAGAAAATGAGGCCTCCATGTAAAAAAAAAAAAGAGAGAGAGAGAGAGAGAGAGAGTGGTTCAGAGAACTTCTGGGTTAGTGAACACCTGGAGTTGCTGGGAGAGTTGGTGTGCCCAGAGAGGGCGTCAAAGGTTGATGCCCCTCCCCAGACCTGGCCCTAATTCATCTCTTGCATTTGGCTGTTCCCAAGTTGTATCCTACATGATAAAGAGCAAAAGTTAAGTAAAGTGTTTCCTTGAGTTCTGTGAGCAAATTATTGAACCTGAGGAGAGGATCATGGATACCCCTAATTTATTGCCAGTCGGTCAGAAATATGGAAGACCTAGGGAGCTTTGGTTCTGCTTCTCCCTACAAAGCTGCTGTCTGGTGAAGAGGAAGCCATGGTGCTCTGAGTCACCAGAAACATGAAAATTAATGCTGAAAATAAGGCAAAAATCAGTAAGGCAGGTGCAAAGCATGTGCCTGTGGCCACTGCTGCAGCCTCCAAACCCCGGCTGAGGCCAAGAACAGCGCTTGGAGACATTGGAAACAAAGTCAGTGAACAGACCAAAATGCCTCTGAAAAAAGAAGCAAAACCTTCAGCTACTGGAAAAGTTCCTGGTAACAGACTTTCAGAACCTCTGAAAAAGGTGCCTGAGCCTGTGCCCGCTCTTGACCCAGAGGCACAGCCAGAGCCAGAGCCAGTTAAAATTCTTTGCCTGAGCCTATTTTGGTTGATACTTCTCCAAGCCCAATGGAAACATCTGGATGTGCTCCTGCAGAAAGATATCTGTGTGAGGCTTTCTCTGATGTAATTCTTGCAGTGAGTGATGTGGACCCAGAAGATGGAGCTGATCCAAACCTTTGCAGTGAATATGTAAAAGATACCTGTGCTTATCTGAGACAGCTCGAGGAAGAGCAAGCAGTCAGACCAAAATACCTACTGGGTTGGGAAATCACTGGAAACATGAGAGCCATCCTAATTGACTGGGTAGTACAGGTTCAAATGAAATTCTGGTTGCTGCAGGAGGCCAAGTATATGACTGTTTCTATTATTGATTGATCCATGCGGAATAATTGTGTGCTCAAGAAGATGCTGCAGTTGGTTGGTGTCACTGCCATGTTTGTTGCAAGCAAGTATGAGGAAATGTGCCCCACCCCCCCGAAGTTGGTGACTTTGCTTTTGCAACTAACAATACTTACACTAAGCATCAAATCAGGCAGATGGAAATGAAGAGTCTAAGAGTTTTAAACTTTGGTCTGGGTCGTCCTCTATCCCTGCTCTTTCTTCAGCAAGCATTTAAAGTTGGAGAGGTCAATGTTGAACAACATACTCTGGCCAAGCACCTGATGGAATTAACTATGCTTGATTATGATATGGTGCACTCTCCTCCTTCTCAAATTGCAGCAGGAGATTTTTGCCTAGCCCTGAAAATTCTTGATAATGGTGAACGGACACCAACTCTCCAGTATTACATTACACTGAAGAATCATTTCTTCCTGTTATGCAACACCTAGCTAAGAATATAGTCATGGTGGGACCAGCAGTTAGCGTAATGGCTATGTCGCTGGACTCCCACGTAGTCAACCGCGGTTTGAGTCCCAGACCTGGTGGCTTAAACTCACGCTGGGCGCGTGTGCGTGCGTGCCCAAAATCCTGAGAGGAGAATGGAGGAGAAGGGAGTGCGATGTGGTCATCCCCCCTGGGGGGTGATTTCTCACTTTCTGTCTATCTCTCTCTCTGTGTCTGGTGAGCACACGCACCCTATAGCAAAAATCTCTCCAAAAAAAAATAGTCATGGTAAATCATAGGCTTACAAAGCGCATGACCATCAAGAATAAGTATGCCACATATAAGCATGCTAAGATCAGCACTCTAGCACAGACGAATTCTGCACTAGTTCAAGATTTAGCCAAGGCTATGGCAAAGGTGTAACTTGTAAACTTGAGTCAGAGTATTATACCTGCAAATAAAATGGGCACTGTGTGCCATCTGTACAAAAAAAAAAAGAAGTATGGAAGGCCTGGAGTTGCAGTTGACACCTGAAGTGGGGGCAGTCTTGTGAGATCTGTGCTAACTCCAGACAGATGTACAATTGAATTGAATTATAGGACATCCAGGTGATGTCAGTAGAGAATTGAAGAATTATTTGGTGTTGGGGCAGGGGGAACACACATTTGTCAGAAGTAAGGAGTAAGAAGAAGGAAAAGTAGTGTTGGTTTTTTTTCCTCTAGCTATGTAACTCAGTGAACCAATATTTTCCAAATGATCAATGCTTGATCTTACAAAATCACAAATAAATCTAACCCAAACTGCTTTAGTTTCTTCTTTCTAATGGAGTCAAAAAAGAGTGTGTTCATCTGAGTAATAATTTTATATTAAGTCCCAAGGCCATGTTGATTTGTCCTAATTGAAGTATGCTTCCAGTGGGCCAATAGGTGGCTTGGAGGTTAAAGCACCAGATTCCGCGTGGCTGACTGTGTGTTTCAAGTCTTGGACCTGGTGGTTTGAAAATCATGCTGGTGTTTTAGTTTGCATGAAGTTGAAAATTAAGGCATTTTTAAAAATTTTACTTCATGCCCATATTGTGACTGGGCTTGCGGGAGGAGGCAAATTTGATTTGAACAGATACTTATAAATTCTAATGCAAAATTATACAATTTTTCCTGTAAACAGTACCAATTTTAATTAGAGAGTGTTTTCTTTCTAACCTGTATTTTGGTCTAGAAGAAGATTATGAGTAAAACAAATTGCATTGTTAAAAGGATTACAGTGCTTCTTTGTCTGAAGTTAGCACCTCTTAGAGTGAAATGTATGTCTAGACTACATGTACTGCAAGTCTATATGGCTACTTTGCAGCAAGATCATGTGCCTATCATCACATTATAAAGCGACTTTTAAAAATATGAGAGCATATGGGAACCAGTAGTTAGTGTAATGGCTATGTCGCTGGACTCCCATGTAGTCGACCGCGGTTCGTGTCCCGGACCCGGTGGCTTAAAACTCACGCTGGGCTCGTGTGTGTGCCCAAGATCCCGAGAGGAGAATGGAGGAGAAGGGATTGCGGCGTGACCATCCCCCCTGGGGGGTGATTTCTCGCTTTCTGTCTCTATGTCTCTCTCTGTCTGTCTGGCAAGCGCACGCGCCCTGAAAAGAAAAAAATATATATGAGAGCATAGGGGCCGGCAGGTGGTGTGGTGGTTAAAGGTGCTGGACTCCCACATGCGTGATCATGTTGCGTCCTAGACCTGGCAGCTTGCTTTCTTACTTTCTTTCTCTCTATCTCTTTTGCTCTCACTCTCCCTCTCTGGTCAAATTTAAATAAATAAATAAATAAATAAGTTTAAAAAATAATTCTTTTTTTTTTTAGAGGTTTTCGCTATAGGGCGCGTGCGCTCGCCAGACAGACAGAGAGAGACA
>NW_006159565.1:2455281-2494931 GCF_000334495.1 Tupaia belangeri chinensis
CGCAATCCCTTCTCCTCCATTCTCCTCTCGGGATCTTGGGCACACACGCACACGCGCCCGGCGTGAGTTCTAAGCCACCAGGTCCAGGACGCGAACTGTGGTCGACTACATGGGAGTCCAGTGACATAGCCATTACGCTAACTGCTGGTTCCCTAAAAAATAATTTTTTAAAAAAAGGGAGCACAATTGTTTATTTTTACACAGTTCTTTTAGTTTTTATGCGTGTGTGCTGTCACTTGTTGACAAGTTTTTGCTTTCCTCAGTGAGTGTTGCTTATTTATGAGCCTTCATTAACTTGAAGTAAAATGGTTAAAAATATTTATCCCGGGGGGGAGAGGGGGACCAGCAGTTGGCATAATGGTATGTCGCTGGACTCCCTTGTAGTTGACCGCGGTTCAAGTCCCAGAAACGGTGGCTTAAACTCGTGCCGGGTGTGTGTGCGTGTGTGCGTGTGTGCCCAAGATCCCGAGAGGAGAATGGAGGAGAAGGGATTGCAGTGTGGCCAACCCCCTGGGGGGTGATTTCTTGCTTTCTGTCTCTGTCTCTCTCTCTCTCTGTCTTTCTATTGAGCGCACGTGCCCTATAGCAAAAACCTCTCCCCCCCAAAAAGTATTTCCCAGCAGTTAGTGTAATGGCTATGTCGCTGAACTCCCATGTAGTCGACCGCGGTTCGAGTCCTGAGCCCGGTGGCTTAAACTCACACCGGGTGCATGTGCATGCGTGCCCAAGATCCCAAGAGGAGAATGGAGGAGAAGGGATTGCGGCATGTCCATCCCCCCAGGGGGCTATTTCTCACTTTCCATCTCTCTGTTTCTCTTTTTCTGGCAAGTGCACGTGCCCTATAGCAAAAACCTCTCCCCCCGCTAAAAAAAATTATCCCGTTAGAACAGGCTACATCTTTTTAACAACTCATTAAAACCAAACAAAACAAAACTGGCATTTGAGATGACTTATACTAATTTACATTGTTTACCAAGATATAATGCTTCAAGAACACTACTTTAAAAGCAATATAAACTTAGTTTACATTTTAAAAAAAGAAAGAAAGAAAAAACAGAAAATCATGCTGGGTGCTTATACATATATGCCCCAAATCCCAAGAGGAGCATGGAGGAGAAGGGATTGAGGTGTGACCATCCCTACTGGGGGCTAATTTCTCACTTTCTCTCTTTTCGTGAGCACACACTCCCTATAGCAAAATCTAATTATTTATATACATAGTTCCAGTATAGCAGCTGATATTATGTCTTTCTGTTTTTTGTAGGGGCCAGACTGGCAAATTAAATGGGAATATCATGGGCACCAGCACCCTTGTATTGTTTACATTCTTGGTGGGGAGCAGTAATCTTTGTTATTCCTTTAAGGATTTAGTACAGTTTCTGATTTACTATCTTGGCTGGGGTGAAGAGAAGAGTTTAATAGGATGTTCATGGCCTTTCCTACTAGAGTGGTCTTATTTCATAGGTTAACAAGTCAGTATGAAAATTTGGCCCCTGCTAATCCAGTTATGCACTCAGAGGCCTGTGGTGTCTATAAACCTATTGAATCCACTGTGAGGTGGACTTGGACTGGGAATCCATTTACCACTGAGCCCACAGCATCTCCCTCTCTATCAGGAATGATGATGAACGGTATTTTGAGTCCTCCAAGTCAGCCTATTCTAACGGGATAAATATTTTTAACCATTTCACTTCGAGTTAATGAAGGCTCATAAATGAGCGACACTCACTGAGGAAAACAAAAAGCTGTTGCCAATAAGCAACAGCACACACACACACACACACACACAGAACTGTGTAAAAATAACTATGTTCCCATATTTTTAAAGTCACTTTACAATGCAATGATATGCACATGATCTTGCTGCAAACTAGCCACTCCAGAATGGGTCTGGATCACCACTCAAAGTTTGGTTTAAATGTCATGACTGATATATATTCCACGATGTCACATATACCAGAAAGATATAAAGAAGCTCTTTTTCTTTTTTTTCTCATATAATATAATAAGGCTTTCTGGGGTGAGCAGGACAGCCTACCCAAGCTGGTGAAAATGGCTTGAAAGGGCAAAGAAAGGAAACTGGCTTGGGGTTTTTATGGTTGTTAGATGGTGTCACTGGGTGAAGGATGGTGTGTACTCATAGGGGCTTGTGTGATCTGAACTTCCTATTGGTGGCTAAGTAGGGAATATCCAGACTTTCTTACCAGCTTCCTCATATGTGGGTCACAAGAGGAAGAGGGCAGGATGAGGCAAAAGCTTTCAGCAATACATAATATTTTAAAACAAACAAACAAACGAAGTGTTTCCTACTGTCATGACAATCAACACTCAACATCAGAGCACTTTTGACACCAGATATGTGGGGATGTCCCGCAACACCAAACAATCTCCAGCAGACACTCTCTAATTCAATTCACTTCTGATACTGTTTACTTAAAGAGTCAGATCCCAAAGGTTAAAGGCTCAGTCTCACAAGACTGCCCCTCACTTCAGATGCCAGTCTCAAGCCCCAAGTTGTCACCTGTATTCCTGACCATCTGGCAATAAATCAAGGTTCCCATGATCCCTTCCTCAGGTTCAACTAATTTGCTAGGATGGCCCACAGAACTCAGACAAATACTTAATTACACCTGCTGATTTACTATAAAGAACATTCAAAGGCTGTAGATGGGGGCCAGCAGATAGTATACTGGTTACGTCACTGGACTCTCACAGGGCTGACTACAATTCAAGTCACTGACCCAGTGGATTGAAACTTATGCGGGATGTGTGTACATGCATGCCCAAGATCCTGGGAAGAGAATGGAGAAGGGAGTACAGTGTGGCCATCCTCCTAGGGGGTGATTTCTCACTTTCACTGTCTCTCTGGCCAGCACATGTGCTCTAAAGCAAAAACCTCTGGAACAAACAAACAAAGGATGCAGAAGAAGAGGTACACAGGGCGAGGAATGTAGAAAGGGGCATAGAGCATCCATTGCCCTCTCTGGGCATGCCACTCTTTAGGCATGTGTTCAGCAATCAGAAAGCTCTCTAAATTCTGTCCATTTGGCTTTAATGGAGGCTTCCTTATGTTGGTATCATAGATGATCACCTCTACCTTAGCCCCTCTTCCCTCTCCAGAGGTGAGGGAGTGAAGCTGGAAGTTCCAACCCTGTCATCACATGGTTCATTTTGCCCTGGCAACCTACCCTCATTCTGAGACTATGAAAGAGCCCACCAAGAGTCACCTTATCAGAACAAAAGATGCTCCTATCACTGGAAAAATTCCAAGGGATTTAGGAGATCTGTGCCAGAGGCTGTTATCACTCAGATATTTATAAAGGTCTCAGGAGCTCCAAGTCAGGAAACTGTCAGACCAAATGTTAGAACAAAAGATTCTCCTAGTGTCTCCATCTGCAAGGATTTTAGGTGTTCTGTCTCAGGAACTAGGGGCAGGGACCAAGAAAATCTTCCTTATTATATTACAAGTCCAAGCAGATAAACATCAAAAAAGGAACCAGATTCTTTGTTACGTCTAGTATCAGTGTCATTTTAGGCTGTGTCTCCAAAAACTCAACAGATCTGGATATTCTTTTTCCTGTGTTTAGTTATACAGGCAAATAGTCCCTTTGGGGATAAACTGAGAAGATCACTACCACAGTTATCCTTGCTGTAGCATTGCAAGTCCTACTTCTAAAGAAGTTGTTGCTCCTTCTTTTTTTTTTTTTTTTGGAGAGGTTTTTGCTTTAGGGCACATGCACTCACCAGAAAGACAGAGAGAGACAGAAAGCGAGAAACCACCCCCCAGGGGGGATGGCCATGCTGCAATCCCTTCTCCTTCATTCTCCTCTTGGGATCTTGGGCACACACGCACATGTGCCTGGTGCGAGTTTAAGCCACCGGGTCTGGGACTCAAACCACGGTCGACTACATGGGAGTCCAGTGACATAGCCATTACGCTAACTGCTGGTCCCTGTTTGCATAACTTCTGTGGAGAAGTATCTGTTAAGGTATTTTGGCCTATTGCTAAATCAGGCTGGTTGTTTTCTTATTGTTGAGTTCTTTGTATATTTTGGATAGTCCTTTATCAGATACATCTTTTGCAAATATTTTCTCCCAGTCTCTGGTTTGTATTTTCATTCTCTTTTTATTTACTTACTTATTTCATTCCATTTGTTATTATTATTATTTTTAATTTGATCATGTAGAGACAGAGAGAGTGAGAGAAAGGGAAAGTGAGAAAGCAAGCTGCCAGGTCCAGGACTCAAAACTGCGGTTGGCCATGCAGGAATCCAGTGCCTTTAACCACCACACCAACAGCCAGTCCTTGTATTTTCATTCTCATGACAGTGTCCTTCACAAAGCAAAGATATTTTCATTTTAATCAAGTCCAGCTTATCAATTCTTGCTTTCATGTATCTTGCCCTTGGTGTTATATATAAAAAGTCATTGTTGCTTTTTGTGCAGATAGCAGGCCCGCAAGCATGGTGAACATCCCTAAAACCCAACGGACCTTCTGTAAGAAATGTGGCAAGCACCAACCTCATAAAGTGACACAGTACAAAAAGGGCAAGGATTCTCTGTGTGCTCGGGGAAAGCGGCGTTATGACAGGAAGCAGAGTGGCTGTGGTGGACAGACTAAGCCTATTTTCCGGAAAAAGGCAAAAACTACAAAGAAGATTGTGCTGAGGCTTGAATGTGTTGAGACCAACTGCAGATCTAAGAGAATGCTGGCTATCAAGAGATGTGAGCATTTTGAACTGGGAGGAGATAAGAAGAGAAAGGGCCAAGTGATCCAGTTCTAAGCCTCATCTTTTCTATTATGAAGATGGCAAAATCCTGAGGTGAATGTTCACCTCATTTGATTACAGTTGGTCTGTTTGTAAGGGAATAAAGTAATCAATAAAATTCCCCTTTCAGGGAAATTTGAAATAAATAAATAAATAAGTCATTGTCAAACTTAAGTTCACCTAGATTTTCTCCTATGTTATTTTATAGGATTTTTCTGGTTTGAGTTATGATTCATTTTGTTAATTTTGGTGAAGGGTGTAAATTCTGTGTCAGTCTGTTTATTTGCACATTGATGTCTACTTCTGTAGCATCATTTGTTGAAAAGGTTATCTTTTCTTCATTATGTAGCCTTTTTCTTTGTCAAAGATTGGTTGAATATATTTATATGGGCCTATTTCTGGGATTTCTATTCTGTTCCACTGATTTTCTTTCACTAGTACCACACTGTTTTTTTTATTACTGTAGCTTTATAGTAAATCTTGATGTACTGTGGTATTTCATCTATTTTTCTCTGCAATTCTATCACTTTTTATCTCACCTATTTTAATGGCATTATTAGGTGCATACACTTTAAGGATTCTTCTTCTTAAATTGCAAGAGGGCAGGTGGGCTTTACCAGAGAGAGACAGAGCAAGAGAAAAAGAGGAAAACTGAGAAAACAACCCCCATGACACAATCCCTTCTTTCAGAATTTTGAGTGCACACACACACACACACACACACACACCCCTGTAGTGTTTTTCAAGCCGCCAAGTGCAGGACTTCAGTTGTACAGTTAGCCATGTGGGATTCAGCTGCCTTAACTGCAACACCATGGGCTGACCCCATTAAAGATTATTATATTGGGTTGTTGGAAAAGTCATGATGTATTTTTCTATGCAAAAATGTGTCATGACTATTGGATAATTGATCCCTTTATCACTATATAATACTTCTTTTTTTTTTTTAAGAGAAATTTTTGCTATAGGGCATTTGAGCTCACCAGAGAGACAGAAAGATAAATCATCATCCAGGGGGATGGTGACACCACAATCCCTTCTCTTTCACTCTCCCCTCGGGATCTTGGGGACACAGGCACACATGCCCAGCATGCCAGCATGAGGTTTAAGCCACTGGGTCTGGGACCCAAACTGTGGTCAACCACATGGGAGTCCAGCTACATAACCATTATACCATCTGCTGGTCTCTCTCTCTATCTATCTCCGTCTCTCTCTCTCTTATTTGCCACGGGGTGTATGTGCTCTGTGACATCACACAGAGAGAAAACCAGAGAAACAGAGGGAAAGTGAAAAAGTACCTCCCAGGAGGGATGGCTATGCCACAATCCCTTCTCCTTCCCTTTCCTCTCAGGACTTCATGCATGTACACACACGTGCCCAGTGTGTTTTTCAAGCTGTCAGGTCTGGGATTCATAATGTGCATTTAGCTATATGGGATCCTGCCACCTTAACCACCACACCACCTAGCTGGCCTTTTTAATTTTTAAACGTTTGTGGTTTTTTTTGCTTTTTAATATGACCTGTCTTTATTTTCTTGATAGCCAGACATGGTGTACTGGGTAAAAGGAAGAGCAGTTTACTAATGTGCTGGTAAGGTGTGGGGGGAAGAGAAATATTCTGTAGTCCTAGAGTAGGTCTCAGTCTTTTAGTAGGGTTGGGCTCTGAACTGTGAATGCCACAAGTGCTCCTTGGTCCCTCCACTCCACCCCAAAGGAGGGATAAGAGGGTATGAGTCACACACTGTTTTTTCCCTGCTCTCTCTTGACAATCAACATAGAATTCTTCTGTGATCAAATGTGTGGGAGTTTCTCTTTACACACCAAGCAAACAATCAGTTCTACAGAAGACACCAGCTTGGTGTGCTCTAATTCAATTCGATCTGATGCTCTCTACCTGGAGCAGGCCTCTGGAAATTACAACACACCAGCCATGAGATGGGATTCCCACAACCCCTCGTTGAGTTCAATTAATTTGCTGGAGTGGCTCATAGAATAGAGAAACACTTACTTACATTTACCAGTTTCTTATATAGGATATTTTAAAGGATAAAAATAAACCACGAAGTTCTGGAAGGGCCCTGAACCTGGGCGCTTCTGCACAGGCGTTGGAGTGCAGCACTCTACTGGCACATGGGTGAGTTCTTGTTCACCTTCCTGCCGGCCTCCATGTATTCAGTTGTCTAGAAGCTCCCTGAACCCTATCCTCTTGTTTTGTTGTTGTTGTTGTTAAATAGAGCTACCATTGCATAGGTGCTACTGAAGCATGGGTTTCGGCGTGATTGGACAAAAGGGTGTGATCTAATACCAATAATCTTGGCCTCCTCATGTATGGGACAGGACCCCTCTGGAATGAGAGTCTTGTGATTTATTATCAGAAAGGAGTATTAAAGTTTCCATGACCTACCTGCATGGGCTAGCTTCTATGGCCTGCTTTGGGAAGAAAAAGGAGCAGGTGAAAGGAGAGCAGAAGTTCAGACTGGCTTCCACCTTTGGTCTTTCTGAAGCTGTTCCTACAACCAAGGGCAAAAGGCCAAATCCTTATGAACCAGAAACTATGGATGAAAACCCAAAATATATATGTAAAATTGTATATGGCTACAGGGGAATGGAATTAGGTATTTGCCTCCCTCCAGGTTTATTTTTCTTCCTCCAGGTGGAAAGCTAGAGCCGGCTGGAGCCATCTGGAGCTGGTTATTTTCTTTTCCCTCTGATAAACCTCCAGCAGGTTCAGCTCTCATTAGTTTCTCCAGAGGGCAGACCTTTTTAAGAACAGAATGTTCCAGCTTGTTACTTTTCCCCTCCTGCTGCAAGAGGGGCTCATGCTCTAATATCCACTGTTAGAACCTGGTCAAGCTCCTTGAGTTAAAACACAAAGACAGGGGACCTCCTGTGACTGGTATCCCCTTGGAGTTTTTCTCTCTCAGACTTGTCCACACCGAACCTCCAGAAATTCATGAATTACCGTTCGGGTTTTTCTACCCCGTTTTCCCCGCTGGTTCCTGTGGAGGTTTCTGCTTAGGTAAGTTGTGAGTCTCTATATTGCCCTGTCTCTCCTACTTTGTGGGCAACAGTTTGCCCTGTGATCTTAGTTCTCTCATGGGTCTGAGAAGAGTTGTTGACTTTTCAGTGTGTGCAGGATTTTACTTTAGCACAGAGTAGTGATTCCTAAGCTTTTAAAATGCTGACTAGAAACCAGGAATCCTGTACCTCTGGTCTTAGGCAGTTTGTGTACTGGTCTGTGTATGTCGGGATTTGACAAGGTATAGTTGATAGCCTTTTCCCCATCACCCCATTATGGTTGGTTTCATTGGTTTTATTCAGTTCTTGAAGGAAGAGGACTTTTTTTTTTTGAGAGGTTTTTGCTATAAGGCGCGTGCACTTGCCAGAAAGAGATAGACAGATAGAAAGCAAGAAATCACCCCCCGGGGGGATGGCCACACTGCAATCCCTTCTCCTCCATTCTCCTCTCAGGATCTTGGGCACACACACACACGCCCGGTGTGAGTCCAAGCCACCAGGTCTGGGACTCAAACCATGATCAACTACGTGGGAGTTCAGTGACATAGCCATTACGCCAACTACTGGGCCTGGAAGAAGATTTTTTTTTTGAGAGAGATTTTTGCTATAGGCTGTGTGCGCTCACCAGAGAGACAGAAAGGGATAATTCATCCCCCCCACAGGGGGGATGGCCATGCCACAGTCCCCTCTCCTCCACTCTCCTCTCAGGATTCTGAGCATGCACGCACGCACACACACACCAGCGGGAGCTTCAAGCCGCCAGGTCCAGGACTCACGGTCGATCATGTGGGAGTTCAGTGACGTAATCATTATGCCATCTGCTGGTCCCTGTTTTTTGTTTTTGCTAGAAGGCACAAGTGCTCACCAGGGAGTGCCAGAGAGAGAGGAAAAAGCATCCCCCCATGGGAAATACACTGTAGTCCCGTTTCTCAAGCCACAAGGTCCTGTACTTGAATTGTGCAGTCAGCCAATGTGAGATCTGGATGCCTAAACCGCCAGGCCATGAAGCTGGTCCAGAAGAGGTCTTTTTTTTTTTTTTTGGAGAAGTTTTTGCTATAGGGCACATGTGCTCACCAGAGAGACAGAGAGATAGAAAGTGAGAAATCACTCCCCCCCACCCCCCGAGGGGATGGCCACACCGCAATCCCTTCTTCTCCATTCTCCTCTCAGGATCTTGGGCATGCACGCACATGTGCCCCACATGAGTTTAAGCCACCGGGTCCGGGACTCGAACCGCGGTCAACTACATGGGAGTTCAGTGACATAGCCATTACGCTAACTGCTGGTCCCAAGATGCAGTTTTAATAGCTGTAAAAACTACAAAGTTCCACTAGCATTTGTTAGGCCATTCCTAGACATTGATTTCAGCTATGTACATGGATGAGCTTAGACTGAAATGCTCGATATATGTATTGACTTCAGTGTATGAGCCCTCATTGTCAAGCTATGACATTAAAATCCTGTTTATAACTGGTAATCAGAAGGAGACAAAACCAATTTGTAGGAAAGTGTGTGATGGTCTGTATAGCTATTTGTATTAAGTGAGACACATTGTGATGCCTCTGCGTTTATTCTATTGCCTCAACTTAAAGATGAATGGCGTAATATAACTGAGCCTGTGGCATCAGTAATAGAAACGATGCATTTCTAAAGGGATTTATCATATGTGCTGCTTCTTGAGGGCTTAAACCTCTATATATATGTGTGTATATATATATATAAAACCATTCCTGGTTACTCCCAGCTCCCCACACCCCTTTTCTATGGACCATGAAAAGCCCTTGAGTAGTGACTTCTGGAGCTGGGTAACTGTATTACAAAGTGAAACAACCTTTACCTGGAGAAGTAATTTGCATGTGTGAAATAGAAAGGTGTTTATTAGGTATTACAGGTTTATTTTAAACCATTTAACTTATGCTCCAAAGTAACCGTAATTTGATGTTGGTAGGATAGCAGATTATGATGAATAGCTTTAATTGTATGTTTTAAAGTCATATGTTCACATGCTTCAATCTGGATTAACAGAATTTAAGCAATTCTTGAAATGTATGAATGTCTCCTTAATATACTGAATACAAAGCAAAAACGAAGAAAAAAAGACAAGTGAAGAGATAAAGGAATGAGGAATTCCTGCAACAGCTCTCTGGTGTCCAATATCAGCATCTACATGCATCCCTGGCAGACTTGCTCTTCCTCCATCAATCAAAAAACCCTCCTTTGTTCCTAATAATATAGGATAAAGGCCTTGATTTAAATCAGGCTATTAATCGGCAGCCAAAATGGATACTCTCCTGCTTGTCCTATTTGTATCAACTTTCCAGTGTATTTTTAAACAAACAAAAATATACAAGGCTATAAAAGCTATCTGAGCAGTAAATGATTTTTTGTTTGTTTCTGTTTTTGTTTTACTCTTAAGTGGTTGGACTAAGTGTGTGCTTTTGGCACTTGGCAACAAAAGACCATGATTCTGTGACTCTCTGTTGCTATGGAGATGAGATTATAATTCAAATGCACAGCATGTTCTGTTGCTAAGGTAATTACAAGCATCCTCACCCTTTCTATCAGGCCTGCTTTGTTACAGATTTTAGCCATGGATAATCTGAGCTTGAGGTGTTACATGCCAAAGGAGAATGAAAAACTAGCTTTGTAGAAGGTTTTAGAGGAAGTGAAAAAGTCCACTTGCTGTTTGAACTGGGTGATCTTATGGTGACAGCCAGCAAAATGAATGGCATGGTTACTTGTGTCTTCAGGGGACTGGCTCTCCAAGGTAGGAGCCGGTGATTGCCATTTCTCAGGAGACTGATGGTACGATGGATAGACAGTTTGCCTAGAATTACAGGTTAGCAGAGGAAGAAGGCTTAGATATTTCTGCGTATTTCAGGTGTCAGAAACTTTCAGACTTGTAGTCCAAGGGGAAGATGGGAATTGAGTAAAAGGGGCCATGAAGGTGCTAGATAATCCTATATTCTAGTTGGGTCTGTTACATGGTTGTATGTATTATCAAGATATGGCAATGTGCACACTTAGACTCTGCATTCACATAAAATGTAAATTTTATCTCAATAGCAGTAATCCTTCCCTGGACAGGGAGAAGGCAGCCTTGCACAACCCCAGCAGAAGAGCCCTGTAATGTCTCCAAAAACTTTTTCTATGGTTTAGAGCTGATTTTAGCATTTGCTACAGTGTGTCTTGACCACTTCTTCAAGGTAGAGCATTAGGCATTAAGTTTAGGCTCTTGTTTTCTTTTCCTTTTTTCCCCCCAAGTATTAATTTATTTATTTGTTGCCAGAAGGTGTGTGTACTCATGAGGCTTGGGAGCAGGGGAGGCGAGGAGCAGGGGAGGTGAGGAGCGGGGGGAGCACTTCCCAAGAAGGTGTGGTCAGGCCGCAATCCTTCTTCCTTCTTTTTTCCAACCTCTCGGGATCTTGGGCATGCACACAAGCCTGGCATGTTTTAAGCTGCCGGGGCAATTTGAACTGGAATCAGCCATTTGAGATCCAACTTCCTAAGGATAGCGCTTAACCACTGCCCTACAGGGCTGGCCCTGGGCTCCTGCTTTCTGTACTCCACTCAGCTCCAGGCTGTGAGGTGATCATATCACCTCCCTCTCCTTCTCACCCAGTCTAGGCCATCTGAGCGTTCCTGGTTTTTTAGTATTCTTTGTTAATCTCCTCCCTTCTGGGACTGGAATGAAGTGTCCAGAGGGCATAGAATTGGAGTAGGGTTCAGAGAACAAAGTTCCAGTCCCCATGTGGTCACTAACTAACCTGGTCACTGGACACTAGCTGACCTGTCTGAGCTACAGTTTCCTCAGGTACACAATGGGGTTAGGAGCCCTTAGGGCTACCATGTGAGGACAAGGTGCATTGAGGACGTACTATATAAAGGAGAAAGGGGTGCTCTGAAGAGACTGGAGGCTGCTTTTGATATCAAATATAGGTGGAGTGCAAAACAATGAAAGTCATCAGGCAGAGGTCTCTGTGACTGATATTTTGGGGGAAGTGAAGTGAATTAAGTGAAAGGGGACATTGCAGAACAGGGTTATCAAGTCAAATTTTAGCTGCCATGTCCTATCTGTATGATTGGGCTAAGTCACTTTGAGTTTCTTCTATGTTTCAAACTATTGTGTACTTAAACTCTCTGAGACTCAGTTTATACCTTTGTAAGATTAAGATAATAATAATAATAATAATAATATTACCTACATGCTGTCATTGAAATAATTTATTTTATTTTATTATTCTAGTGAAAGAATTTAATCAGATCATATAAGTGACTGTTTTCCACATATTAAGCACTTAATTAAATTCTTGTAAAAATAATCATCCAGAATTCTACCACCTCTTTTTAATAAATTATTTATGAGAGAGACCAACAGGTGGCGTGGTGGTTAAGGTACTCGACACTCCCACATGGCTGACCATAGATCAAGTCCCAGACCTGGTGGCTTGTTTTCTCACTTTCTCTCTCTCTCTCTTTTTCTCTGTGTCTGTCTCTGGTCAAATTAAAAAATAAGTGAATGGACCTGGTAGCTTGTTTTCTCACTTTCCCTCTCTTTCTCTTTTTCTCTGTGTCTGTCTCTGGTCAAATTAAAAAATAAGTGAATGGATAAATAAAATGAAATAATTTAAAAAATTATTTATGGGAAAAAGAGACTGAGATTGATATACTGATTTTCTCTTTTTGCTACAGGGCACGTGAGAGAAATAGAGAAAGAGGGGGACCAGCAGTTAGCATAATGGCTATGTCACTGGACTCCCATGTAGTTGATCGTGGCTCAAGTCCCAGACTTAAACTCACACCAGGCACGTGTGTGTGCGTGCCCAAGATCCTGTGAGAATATTAGAGGAGAAGGGATTGCAGCATGGCCATCCCCCGTGGGGGGAGATTTCTCACTTTCTGTCTCTCTGTATCTCTCTGTCTTCCTGGCAAACACACACGCCCTATAGCAAAAACCTCTCCAAAAAAAAAAAAGAAAGAAAAGAAATAGAGAAAGAGGGAGAGAAGAAAGCAACCCCTGTGGGGAAGTTATACCACAATCCCTTTTGTTCCATTTTGCCTTCCTTTAGGGATTTTGGGCATGCATGCAAATCACTGGGTCTAGGACTCAAGTTGTGGGGTTGGCCATGTAGGACCCAGCTGCCTTAACCACCGGGCCACAGATCTGGCCAGGTTAATTAATTATTTTTTAAATTATTATTTATTTAATTTTATTTATTATTATTTTGTTTGCTATAGTGCATGTGCATTCACCAGAGAGAGGAAGACAGAGAGAAACACACCCAACGTGAAAGTAAGCTGCCAGGTCTGGGACTCAAACTGTGGTTGACCATCTGGAAGTCCAGCACCCCAACCAGCATGCTACCTGCTGACCCCCTGGTTAACTGATTTTTGACAGAGTCTTGCTATATTGGATCCAGTTTAGGTTGGGCTGGGATCCAAACCCAAGCCTCTTTAGCTTCTGAAAAGAAGTGTCTTAGTAACATGTACTACTATGGTTGGGCCTTGATAAAGTGTTATTCTCCTCTGCCTCCTTCTTCTTTCTTCTCTTTCTCCTTCTTGCCTTTTGTCTTATTTTTTTAGTTTATTTCTTCCATAAATGAGACAGATAGGGTCTTGATGCCACAATCCACTCCAGTCTCAGACAATCCTGGATCGTGGACACACACACATCTCCAGTGTACTCAGGGAAGCCTCTAGACATGAACCAAGAATCTATGTTTGTGAGTCAGCCTTGCAGAGTTTTCTATTTTAATACTGTACTATCATTCACCCCATGTCTTTGTCTTTGTTGTTGATTCCGTACAACCAACCCTTTCCTTTCTCTTGTCATTCTATAGTCCTTACTTTGTAGATTCATTCATAGTTTACAGTGGTGGGGGTTGGGGGAGGTTTTCAGTGTTCCTCCTTAAAAAGAATTGGGATCTATCTATCTATCTATCTATCTATCTATCTATCTATCTATCTATCTATCTATATAGACTATAGGGCTGGCTCTGTGGTCTAGTGGTTTATGGAGCTAGATCCCACATGGCTGACTGTGTGGTTTGAATCCCAGCCCTAATAGCTTGAAAAACACATGCATACTCAAAATCCTAACAGGATGGAGAAATGGAGGAAGAGAGAACGTGGCATGAACACACCCCATTGGAAGTGCTTTCTCCCTCTCCCTCCATCATGTCTCTGGTGAGCACACAGACCCTCTGGCAAATTGAGAGAGGAAATTAAAAAACAAAAAAACTGGATTTAGAGAAAGTGAAAATCCACAGAGAGAGGAAGGAAGTGGAAGAGTTAAATAACTTAAATGGAGACATAACAAGCATAGCCATAACCCTTTTACTGTTTCTCATGAAAATGGGATTGGGGTGGGGACCAGCAGGTAGTGTGGTGGTTAAGGCGCTGGACACTCCCACATGGCCGACCAGGGTTCAAGTCCTGAATCTGGTGGCTTACTTTCTCACTTCGCCCCCCCTCTCTCTCTGTGGTAAAAAAAAAAAAAAAAAAAAAAAAAAAAAGTGAATGAATAAATAAAATAAAATAATAAATAATTATTTTTTTAAAAATGGGATTGGGTGGTCAGCTCCGTGGCATGGTAGTTAAGGGAGTAGATCCCCCATGGCCAACTGAGCAATTTGAATCCTGGCCCTGGTGGCTTGAAAATCACTGGGCATGTGCATGCCCCCCAATTCCAACAGGATGAGGAAGTGGAGGAAAGGTGTTTGTGGCATGATTACATCCCATTGGGGGGGTACTTTCCCTTCCTGTCTCCCTGTCTGTCTCTGTGAGTGCACATGCCCTCTGGCAAATCGAAAGAGAATGAAAGGAAGGGAAGAAAGAATAAGAGGGAAGGAAAGGAAGGAAAAAGTGTGGTTTGGGTGAGCAGAGACAGAGTAATGGATTGAGGAGGTTGAGTTTTCAGAGGGGAGAAATAGACCTCCTCAATCCTACAAGGAAAGAGCAGAAGGAGGGGCTAGCAGGTGGCATGGTGGTTAAGGGAGTGGTATTCCCACACGGTCAACCGCGGTTTGAGTCCTGGAACTGGTGGTTTGCTGTCTCACTTTTCCCTCACACACACGGCACACACTCTCTCTCTCTCCCACTCTGTCTCTCTCTGGTCAAATTAAAATAAATAAATAAAGATAAATAAATTCTTTCAAAAAAAAAAAAAAAAAAAGACAGAGCAGAAGGAAGGTGATGTAGGAGGCCTCACATACATTCCAGATCCCCCAGGCTGAAAAGGGGCACCTCTCCCACCTACCTACTCCTGGAGGCAGGGGTCAGTGTACTTGCTTAAGCTATGACACTGCCTCACCCTGTCAGAGGGGTGGTGGAGGAGGTGGAGATAGAGACAAAGGAGGAAGAAGGGAGCCAGGGGTGTTGGTCTGTCAGCTTAGAGCCAGTCAGGTCAAGGGCTGCATCTTATTCTGGATGTAACTTTAAGGTTCTTCTCAGGATGTGGTCCCTGATAAAATGCAACTATTTCTCTGGCTATTTTTGTCCCAGAGGAGACCTGGAAGCAGAATACGACACAGAAAACACACAGTGTGAGCCAGTACAGTTAATAAGAGAATGCATATGAGTTGGAGAAGAAAGAAAATTAGCTCTATGTTTAGATAATATGCTCCATATAAGGTCCACGATATGATTAATCATATTAATGATTAATATGCTCTTTAATCATTTTGATTGATAGATTCACTTTCCATCTTTTCCTTCTCCCTCCCCTTCCCCTGTTTGCATTTATTAATATTTGTTGACAATATTGTAGAATTTACTACTGCCTGGATTTTGTAGATTGTCTCATTGTAGCATCACTTAACATATTTATACATATATATATTTTTTTGAGAGTTTTTGTGCTTTCAGGCACGTGCACTTGCAGGAGAGACAGAAAGCAAGAAATCATCCCCCAGGGGGATGGCCACACTGCAATCCCTTCTTCCCCAGTCTCCTCTCAGAATTTTGGGCATGCATGCACACGTACCCAGCATGCGTGTCAAGCTGCCAAGTCTGGGACTTGAACTGCAGTTGACTAGTGGGAGTCCAGGGACGTAACCATTACACCATCTGTTGGTCCCTTTTTTTTCTCTTAAGTTTATTTCTTGTATGAGCAAGAGAGAGAGATCACCCCCAATTGGATCTTTTATATTTTAAGATTTATTTTATTTAACTTTTGATTAATTAATTAATTATTACTTTTATTTTACCTGGGGGGGGGGAGAGAAAGCAAACCCCTAGGTCTAGGACTCAAACCGCAGCTGGCCATGTTGGAGTCCAGTGCCCTTAACCACCATGCCACCTGCCACCCCCAGCCCCAATAGGATCTTGATATCACAATTTTCTCCTAACTTCAGTCAGCCCCCATCACAACTTGCCCTGTGTATCAGAGAGGTCACAGGATGTGAATCCATAACTTTCCCAAGTGGGTCAACCTCATAGATCATCAGAGTTTCACCAATGTACCACAATCTGGCCAGGTCCCACATGGTCAACCTGTGGTTGGAATCACAACCCACACGCTTGAGAAACATGCCAGTGTACACCCAAAATCCTAACAGGAAGGAGAGATGGAAAGAATGGATTGTAGCATGACTATGCCACTCTCCGTGAGGCATAGTCACTTTCTCTTTCTTGGGAGTGTATGTGTCCTCTGGGACCCCCTACTTCCCCCCATTTAAAATGTTAAAGAAAGTCTTTTATCCTGCTCACTGATTTGAGATGTCGTCTTTATAGTGTACTTGTACCTGTTCCATCCCCAGCTTCAGCCAGGCCTGTGTCATGGGCACACATATGCCCAGTGTACTCAGGGAAGTGTCAGAACTTCCTCATATGGGTCAGCCTCACAGAACATCACATTTCACAGCTGCACCATTGTTCAGTCCCTTCATCTTTTTTTGGTAAAGGGTATGCATGCTCACTAATGAAAGACAGAGAGACCAAGGGATATATAGAGAAGAAAGCACCTCCTCTCCTCCCCCCACCCCCTGCATTGGGGCATGGTCACACTCCAACCTCTTCTCCATTTCTCTATCCTGTTGGGATTTGGAGCATTCATACACGTGTACCTGGAGTGTTTTTCAAGCTCCTGGGTCTGGGATTCTCCACAGTCAGCCAAATGAGATCTGGCTCCCTTAACCACCAGACTACGGGGCCAACCCTTCATCTCTTAATATTATCATGATGGCACTGACTTTAGGAGAGGATACATTCAAACTATAGCATTCTATTTCTAGATTCCCAGAATTAATATCCTTTTCACATACAAGATACATTAATTCCATCTCAATAGCCCCTCCAGTCTTAATTCCTTCCAGCATCAACTCAAAAGTTTGAAGTTCAGAATCTCATCTAAATCAGATATGAGTGAGACTCAAGGGATTGTCAATCCTCAGGCAAATTCCTCCTAAGCTGTTAGTCTATGAAATCAGACAAATTGTGTGCTTACAAAATACAGTGGTGGGACAGGCACGGATAGATAGTCTCAGTTACTTTCAAATTTTGGCAATTATAAATAAAGTTTCTATAAAACCGGTGCAGGTTTTTGTGTGGACTTAGTTTTCAGTTCATTTGGATAGACATACACATCTCAAGGAGTATGATCACTGACTCATATAGTAGGAGTATATTTAGTTTTAAAAGAAACTGTCAAAGTGGCTGTATTGTTTCGTGTTCCTGCAAGTAATGAATGAGAATTCCTGTTGCTTCACATCCTTACCAGCATTTGGTAGTGTCAGTGTTTTGGATGGTGTTCGTTCTATTAGATGTACAGTGATAACTCATGGTTGTTTTAATTTGAAATTCCCTAATAACATATGTTTACAAGGCAGATCTGTGGGCAACAAGGTCCTTCAATTTTTGTTTGTCAGAGAAAAATCTTCATTTCTCCTTCACATTTGAAGGATAGTTTATCAGAGTACAAAATTGTAGGCTTATGAGGTTTTTTTTCTCTACACTAAGTATTGCACTCCTTTTCATTTGCATGGTCTCTGAGAAGTTGGATGTAACTAAGATATGCATTTGTCTTTTAAAATGACTTGTAATTTTTATCAAAAAGTGGACATGATGCACTGAGTAAAAGGAACTGCTGTAATTGTACTGCCTTTAATAATGTGTTGATAATGTGTGGGAGGAGAGGAGTGTTCTACAGTTCTTTGACTAAGATTTCAGTCTTTTAATGAGCCTGTGCCTCTGAACCGTGAACTTGACAAGTATTTCTTAGCTCTTTCACAACTTTAGCTAGTGGTAATAGGCCAGCTAGAGGCAGATGAAGCTGGGTATTTCTTTCCTCCAGATCAGAAAGGTTCTGAAAAAAATCCCAGCAGGTTAGGGTTGGGTTAGCTACAATAGTTTCTCCTTAAGATAGATCTTGTTCAGAAGACAATGCTCTGGTATATTTCAAAATGGTTGTATTTCCTTTGCCCCTCCAGGGCAATATTTCTCACAGAATGAGTGACAGTCTCAGTTCTACAAGCGCTTTAGGGGTTGCAAGTCCAAACTTCCAAATGGAGATGTCAAAAGAACTCCTTGTGTTCTTGAAGGCAGCCCAATCTTTGGCTGTGGAAGAAGGAAAGCGCAGCCTACCTTATAAGCCACATATTCTAATTTCAAGATGCTCATTATCTAAGTTTCAAATCTGATGAGGTTATACATCTTTGCCCCACTTAACATAACTACCAATTGGATTAAATCAATGTTCTCAACTGTGACAACTTTGCTCAAAACCAGAGGACATGTGATAATGTTTGTCACTATTTTTGGTTGTTGTAACTTGTAGGGGATGCTACTGGCATCTGGATGCTGCTAAATATCCTACAATGCACATGAAAGCCCTCTACAACAAAGACTTATCTGAGGGACCAGCAGTTAGCATAATAGCTACGTCGCTGGACTCCCACGTGGTCGACCGCGGTTCGAGTCCTGGACCCAGTGGCTTAAACTCACGCCAGGCGCCTGTGCATGTGTGCCCAAGATCCCGAGAGGAGAATGGAGGAGAAGGGATTGCGGCGTGGCCATCCTCCCCGGGGGGGTGATTTCTCACTTTCTATCTCTGTCTCTGTCTGTCTGGCAAGCGCATGTGCCCTATAGCAAAAACCTAAAAAAAAAAAATTTAAAAAGACTTATCTAAGCCAAAATGTCAACAAAGTTAAGAAGCTCTTCTCAGTAGTATACATCTAGAGGTAGAATTGCTGGGATACAGGGCATATATTTGTTCAATTTGACTGGACAATACCAAAATGTTACCCCATGTAGTATTAATTTCCATTCTTACCAGCAATGAGCATTCCAGTTGCTTTATATCCTTTCTGGTCCTTGGTGGTGCCAATGCCAACCTGGTGACTTGAAATTTGCATTTCTTTGGTTATCACTGAAGTTGAACACTTTTTTAAAAAAAGTTTTTGCTGTGCTTGCCAGAGAGAGAGAGAGACAGAGAGAAAGTGAGCAAATATTTCCCAGGAGCAATGGCCACACCATGATCCCCTCTCTTCCATTCACCTCTTGGGATTTGGGGCAGGGATGTACAGATGCCTGGTGTTATTTCCAAGCCACTGAGTCCAGAACTTGAACTGAGCAGTTGGTCATGAGGGATCTAGCGCCTCAACATCCATGCCACCTGCTGGCTCAAAGTTGTACATCTTTTTTTAAGTTTAACTGGCCAATTGGATTCTTCTCTTCTGTGAAGTGCTTTTTCAAATACTTTGACCATTTCATTTTCCGATGGTTTTATCTGCCTTTGTCTTACTGATTTGTAAGAATTCTTAATTCTGCAGATGAGTCTTTGTAAGTTATACTTATTATAGCTCTCATCCTGCTCTGTAACTTGTTCATTCATTCTCTTTATGGTGTTCTTCCTCTGTATACAATCTTATTAATCTGTTCTTTATAGTTAATTATTTTTTTCTTAGAAAGTCCTTCAACATTTTAAAAACATGAAGACACTGCTCTATATTCTATCTTCTAAAAATGATATAATTTTGCCTTTCACAATTAGGTCTTTTGGATTTTTGATACTTTCTACTTGGCATTTAATCTCTATTTTACCAATTTATTCTTCAGTTTTTCACATTTATTTGGATTTGCTGTGCTTTTTCTAAAATTCTTGTTTTTTTTTGGAGAGATTTTCACTATAGGGCACGTGTGCTCGCCAGACAGAGAGAGACATAGAGACAGAAAGCAAGAAATTACCCCCCAGGGGGGATGGTCACGCCGCAATCCCTTCTCCTCCATTCTCCTCTCGGGATCTTGGGCACGCACGCATACGTGCCCGGTGTAAGTTTTAAGCCACCAGGTCCAGGATGCGAACCGCGGTCAACTACGTGGGAGTCCAGCGACATAGCCATTACGCTAACTGCTGGTTCCCAACATGGAATCATAAAATATTACCCATGGTAGAAACTAAAGGCATCTTCTCTACAGGTGAACAAGATGAGAAGCCACCAAAAAAAAAAAAGACACTGTGTTCAAAGGAAAACAAAAAGCATGTTAATTTAGAATTCAGGGCTCTGGAGGTGGGGAAGCCCAAGATTGAGGCCTTCTTTCTGTGTCATAATATGGTGACATCATATTGAGTATTAAGTAGTTTACTCTGCTGCAAAACCTTTTTAGTTTCCATATTGCTCTTGCACAACACACACTGTCCATAAACTTTTTGAAGACCTCCAACTTCATGATCACCTTATCAAGTGCTACAGACATAATTTTTATGCAGGGATTCCCTTACACCTGATCATTGTTTCAAAAGTTCAGTTGCCTCTCATTTCTCACCTATGAAATGGGAATAATGACACGTGTCTGGGGATTGTCCTAAGAGCTGAAGTTCAGGCATTTACTAAAAATAAAATACCCAGTGGCAGGTGGCGTGGTGGTTAAATGCACTGGACTCCCACATGGCTGACCGTGGTTCAAGTCCTGGACCTAGTGGCTTGGTTTCTCCCTTTCCCTCTCTCTCTCTGTCTGATCAAACTGGAAAATAATAATAATAAATAAAGTTAAATAATTATTTAAAAAATAAAATAAAATACCTACAAAGAACTCCTTGAGTAAAACTCTCTGGTGCCTGGCTCAGATTGGTCGTCCAAATTTAGGGCATTCACAGCCCACCCATGATGGTGTGGGGCTGGAATGGATGGCAGCAGATCCATGTGGGCCCCACAAAGATGATTGACAGCTTTGGGAGGAAACATAAGCTAATTCGCCAACAGACTTTGTGTCTGTTTGGTGCCACCTCAAAGGCGTCACGGGGCAGGCCACCGCACCATGCCTTGCTCACCCACACAAGCCTGGCTGTAGCTGGAAGTACGTCAGGCAAGACCGGAAGCGCCACACCGTGAAGGCTACCGGGAGTTGTAGTCCACCACCCCCACCTCGGGGGCTCTTACGCAGTTTTTTGAGGTGTCTCTGACGTGAACACTTCCAGACCTCAGGCTGTTCCCACGGCGACTGGTACCTTGGACTTGGTGTGGCCTGACACCCTTGCGCTCACGTTGGAAAGGCAGCTTCTTGCTCCAGGGCTGAGTCGAGAGTGCGAGTGTGGCCGGCACCCACTCGCTGCAGAGCGGGACCGTGCTGGGCGGGGACTGTTGTGCACCAGGGTCTGGGGTGCGGGTGCCGTCCCGCCGGACTCTACAGGTGGTGGTGGTCCGCGAGCAGCCGCAGGTTACTAGTTTCACGGCTCCTCTCTCCTGTAGCTCTGCCTCATTGGAGCTCAACGTCCTCAGGAGACTCGTGCAGGGCACCTGTCGGTGTGACAGCCTAGACCAGGTGAGGTAGGGGGCTCCCCTCCTTCTTAAGGATGGATTTGTTCCCCTTGACCTGGAGCTTCTCTGCCGATCCAGGCCCCTGAACTCCACTCGTGCCTCCGCAGGTGCCTAGGTCTCCTGGGGTAGGAGGGAGCAGTGAGGAGAGCCCCTAGCCCTTGTAGCAAACACCCTCTCTTTCAGATGTTCCCTCGCTCCCACAGACCCCCATTGCAGCCAACTATAGACGCTGAGTTTGGAGAGAAAGAGCACGAAATGGTTATCATTGAAGGGTATTGAGCTCCTCCAGTCAACATTTATTGATGCCTGGATCGGATGCCTGGGAAGCGCACACGGGGTCCGTGTCTTGGCTGCAGTCTTACGGAGATGTTGGTCACGTTGACAGCTATACAACGCGATGGTTGCGGTTGATAGTAGGAGCCTATCATGATAGTTATCTCTAGTGGAGGCATGGGCAGCCGGGGGATGAGGATCAGTTCCAACAGGTAAGACTAAGAAAAATGAGATCCGGGTAGATGACAAGAGGCAAAAGGACCAGCACTTGTAAGGAGTGCAAGGCATGACATGACGAGCACTGGGGGGTGTAGCGTCGTGGAGGCGGTGTGGGAACAGAGGCTGGAGCCAGTCAGGCAGCGAACTGGTTAAGGGGTGCGCTCTCCCTCCTGCTGGCGCCTCGAGCGCACACTGTGGGGCAGGAGCACGATTGTTTGGGGTGGTCACAATGTGGCAGCAAATAGAGTTAAGATAGAAGGCAATGAGAAAATTAAGAATTGGGACTCACGTATGCGAAGACAGGAAAGGACCCCGTCTGGATGATGAGAGTGGGACAGCGTGAGTTCTTTGGTTGCAGACTGTTGGAGAAGGGAGGTGGCTAAGACACTCTGGTAGAGACTACTCTTTTAGGGCACTCTGCGGAGAGGTGGGATGTGATGCAGAATTGAAGGAGGATTTGTAGGATGCTTTTCTGTTTAAGATGGAACAGATTTAGAGGTGAGGGGAGGGCGGTGAAACCGGCCACTACAGTTTTAAATCTCAATAAGGCCAAAAGTATGTGTTTATTATTATTATGATTTACTTGTGCCTGGGTCATATCAAAGACGATTTTTCCTACAACATGATTATAATTCTATTTTACCATTTAACTAGTACTATTATAAAATATCTAAATACATAGTGAAGTTTAAATAAAGAAACTTGGTGCTCATCATCCAGATTGAACAAATTTAAAAGTTTATTTAATTTGCTTCAGATTTTCTAAAGAACTCAAACCTTATAAATACATTTGGAACCCCTTTGCACCCCTCCCTCACTCAGATGTAACTTCTAAAATTGCTGTGTATATTTTCATGTTCTCATTTACTTACTAATTATGAATGTGACCATATGATTATTTTGTATGTTCATAACCTTTGCTATATGTTTCTTGGATTGTCTTTTTCTTATTGTTAGTATTTTCCTCCCATATATTCTACATACAAATTCATTTTGTCTTATACATGTTACAAAAAAATCTTGAATAGATTGAGAAAATTTCTGGCCTTTTTCTGATAGGTATATTTTTTAGTACGGATTCATTTCATTTAATGTTTAGTGCTTTATTCTGTTTTTTTGTCTTCTTTTGTCAGTTCATTTCAATTTATATTTTTAAGAAAATTGTCCCAGTTAATTTCAAATTTATTAAATAATCATATATTTATTAAATAATTTATAGTAATCTCTTGTAATGAAAAAACTCTACTAGATCTGAAATTGTCATCAGTTTTATGTCTAATAATAGTTTGTTTTTGCCTTAATAAATTGTGCTTGAGGTTTATCTATTTTATTAGTTTTAAATACAAATCAACCATTTTATTAGTTTTAATGAATATTTTCCAGGAATTAGTTTTACTTTTTTTCTTATTAACATTTTATTATATCTCTATGTTTTAAATAAAAGGACTAAATTTTTTTATCTTATTTTTAAAATTAATTAATTTACATTTATTCGCTGAGCATTGTCCAGAAGATGCTGCATAGTAGCTTAATCATTCATGTTATTGTCAATAATTTTCTAGTTCTAGTGTCATCTATCTTAATCATATATTTATTAAATAATTTATAGTAATCTCTTGTAATGAAAAAACTCTACTAGATCTGAAATTGTCATCAGTTTTATGTCTAATAATAGTTTGTTTTTGCCTTAATAAATTGTGCTTGAGGTTTATCTATTTTATTAGTTTTAAATACAAATCAACCATTTTATTAGTTTTAATGAATATTTTCCAGGAATTAGTTTTACTTTTTTTCTTATTAACATTTTATTATATCTCTATGTTTTAAATAAAAGGACTAAATTTTTTTATCTTATTTTTAAAATTAATTAATTTACATTTATTCGCTGAGCATTGTCCAGAAGATGCTGCATAGTAGCTTAATCATTCATGTTATTGTCAATAATTTTCCACTTCTAGTGTCATATATATATATTTTTTTTCCCCCTATTTCTCACCCTCTGCCATTTGCCACGCTCCTCTCACACTATCTCAGGTGTCCACAGTTGTTTTCCATTCCTTTTTTCTCCCACATTTTATTGATTCACAAAATTTCTTAAATAATCTAACTACTTTCAATAGCAAGCTGTGCTGATACATACATATCTATGAACACATGTCTGACTTAAGGCATGAATCTCTGAGTAGAATGAAAAGACTAAATATTAATAATATTCAACTGAGGAGGCTAGCATAAGGGAAAAAAGAGTAATTCTAAAAAGTGAAAGAAAAGAAACAAATATGAGTGTAAATTTAAAAAGAAATAATAGAGTAGATTAAAAAAATCTTTCTGGGGCCAGCAGCTAGCATGGTCATTAGCACTAGATTCCCACACGGCCGACTGCAGTTCAAGTCCCAGACCTGGAGGCTTGCTTTCTCATTTTCCACCTCTCTCTCTCTAGCTCACTCTGTCCCTCTCTGGTCAAATTAAAATAAATAAATAAAACAAATGAAGTTAAATAAAATAATTCTTTTTTAAAAAAAAAATCCCTGTCAGATTTATTTTACCTGAATCTAATCATGATAAGACATTAAGCAAATCTAAATGTGAAGCACATGCTACAAAATAACGTGTCTGGGGACCAGCAGTTAGCATAATGGCTATGTTGCTGGACTCCCACGTAGTCGACCGCGGTTCGCGTCCCGGACCTGGTGGCTTAAAAACTCACGTCAGGCGCGTGTGTGTGTGCATGCCCAAGATCCCGAGAGGAGAATGGGGGAGAAGGGATTGCGGCGTGACCATCCCCCCTGGGTGGTGATTTCTCGCTTTCTGTCTCTATGTCTCTCTCTGTCTGGCGAGTGCACGCGCCCTATAGTGAAAACCTCTCAAAAAAAATAATAATAGCTTGTCTGTAACACCTCCAAAAATATCAATGTTATGAAAGACAAAGATTGAGGAATAGTCCTAGACTAAAGGAGACCAATGACATATGAAAAGAAATGGTGTAAAGGATCCAAGATTTCTTTAGCAAGAAAGGATATTAACAGGACAGCTAATGAAATCTGAGAGATCTGGGGATTAGACAATAATACAGTACCAGTGATTTCCATCACGATACTGTGGTTGCTGACAAAATTTCTTTGGGGGAAATGGACAATGAAGTATTAGCACACACACACACACACACACACACAGAGAGAGGAGACAAAGAAAAGGATAAATTGTTATGTAATTGAGCCAAAGATGGCCTCTATAATTCAAGTGACTCCTCCGTCATTTCTTTACAGAAGGATGAGTCTCATTAGATCAAAATCCCTCCAGCCCTAAACTCAAGTTTCAAAACATCTATCATTTTAATCACAGTCCAACGTTAACAGATGTTTAATCATTTAGAGCCCTCTTGCTTGATATACCCCCAGGAAACTGAACCCAACAGCTTCTAACCATAGATAAAAACCATGGGGCTTTTCAGACCCCAAGCAGCTCTGACCTAGAAATACTCAGGAGTTGCCTGTTTCTTTGTGTGTGTTGCAGGGTGGGCCCCATGCCACAGCCTCTGGGTGATCTCCTGCTGTGAGGGGCAGGCCCTGTACTTGCAAAGCCTTGCCCAGCTAAAGTTCCTGTAGGACTGCTACCTCATGGTAGACTCTTCTTCCTTTATCAGTACTGAAATCCTTCCATCTCCATACCACCCTACACAAATCTGGTAAAACATTAGTATTTGAGGACTCTACATGAAGAGTATTCAGGAATTCTCTTTCTTTTTTTTTTTTTGGAGAGGTTTTTGCTATAGGGCATGTGCACTTGCCAGAAAGACAGAGAGAGACATAGAGACAGAAAGCAAGAAATCACCCCCTAGGGGGGATGGCCACGCTGCAATCCCTTCTCCATTCTCCTCTTGGGATCTTGGGCATGCACGCACATGTGCCTGGCGTGAGTTTAAGCCACTGGGTCTGGAACTCGAATTGTGGTTGACTACATGGGAGTCCAGCGACATAGCCATTACGCTAACTGCTGGTCCCAGGAATTCTTTATACTATTCTTGCAACTTTACATTTGAAATTATTCCCAAATAAAACGTTAAAAAGAAAAAAACCTAAAATTAGTTCTCTGAAAGTATTGTTAAAATGAAGAAATAATTTGCTTGTATTTAAAACTAAGGCAAATAGACAAAATTTTGACATAATTGAGATAGAAAAAAACATTTTTAGACATTAAAAAAAGACAATTTCAGATATGGTATTTTAAAAATTATAAATCATTTATGCTATACACTTGAAATTAAATTAGACAATTTTCTAGAAATATATGCATCACTAAAACTTCCTGACAAATAGAAAACTCAAATCTCTTATATATATTGCAAAAATCTTGAGTAGAATTTGGTAAAATTCCTTAAAAATATTTGGACCTAGTATTTCTTTGATGGGTATATTTTTGAGTACAGATTAATTTCTTTTCTTTTAAAAATAATTGCCAAAGGGCATATGTGCTTACTAGAGAGAGAGAGAGTAAATGAGAAATCTCTCCCCACCCAACAAACGCAGAGGGTGACCATGCCGCAATCTCTTCTGTTTCTCCCTCCTTTCAGGATTTTGGACATGCACACACATGCACCTAGTGTGTTTTTCAAACCTCTGTGTTGTGGACTCCAACCAACATTTGACCATGTGGGATCTAGCTGCCTTAACCGTCACATGAAATAGTATGGATCTATTTCATTAAGTTTAGTAGTTTAGATTTTTTGTTTTTGTTTTGTTTTGTTTTGTTTTTTGGCCAGAGGGCACATGTACATGTGCTTGCTGGAGATATCTATGTATATATAGAGAAATGAAAAGTGAGAAAGTACTCCCCCATGGGGTATGGTCAAGCCACAATTCCTTCTCCTCTATCTCTCCTGGGATTTGGGGCATGTGCACATATGCAACCAGCGTGTTTCTCAAGCTACTGGGTCTAGGATTCAAACCATGCATTCAACCAGGTGGGATCCAGCCACCTTAACCAGCACACGACCAGCTAGCCCAGTAGTTTAGGGTTTTTGTTTGTTTGTTTGTTTTTTGAGAGTTTTTTGCTATAGGGCATGTGCACTCACCAGAAATAGAGAGACAAAGAGACAGAAAATGAGAAATCGCCCCTCATGGGGATGGCCATGCCGCAATCCCTTCTCCTCCATTCTCCTCTCAAGATCTTGGGAACGCACACACACACACTCCGTGTGAGTTTGTTTGTTTGTTTTTTTAAGATTCATTTAATTTTATTTATTCATTAATTTATTTTAATTCGACCAGAGAGAGAGAGAGAGAGAGAAAGTGAGAAAGCAAGCCACCAGGTCCAGGACTTGAACCGTAGTCAGCCATGTGGGAGTGTCCAGCACCTTAACCACCATGCCACCTGCAGGTCCCCCTCCGCGTGAGTTTAAGCCACCCTGTCCAGGACTTTAACCATGGTCGACTATGTGGTCGTGGTCGTGGACTATATCCAGCGACATAGCCATTATGCCAACTGCTGGTTCTGTGTGTTTTTCTTTTTTTAATTATTTTATTTAACTTTATTGTCATCTGCTGGTCCCTGTTTTTGTTTTTTTGTAAACACACTTTTTATTGTTTTCTAGTTCTTTTTCTTTTCATCAGAGAGAGGAATGTATGCCATTTGATTTTTTTTTCCTTTGTGGTATTTGTTAAGGTTTGTGTTATAAATACACATTTATAACACAATTTTTATAAATACACTTCTCAGATGTGCTTAAGAAGAATGTATATTCTCGGACCAGCAGATGGCATAATAGTTATGTCACTGGACTCCTGTGTAGTTGGTTCAAGTCCTGGACCCAGTGGCTTAAAACTCACGCCATGTGTGTGTGCATGTGTGCCCAAAATCTGAGAGCAGAAAGGGGGAGAAGGGATTCCAGTGTGGCCTACTCCCAGGGGTGATTTCTTGCTTTCTGTCTCTCTTCTCTTTCTCTCCAGTGAGCGCACACACCCTATAGCAAAACTCTCTCTAAAAAACAAAACATATATTCTCTATTTGAGTATATTATTTTCTGTATCCACTAGATCAAGATTTTTAACTGTGGGACCAGCAGGTGGCACAGTGGTTAAGGCAACGGACACTCCCACATGGCCAACCCCTGTTTGAGTCCTGGACCTGGTGGCTTGCTTTCTGATTTTTCCTCTCTCTCTCTCTCTCTGTGTGTCACTCTCTGTTCAAATTGAAATAAATAAATGAATAAATAAAATTAAATAAATAATTCTTTAAAAAGAAAAAAAAAGATGTTTAATTGTGATTCCTATCTCATATATCTTTAAGTATTCTAATTGTATTTTAGGTCTTAATTTCTAAATGTGTATTAAAATATTTTACTGTGATAGAGATCTTCCAATCTCTCCTCATTGTATCTTTATTGTTTCATGTACATTTGTGGGACTTATTTATCATATACAGTAGTTGGTGCATACAGGCCTAAAATGGAGCTGGCGTCTGATTGTTGCTTTGTCTCTTTGCAGTGAGTTGTTCTTTTTGCACATCTTGTCTTTTATCTTGAAGGCGAGGTGGTTGTGGCTAGCACAGTAGAGACTTTTGCTGGGCTGTTACTGTATGTGATGGAGCCCTGTTCAAGGGAGAGTCAAATGGGCAGTGGCTTTGTTATTGCCATGGTTACCTCCACTGGAGCACAAGCTTCACAGCACTCTAGCATCATTCTGTGCTTCAGTTGGGTGGACCGTCCCCTCTTGACCCTCTCTCCATATCAGTGACTGTTGTTGGCTTCTCAGTGCTTGCCAGCCTGGGGGTGGAGAGGTGCTCTTTGTTGTCTCAGTTTAGACGGTTCGAGTCTCAGTGATCCTGCCCCTTCTACAGTGGGTAGGAGACCTGTAAGCTCCACCTCAGGACACAGCATTCCTGTCCCTCTTCCGGGGGGAAATGCATTTCCCGCAGTGGTTTAGGGCTTTTGTTCTTCAGAAGAGAAAATTCTGGATGGGGCTTTGTATGTTTCCCTTCACATCCCTCCTCAAGTCCCATTCCTAAGGGAGTCTCTCTGGGCTCCTGCCAGCCCTGATCTTTCTTGTAACACACAGTGGAGGTCTGTATTTGTTTTCTGTTGTGTGTAACAGATTATACACATTTAGTGATTTAAAACAACACTTATTTACAAGCTCCCAGTCCTGTGGGTCAGAAGTTCAGGTGGGCTTGATTGGGATCTGGGCTCACAGTATCACAGGCCAAAGTCAGGGAGTTGGATGGCTGGGCTCTTATCTTGGAGGTTCACGGGAGGGTCTACCTCCTAATGCTCTGGGGTGGGTGGCAGCATGTGGTTTTAGAGCTCAGGTTCCTGGCTCTTCACTGGCCATCAGCTGGGGACCTCACCAGTTCTTTAAGGCTACCAGCTTTCCTTCTCAACATGGCCCCTCTATTTTCAAAGCCAGAAAAGGATCATCAGCTCCTGTGTGTGTATGTGTATGTGTTTGTGTTTCCAGCTTCGACTTTCCCTTCTGTTACCAGTTGTTTCCGATTCAGATGTAAAGTGCCTTACTAATGTTTTTGGGTGCATCTAACCATGTCATTTTTTTAAAGAATTATTTATTTCCATTTGTTATTGTTAGTTTTTGTTTTGTTTTGTTTTGTTTTGTTTCCAAGAGAGAGAAAGAAAGGGAAAGTGAGGAAAGCAAGTCACCAGGTCTGGGACTTGAACCATGGTTGGCCATGTGGGAATCCAGCACCCTTATCCACCACACCACCTGCTGGCCCCATCTAACCATATCGTCTTGCTTTCAGGTTTTCTTACTATCTTTGTGAAGACTTGGGCTTGGACTTTGTAGCTGAGGTGCCTCCCTCCTTTCTGCCTAGTTTCAACTCCTGTGAAGAGTCTTAGAGGCTGAAGCTGAGCCTCTGACCAAAGGTAAGGTCTCAGTCAAAGAACAGAACTTAGGCTACCAAGTGAACGTGCCCAAGTCCTCAAGGCTTACGTACCTCCAGAATGAAATAATCCTTGCCCAGAAGGTAACCCTTGAAGCAGGAACCTTCTTTGGAAAGTGAGATCCCTGTTCCTGAGGCCTGTTTACATAGCTTAGGGCTGAAGTTAGAGAGCAGTGGCTACTAGAATCTCTGTATCCAAAACAGCCCTCACCCACTTGTTGACAGAATGAATTTGGGTGAAATCACAGCAGGGAATCATGTGGGATTTAGTTAGTAGAAGTTTTGCTAGAAGGAAAAAGAGCAACTTCCTTTAGGGTGTAAGAGGGGATGGATAGGAGCAAAGAGATTTCTACAACACTTGAAGGAAATCCCTCCAATCAAGGTGCTCTAGAAACTCACATATGGTCTTTTCATTCTCTCCTGTCTATGGGTCTAGCTTTCACTTTGCCCTTATTTCCCTTCCATGTAAATTTCAGTAAACATGTGTACCCCCTATCCTACAGTCAGGCATAGACATTTCTTTTTCTTTTTTTAAGGATTTTATTTTATTTATTATTATTTTTTAAAATTTGCTACATGGCATGTGCAAATTATTTTTCCTCTATGGGATATCTCAGGGAGACCTCACAGAGAGAGTGAGGGAAAGTGAGAAAGCAAGTCACCAGGTCTGGGACTCAAAATGCGGTCAGCCATGTGGGAGTCCAGCACCTTAACTACTATGTCATCTGCTTGCCCTAGAAGCTGCTTTCTTTTCTTTTTTCTCTCTTCTCTTCTCTTCTCTTCTCTTCTCTTCTCTTCTCTTCTCTTCTCTTCTAGAGAGACAGAAAGAAAGAAAACAAGAAATCACACCCCCCCCCCGCCGCCATGGGAGATGGCCACACCACAATCCATTCTCCTTCATTCTCCTCTTGGGATTTTGGGCATGTACGCACACATGCCTGGCATGAATTTTAAATCACTAGATCTGGGATTCAACCATGTTCAACTACATGGGAGTCCAGTGACAACCATTACACCATCTGCTGGTTCCAAAAAGTTGCTTTCTTAATCTGAGAGTAGTTTATTTTTCCTTCCTATGTTAAAGTCTATAGAAAATGTGCAAGAGAATAGTGGTCAGAGCGGCCCAGCTGGCTAAAGGCCAAACCAGCACTTGCACTCAGGGCTTCTGTTGCAGGCAGGGGCTTCCTCCACTGTTAAACAATTTATCACTAAAACTCTCACCTCCCACATTCTACTCCTTCAGGCTTCCTCATGGATTTCCTCTCCTCCAGGGAAGGACTTTGATAGGAGTAAGATGATATAGGTATATTATTATGAAATACTTAAATATTCAAAGAACGCATACATATTTTCATTTTAAAAATTAGAATATGGGTCCCAGCAGGTGCTGTGGTGGTTAAGGCACTGGAATTTCCACATGGCTGACCGTGGTTCGAATCCCAGGCCTGGTGGCTTTCTTTCTCCCTCTCCCTCTGTCTTTCTCTGGCAAAACTCATGTGAAATAATAATAATGATAATAATAAATAAAATAAATAGTTCTTTAAATAATTAGAATATGTCACTGTGTTAGGAAAAAGACTCTTGTGCAAAGAAGACATTTGTTAATATTTTGTTTTCTTCTTTTTTCTTTATATGTTTATATAAACACATTAAATGTGCTACAGTTGAGGTATACAAACAGAAAAAAAGTGAAGAGTCTCCAGCTACAATTTTTTTGACCAACACTGTGGGCTCTGTCTGCCTATATTTGTTTTCTGGGGCTACCATAATGAAATGCCACATACTGGGTGGTTTAAACAACAGAAATGTGTAATCTTAGGGTTCTGGAGGCAGGAAGTTCGAGATCAAAGCATTGGCAGGGTTAGTTCCTTCTACGGGCGTGAGGGAGAATCAGTTCCGGGTCTCTCCCCTAGCTTCTGGTGGTGCTGGCAGTCTTTGGTGCTCATGACTTGCAGAAGCATCATCCCGGCCTCTACCCTCATCCTCACCTACTGTTCTCCCTGTGTGTGTCCATGTCTAAATTTCCTCTTTCTATAAGCACAATCGCCATATTGAACTAAGGCCTAATGACTGCACCATAACTTGATCACCTCTGTTAGAACTGTGTCTCCAAATGAGGACACATTCTGAGATCTCGAGGGTTAGGACTTTGACATGTCTTTTGAGGGGGTTACCATTCAATCCATTACTTTTTCCTCTATGGGATATCTCAGGGAGACCTCACAGCTACTCAGTTACTTTAGGTCATGATAAGGGTCATTTCTCCTAGCTTGTTGACAGTCTGGAGAACATTTCACTCACATCCAGTTTATAGCTTCTCTCCTCCCAGAAGACCTCCCCAGGAGAAGGGCCTATAATTTATCACTGCCCTTCCTCAGCCTTTAACTCTTCCTTCTCCTCATTAAAGCTGCTTTCTCCTCTGGGGTCAGGATGTGAGGAGGGAAAACAGGGCGAAAGTGGAACATATCTGTTGCTTGGTTGGTGCTATTTGTAGCTCTCACCTGGGTTGGTGGCTGTCCTCACACAGAAAGCCAAGTGAGGCTCTTTGTGGGGTGTGTAGCCTGTGACACCAGTAGGGGGCTCTCTAGAAGACCTCTCTACCACCCTCTTTAACCCCCTCCAGCTCTTTCCTGACTATTCTCGGCCTCTTGGGCTGGCTCTTCTCACCCTGGCAAGCAGCTTGTATAGCCAGCATCCTTGCAGTAAAGCTCAAGCGCATTTAGCTTCTCTGGCATCTTCTTAGCCCCCAGGAAATTGTTGCATCCAGTTTCCCACAAATGCAGGGAGTGCAGGTGCCCCTTCCTACCCCCTCTCCACCCTTCTGTCTGGCTGCCATGCTCTGACTTGATCCTTCAGCTCCTGAAGAGGATTCTGTTTCTGTGTTCACAGATGCCCCAAACTTGCACAAGAGCTTGCTTGTGGTCTCCCCTCGAGACCTACAGCGTGCCTGAGAATTTCTGTTTTGCTGCTGGGCACATGCCTGGCCTGAGATATGCTATGCTAGCTCTTTCTTCTTACAGGTGCCCTCCAGGCTCCTTGAATGGCTCTCTTAGATTCGCCTTCTCCTAGGCAACTTCTTCAGGAGACGCTCCTTCTCCCAGAGGAAGGAATTTGTTACGGTGTGTCTAGAAGCTCCACCTTAGAGTTTGGGTGTTTGGGAATTAGTTGAAATTTCAAGGCCTCTGGAGAACAATCCCACCAACCTCCTGTCACCCACCTGTGAATCATACTTTTAAGCATTCCTACTTTTTCCTACTGATATTGCTGGAAGATGTTTCCACATCAAATATATTTTCTGTAATATTTTTAATTGAGTCATAGTTTGGCATGCTTCATTTGTATCATGATTTATCAATTGCTTATATTTTAAGAATTATTTATTTAACTCTATTTGTTATTATTATATTTTTAAAATTTGACCAAAGAGACAGAGAGAGAGAGAAAAGAAAAGGGAGAAAGCAAGCTGCCAGGCCCAGGACTTGAACCATGGTTGGCTATGTGGGAATCCAGCACCTTTAACCACCTTGCCATCTGCCAGCCCCCTCTAATTGCTTACTTTTAAGCTCTAGATAGTATCCAATTAAAAAAAATATCGCCCTTAGAATTATTTATGGAATTAATGTATTCCACAGAGTTTTAGTGTCTCTGCAGGATTCTGGGACTGAACTCAGGGATCGAAGCCACCGGGGTGATCTTGCTGATTCTAGCATGCCTCCATCTGGAGAAGGAGCTCCCCTGAGGTCCCCTTGGAGTCGGCAATGGGTGCAAGTCTGCTTGGGGTGTCCAGCTAGTGCACCTTTGCTCCTCAGCCTTCTTACTCCTGTTCCCTGGGAAATGAGGAAAGGAGAAGTGCACAGAAGCCCTCAGACCTCGCTTCATATTTTGTAAGTGGCAGAAGCACACCAGGAGTCATTTCCTGGGGAAAGATCAGCAGAATTATACCAGGCCAATTCTCTCTCTCTCTCTCTTTAGAGAGATTTTGGGCTTGCTGGAGAGACGAACAGAAAGTAAGAAATCATCCCCAAGGGGGATGGCCACGCCGCAATCCCTTCTCCTCCATTCTCCTCTCGGGATCTTGGGCACACACGCACATGTGCCTGGTGTGAGTTTTTAGCCACTGAGTCCAGGACTTGAACTGTGGTCGACTATGTGGGAATCCAGTGATGTAACCATTATACCATGTGTTGGTCCCCAGGCCAATTTTTTTTTTAAGAATTATTTTATTATTTTAAAAATTTAACTATATTTATTTATTTATTATTTTAATTTGACTAGCACGGGACAGAGTGAGTGAGGGAGTATGTGAATATGTGCATGTTGGAAGGGGGGGAGTGAGAAAGCAAGCCACCAGGGCTGGAACCGTGGTCAGCCATGTGGGAGTCCAGTACCCTTAACCACCATGCCACCTACCAGCCCCCACCCCAGGCCAATTCTTAATAAAAGTGACTGCTGACAGACTGCAACTCTGAGAGGAAAAATAAACTTAACAAGATTCATGGACAGAATTGAGTGGCTCTAGTTAAGAAACCTCCATTTGCCTCAGCTAAGCTCCATTTAATAACCTCTGCTTTCAAGAACCCATTTTTTATCTTTTCCTTTTAACTTCTTCAACTTCAAGGGCAGGACTGGTCATTAGAAGCTCTAGGTTAAAAAAAGATCAGTAGGCTATAGATATTTCTTAAGGAGCTGTAAAATTGATTGAATCTGAAATACACAGAGAAGTTTAGAACATTCAAGTACAAAGAAAATTTTAAAGTGATCATTATTCTATTACCCAAAGCTAATGACTACCAGCATTTTGTCTTGCATCATTTTTAAGATTATCCTGACAAATGTGTGGATGTGGATGTGTGTTGGATCAATTAGCTTCTAACCACTTTTTCATTATCAATATGCTATCAATAAAATTTTTTCTAAGATTTTACTTTTATTAGCCACATAATTTTTCCTCTTTGAATGTAGTGTATTTACTTAACTAGTTCTCTCTTTAGTTGGGTTTAGTTATTTCCGTTTATTTTTTTCCCCAGAGTTTTACCAAATTATAATAAATATCTTGGCAGCTAAATCGTGACTGTTTCTCCAGAATAAATTTCTGCCAATCAAATTTCTGGGTAGTAAGTTGTCAAGAATTGCACTTTGAGGGAACCAGCAGTTAGCGTAATAGCTATGTCGCTGGACTCCCACGTAGTCGACCGCGGTTCGTGTCCCGGACCCGGTGGCTTAAAACTCACGCCGGGCGCGTGTGCGTGCGTGCCCAAGATCCCAAGAGGAAAATGGAGGAGAAGGGATTGCAGCGTGACCATCCCCCCTGGGGGGTGATTTCTCGCTTTCTGTCTCTATGTCTCTCTCTGTCTGGCGAGCGCACGTGCCCTATAGAAAAAACCTCTCCAAAAACAGGTGGCGTGGTGGTTAAGGCACTGGACAATCCCACATGGCCAACCATAGTTTGAGTCCCGGACCTGGTGGCTTGCTTTCTCACTATCCCTCTTTCTCTCTCTGTCTTTCTCTGGTCAAAATAAAAAATGAATGAATAAATAAAATAAAAAATAAAATAAAATAAAAAGTCAAAGGAGCCAGCAGGTGGCGTAGTGGACTCCTACATGGCCAACCACAGTTTGAGTTCTAGACCAGCCAAGTTGAAAATCAAAGCGTGTGTGTGTGCATGCATGCCCTAAATCCCAGGAGAAGAACAGTGGAGAAGGGATTGCAGCATGGCCATCCCCTTGCGGAGTGATTTCTCACTTTCTCACTCTCTATCTTGGCAGTGCACGCAGCTTATGTGGCAAAAACAAAAACAAAAAAACAAGCCTTTTCTCACCCATACCTGGGGTGTCCCAGCAGTCAATTGGGAGCCCACGAGGTAAGGTGGGCCTCTTACATCTTCTCCCCTACTCTAATATCTGCCTTCACAGGTGTCTGCTTTCCCAGAACAGCAGAGAAGGATCATGTCCCAGGTGAGTGTGTATTTTCTTCATACTGCACTTTGTTTTTTTAACTAGAGATTTGGGATGCTTATGAAGATGCATCCAATAAACAAAATGCAAGCCAAAGTCAGGATCAGTGAAAATACCAAGAGAATGAAAGCTCAAGGCTGTGGGAAGGACAGACTAGATCCTGTACAGAGAGAGCTGGAGTTATTAAGTATTCTGCAAATTCATGTCTGACATTTCTGACACTTTAAAAAAGCAAGCAGTTTCCATCCAATATATGACATGTGTTTTCTGGGACAAGTACACCAGCTTCTCAGGGGAAATAAAGCTTTTTCAGACACTTAGAAATTTATTTGATGGATCTTCATATGAGAGACATAGCAGGCAGGTTCCTCAATAATAACAACCTTGAAAGAAATGCAATAGCAAATCTCTTGTGACCTTTCTTTTTCCAGTAGAAACAGCAGATATTATGTAAAGCAGACATCTGTGATTCTAGTTGTTTAGGGAATCCAAACATTCTGGTCTCTAGAGAGTCTTGTAATGTTCAAAATGACCTAGAAAGAACACTTTGTTATCTAGAGGGATGAGTGAATGGGTTGCATGTTCTTTCAGATTATTTTCCATAACTTTTGATGCAAATGAAGCGTGAACTGCTTAGTGTCCATCTTTGGCAGAGATGTATAGGGAAATGATGATCCGGGCACTCCTGGTTTTTCTCCTCAAATTTGGGGTGGCCACCACCCCTCTCTTTTCAGGGCTCAGTCCTCAGCCATCTACCCCTGGTGTCCTTTAGTCCTTTCTCATTCAATTGTTATCTTCCTTCAGGCATCATTGATGTTGCTTTCCAGCAGCCTGTCAGGATTGGAATTCTCCAATTCCTCTACTCCTAAAAGAGCTCTCTTTACCCTGGGTTCCAGGATTGCATAGATGTGAAGTGCCCTGGCAGAATCCTTGAAGTTATAAGAGCCAGAAACCCACATAGATATAGGTAAGAATATTAAACACACACACACACACACACACACAAACTAGAAGGTAGCTCCTGACCTGTAGGAAGAGCAGGTTTGCAGGAATTCAGAGAATCCAGGAGCCCAGACTTTGTCAAGAGTCTTTCTTGTTCCTTGGGCTTTGCATCTGTAACTTCCTTCCCTCATACTGACTTTTCATCCATATAGCTAGAAATATAGTAGCATGAGACCAGCAGATGGCTTAATGATTATGTTGCTGGACTCCCACATGATCGGCTGTGGTTTGAGTCCTGGGCCCAGCAGCTTCAAATTCACACAAGGTACATGTGTTTGCATGCCCAAAATCTCAAGGGATTGTAGTGTGGCCATCCCTCCCCCAACCCAGGGATCAATTTCTTGCTTTCTATCTCTCAGGCAAGCACATGTACCCTATAGCAAAAATCTCTCTCAAAAAAAAAACAAAAAAAAAACCCCTCTGTTGAGCACTTCTGTACCAGTCACTGTGCTTTTTATATATTATTTCATGAATAAACCTGAGAAAAGATATGTCTATATCTAATATACAATACTATATATATATGTGTGTGTATATATGTATATTACTATATATATGTATATATGTGTGCGTGCGTGTATATATATATGTATACACGCACACACACACACATGTATATGACCTCTCCCCATTTTATAGATGAATGAACTGAGGCTAGAGATGCTAATCAAGTTGCTTGAGGTTTCCTGTCTATGAGGTGGTGGAGTTGGGCTCTGATGCAGAGAGACTATAGAACTGGACCCTTAACAACTGACCTGATGTGTGGGTTTTTGTTTTGTTTTTGAGAGAGAGATTTTTGCTATAGGGTGCATGTGCTAGCCTGTAGAGACAGAAAGCAAGAAATTGCCATTCTCTGCCCCGGGGGGTGGGGGAGGGAATGGCCACACCACAGTCCCTTCTCCTTCATTCTCCTTCAGGATTTTAGGCACACGTGCTCAGGTTCCAGGCATGAATTTTAAGCCGCTGGGTCTGGGACTCAAACCACGGTCGACTTAGATGGGAATCCAGTGATGTAACCATTACACCTGGTCCCTGATTTGTAATTTTACCTACCAATTCCCTGTGCAACCATTACACCATCTGCTGGTCCCTGATTTGTAGTTTTACCTACCAATTCCCTGTGTCCAGCAAAGAAATACAGCAGTATTTACCCAGTCTATTCTGCACTGTGCGATATGGTAGCCATTAGCTACATGTGGCTGCTGAGCACCTGAAATGTGGTTAGTGCGACAGAGGACCTAAAGTGTTAATTTGCATTTAAATTTGAAAGCTGAATCCCAGGAAAATACTTTTTTGTTAAACACTTGATTAGTTTGATAAGCCTAGATTTTTCTGGGACCAGTAGATGGTGTAATGGTTACATTGTTGGACTCCCATGTAGTCTACCATAGTTTGAGTCCCAGACCCAGTGGCTTAAAACTCATGCCAGGTGTACATGTGTATGTATGTGCATGTGTGTGTGTGTGTGTGTGTGTGTGTGTCCAAAATCCCAAGAGAATGGTTTAAAAGAAATTACAGCATGGCAAATCTCCCTGGGGGGTGGGGGGATTTCTTGTTTTCTGTCTCTGTCTCTCCAGTGAGCATACATACCCTATAACAAAAATCTCTCTTAAAAAAACAGACTGGGAACCCAGCAGTTAGCGTAATGGCTATGTCGCTGGACTCCCACGTAGTCGACTGCGGTTTGCATCCCGGACCCGGTGGCTTAAAACTCATGCCAGGAGAGTATGCGTGCATGCCCAAGTTCCCGAGAGGAGAATGGAGGAGAAGGGATTACGGCGTGACCATCCCCTCTGGGGGGTGATTTCTCGCTTTCTGTCTCTCTGTCTGTCTGGCGAGCGCACGCATCCTATAGTAAAAAAAAAAACAAAAAACAAAAAAACAAAAAAAAACAACTCTCAAAAAAGAAGAAAAGACTGGCTTTTCTTGTGAACATTTAAAATATGGTATCTTTTTTGTTTTTATAGAGGTTTTTGCTATAGTGCATGTGTGCTCACCAGAGAGACAGAAAGCAAGAAATTACCCCCTGGGGGATGTCCACACTGCAATCCCTTCTCCTCCATTCTCCTCTTGGGATTTTGAGTGCACGCGTGCACGCATACTCAGTGTGAGTTTCAAGCCACTGGATCCAGGACTTGAACCACAGTTGGTCATGTGTGAGTCCAGTGCCTTAACCACTATGCCACCTGCTGGCCCCTAAAATATGGTATCTTAATTGAGATTAACTATAAGTATAAAATATGGAGATTTTGAATATGTGGTATGAAAAATAGACCAGTAATAAAAAACAATGATTGTATATTGAAATGATAACACTTATCTATATTGAACTAAATAAAAATAGATGATTAAAGGTAATTTTATCTATATTCCTTTTTAGAAAAATGTGGCTAATAGAACATTTCAAATTGCAAGTGTGGCTTACATTTTATGTCTCTGTTGGACTGCACCAGTTTAGTGTGTGATAAGCCAATACCGACTGAGAAAGTCGATGGCTTGGGACCAACTGGTAGTGCAGCAGTGGCAGCACTTTGTGACGCTGGGCCCTCATCAGGAAGCCCTGGGTTTGTGTCCTGAGGCTTCCCTGACCCTTGGCCAGTTTTCTAGAGGTCAGGACATTGTCTTGGAATTAGCGTGGCCTGGAGTCTAGTTTGCTCCCACCCACCCGCTGCCTCTCTCCCTGTCACAGTTGCTGCTCCAAGGCCCTGGCCTACTTCCTGCTCCTCCATTGCACATGCTCTTTCTACCATCAGGAACACTTTGGCACACTCT
>NW_006159565.1:2494948-2495725 GCF_000334495.1 Tupaia belangeri chinensis
ACTCTTTCACCTATGCAAGAATCACAACACTTCATCTCTCCTCTGAAGCAGCATGTTTTCAGGGAACCTCCTTAGTCCTCCCTCAACGTCCTCCCCAACCTCTGCCACAGCAAGGAAGGCCCTCCAACCCTCACACACTCTTTTCATAGTACTTAAAAGTTTGCAGTCATACTTATCATATGACAATATCAGAATCCCCTCCAAAACACAATTTTACCGCTTTGTCTTTTAAACACTTATTTTTTAATTAAAAAATTTTATTCTTTATGTTTTTAATTTTGCTACAATGTACATGTACTCACTGAAGAAAGAGACAGAAAGTGAGTTATCAACTTCTAGGGGGATGGCCACGCTACAATCCCATTTCCTCCATTCTCCTCTTAGGATTTTGGGCACACATGGCCAGCATGTTCAAGACCCCGAGTCTGGGACTCTAACCACACAGTCCGCCATGTGGGATCCAGCCATCTTAACAACCATGCCACAGGATGGCCCATCATCTTTTGGACATTAAAATTTCTCTCTCTCTCTCTCTTTTTTTAATTTGCCCGAGGGCATGTGCGCTTACCAAAGAGACAGAGAGAGAGAGAGAGAGAAGGAGAAAGTGCCCTTTGTTGGGGTATGGTCACACTGAAATCCCTTCTCCATTTGTCCATCCTGTTAGGATGTGGGGCATGCACGCACACACACGATGTGTCTGGGATTCAATAGTTACTGCTGAGTCACTCTCTGTGGTACCAGGGTCAGTTTACACTCCCACCCACAGGGTTTGTACTT
>NW_006159565.1:2495736-2518395 GCF_000334495.1 Tupaia belangeri chinensis
CTTTCCCACATCCTTGGGACTCACTGATCTTTTCACTATGAAATATCTCAAAAACTCATTGTGACATGTTTAAGTGTTTGCTGATACCAGATAGAAGCAAAGAAAAACAGGTTTGTGGTGTTTGTTTTTCTAATATATATTTTTTCTGATCACTAATTACATTAAGAACCATTTCACTTGTTTTTCTATGAATTGATTTGTTCCATCCTTTATGCATGTCTCCCTAGAATCATTTGTCTTTTTAATTGATGCCTAGGAGTTCCTGTTTCTAATTCTAATCCTTTGTCAGTTGTATTTTTGAAGATTTTTGCTTTTAACTTTTTTTTTTTTTTTTTTGCTACCGGGCACATGCACTCACCAGAGAGAGACAGAAAACATGAAATCACCCCCTAGGGGGCATAGCCACAGCCGCAATCCCTTCTCCTCCATCCTCCATTCTCCTCTTGGGATTTTGGGCACTCATGCACACATACACACATGCCTGGCATGAGTGTGAAGCCTCTGGGTCTGGGACTCGAATCATGGTCAACTCCCTGGGAGTCCAGCAACATAACTATTACACTATCTGCTGGTCCCTTGCTTTTAACTTTTATTAAAGTGGCATTTGTATAAATTATGATGTAAGTAAAACTGTCCACCTCTTCCTTTCTGATCTTTGCCTTTTGCAACTCAAATTCTTTTTTCTGACCAACAAATGCACCCTCTTGTATTTTATTCTAATAGGCAAAAATAACTTGGGTCTTCAATTCATTTAGAGAGAAGAGGGGGGGAGGGCCAGGCTCTGTTCTGTCTGTGGAATGCTCTCTCTGCATTTCTCTTGCTGTTGCCTTTATTTTGATTATATTTTGTATTGACAATGATAATATATGCCTCAGTTTATCATCTACTTAGTCTCCCTTCCATCACAGGAAAGGGTTCTTCCTTTCTATGAAGTGCCAATTCATTCTTGCAGGCTCCTTTGGGGAGGGGGGAAGGTTTTTTGTTTTTGTTTTTTTACTGTACTTCTGGTTTCATAGTTTGATTACCATGGAGTCCCTGATCTTTTCATTTGCTGTCTTCTTTTTTTGTTTCCTTTTATTCTACCTTCCTTATTCTCCTAGCATCTTTCTGTTTCTCTATCATCATTCCCAAACAAATCATGTGCCTGAATTGTGTAATTACTGGCTAGCTCTTCAGATTCCATTCTTGGTTCTAGTTCCAGTGTTTTCCACTATCTTCTAAATCAGATTTCCCCCCTAATTCTCTTCTTCAAATATTGTAATAATGGGAGTCCTCATTCCCTACAGAAAAACTTATTCAATGATCTGGTCACGTAATCTGTCTCTGTGTCTCTCTCACAGACACCCCTTATACACCTACACTGCCATTCTCAATTCTTTGTAGTTCCTACCAGACTTTTCTGTGACTCCATAGCTCATGCTCAGACTCTCAACAGGATTATGCTTGAGATATCAGAACACTGTTTCTTCCCTGACTCTGCCTGAACACGACCTCCTATGAAGCTCACCTTGACATCAGTACATTGACTCTGACTCTTCCTCATGTCTGTTCTGTACTTAAATACACATTTATTGTGGTCTTCAGTGTAATCATACTACATAGATGTCTTTATGTTTTCATCTCACTCCACCAGATCCCAAAAGCAATGTTACCTTTGGCTCTTAACCCCAAGCACCTGTAGAAAGCCAAGCGTACACAAGGTCTTCAGTAGATATCAGCTCACCAAAGAAACGAAAGGAACTTCAAGAGTGAGACCTTTTCTAATAATCGTTTTTTCCTCCTCTCCCACGAGGAGGCATGCTAAGTTTCCTACATAGCTTAATATGGGAAACCTGACTCCGAGGTGGTAAGATCAACCTCCTTTATGCTTTTGCCATGGTCTTCAGTGCTGACAAACTAGATTAATCAGGACTGTGCTATTCCAGGGGTCACTGTCATTTGGGGACGTGGCTGTGGGCTTCACTCGGAGAGAATGGCAGCAACTGGACCCCACACAGAGGACCCTATACCGAGATGTGATGCTAGAGAACTACAGCCACCTGGTCTCAGTGGGTGAGGTGGCCTTCCTGTGGGCCTTGATTGTGTCTGAATGCCTTCCCCTTTTTAGTTACTTATTACTGAACCCTCTTAAGTACTAAAAGCATTTGACCTTGGGTTTCCTTGGTCAGTCTCAATCTCACCTGGAGTATTTGTGAAGTTGCCTCTCAAGCAAAACATCTATCTTTCGGCATCAAGATGGCGGTGTTTGATTGTGTGGCCTGAACTGTCTGCTTGCTCAGAGATCCTGGGGGCTCGGTACAAACCCTGTTACTGTCTCTCGTGAACAGGGTGTCAAGGCAGCAAGCCAGCTGTGATCTCCAGGTTGGAGCAGGAGAAAGACCCATGGATGGAGGAGGAGGAGATGTACAGGTGGAGCTTTTCAGGTGAGAGAACAGCTTGTAAGGAGCATTCTGTAGAACGCTGGATGTTTCCCTGTTTCGGGCAACTGTTATTTATTTATTTATTTATTTATTTATTTATTTATTTATTTATTTATCTATCTATCTATCTATCTATCTATTTATCTATTTATCTATTTATTTATGGAGAGGTTTTTCCTATAGGGTGCATGCTCTCACCAGAAAGACAGAAAGTGAGAAATCAACCCCCGTGGGGATGGCCACGCCACAATCCCTTCTCCTCCATTCTCCTCTTAGGATCTTGGGCACGCACGCACACGTGCCTGGTGTGAGTTTAAGCTACCAAATCTGAGACTCGAACCGCGGTTGACTATATGGGAGTCCAGTGACATAGCCATTACACCAACTGCTGGTCCCATCAGGCAACTGTTCTTAAAAGCCTTGTGTCTTGCAGGCAGCTGTGGACACTTGGCCTGAGACCTCAACATACCTAAAGGATTCCTGCTAACTGCACACATCACTACACAAGTCCTTTCCTTTCCCTGGATTTTGGAGAAAGGTCTTTTTCATTTATCCTCCTATTCTCCCTTGCTGTCCCCACTCAGTCCTTGCTTGCTTAGTCTTTCTTTAGGATCTTCAGGTTTACACGTTTCCCGTTATAACATTGGCTTCCGCATGTATTCAGGGACTCATAGATTTGCCTTATTTTAAAATAGCTATTACTTTTCACTATTCATTTTTCTTTTAAGATATCTTTTTTCCTCTTTGTAAAATGCCTGGAGAACTTACTTGCTACACCTATATGAATTTCAGTTCCCATCTTCTTAATGTCTGTAAGCAGCTGGAATCCAATCCTGTACTTCAGTGTAAACTGATCACTTCAAATAGCCATCCTGAGTTCACCTTTGTGTTGTATTTATTCATGTCAAATGCCTAGTATCTGCCATAGCAAATGAAGTGTCTGGGTTCATCTTTTTTTAATATCATTGTTTATTTAATTTTATTTATTCATTAATTTATTTTAATTTGACCAGAGACACACACACACGTGCACACACACACACACACACACACACACACAGAGAGAGAGAGAGAAGTGAGAAAGTAAGCCACCAGGTCTGGGACTTGAACCATGGTTAGCCATGTGGGAGTGTCCAGTATCTTAACCACCATGCCACTTGCTGGGCCTTATGGGTTCATATATTTTTTTTTTTCACTATAGGGCGCGTGTGCTCGCCAGACAGACAGAGAGAGACATAGAGACAGAAAGCGAGAAATCACCCCCCAGCGGGGGATGGTCACGCCCCAATCCCTTCTCCTCTCGGGATCTTGGGCATGCACGCACACGCGCCCAGCGTGAGATTTAAGCTACCGGGTCCGAGACGTGAACCACGGTCGACTATGTGGGAGTCCAGCGACATAGCCATTATGCTAACTGCTGGTTCCCATGGGTTCATATTTTTAATGAAGTGTAAATTCCTTCTTGCAGGCTCTTTTTAGGGAGGAAAAGTTGTTTTTGTTTTCCTTACTGTGCTTCTAGCTCCATAGCTAGATCACCATGGAGTCTCTGATCTTCTCACTTGCTGTCTTTTCTCTTTGTCTCTTTTTTTTCCGTCTCCTCTTTTTCTGTTTCACTAACATCATCCCCAAACAAATCATGTGTCTTAATTGTGTAATTACTGGTTGGCTCTTCGATTCCATTCTTGCTTGGTTCTGGTTGATCTTGGATGTTATTTACTTAATGCATCTGATTACTCTCATATTCAGCTTTAGTATGACCTGACTTTTACATTTTTCTTCTTTCAAAACCATATACTATGGTGCCATTCTGCCTAAGAGGTTGTAGTTATAGTATTACCCCCCCCATTCCCAGGTATAAACCCATGGAGAGAGACCATGTTTTGTTTGCTCTTATTTTTGAAAGGAAGCTTATTGTGGACTCTCACTAAGACCCTTTTCCTTCAGGACAAAGATTCTTTGTCAAGCTTTTGCTCAGGGAAGTTAATATCTTTTTAATAATTATTTTATTCAACTTTATTTATTTAAATTTGACCAGAGAGGGACAAGAAAGAAAGAGGAAAAAAAAGTGAGAAAGCAAACAACCCACCTGGTTCGGGACTCAAACCGCAGTTGGCCATGTGGGAGTACAGTACCCTTAACCACCATGCTACCTGCCAGCTCACCAGGACAGTTATTCTTAATTGGCAGTTATTATTAAAGTTATTATTATTATTCATAGTAGAGACACCTAGGGAGCTTTAAAAATACCCTCATAGGTAGGTGATAGTTTTTACCTATTAAGTATTCAGCAATTTGGCTCAGGAACTTAAAAGCTTTTAAACAGAAGTGACATCCTTGCATTGGATATGGGGTCAAAGGTGAAGCAGCAGGTAGAGTTTATGGTTTAAAGTATAAGCAAAGATAAAAAACATATGTAAGGATCTAAGCACAGGATGAAGAATCTGACATTTAAGAGTCCACAGTGATGTAGAAGTCAACATGTACAAAGGATATTAATATGGATTCAGAAGAAGGCTGATCTGGAGCAAATTCAACAGGCATACAGTATGGGGCCAAATGAGAATTTGGTTGTGAGCCAGAGTTGGTACTGAGGAATTATGACTGAGGAAAAGGGTAATAGAAAATGTATTAGAAGACAACAGGGAATTAAGTACAAGTCATCCTTGCCCCAGATTCACTCCAGTGTTCTTATATTGGACATAATGAAGATCTGCAGATCTGTGTGAGGAGTCACTACAGAATGGATCTCTGGCTCTAAGATAATTCCTTTAACAATAAAAGACTTAATGCTTTTAGAAAATTAATTTGTTATACAGAATGAAAGGAAACTTAAGATGAAGGACACAAGAAGGACAGTTGCTGAAGAGTCTTCTTACAACCCAAGAGTAAAGTGAGAGACTTAAGCCTTTCTTTCAACCAGAGTTCTTCACTCAGATTTCTCAAACACCCTTCTCTCTCAGTTTCCCTGGAAGCCCTAGTCTTTCTTTTGTCTTTGTTTATAACCCTAAATGTCCTTGCCTTCTGATGGGCCATCCTTATTTTTTTTTCCTTCTTATCTGGGGGATAAGACAGAGCTGTCTAATATTAGTTCATCATAGCCAGTTACACCTGAGTCTTCCCAGCTCTGCGTTCAGTACTCTCACCATGTACAATAAATTGAAACTTGCCATAGGTGGAGAATTTCCACCACGGAAATAAGGGCTACAGATCAGAGCCCCTCAACCCCCACTACCACCCCATACCTTTCAGTGAGGAAAATCTGTGACCCTTCCCATTTTTCTTTCTTGCTTACTTTTATTTGTTTCTATTTCTTATTTCCATTCTGTGGGCAAACTTGCTAACAGAAGAACTACTTAATATTATCCATGTTACCCATCTATTTGCAATATCTCATTCTTTCTCAAAAGTCAGGAGACTAGAACATATAGTCAAATTAGTTCAATAGTAGTCATTGTTGTCATTGTTAGACTCGAAACCACAAAATTAATCCTCCCTCCAAACATTTCTGGAATTAATTCTATGATATGATACTGAAAATATTAACAAGTTCATTATTTTTTTTTCTAGAAGAAGTTTGGCAAGAGGTTGATGCCGAAGTAGATAAACAGGAACCCCAAGACAAACATTCAAAGCAAGTTGCAGTCCTAGACAAGGAAAAATCGACCAAAACAGGGCTCCATGAATGTAGTGCACTTGGAACAAAATTTTATCAGAACTCAAACCCCATTCCATCAAGACATCAGGCCCATATGTGTGACTCATGTGGGGACAGTCTGAATTGTAATGTAGACTTTCGTCCTAATACCTACCTCGCAAGAAGGAGATTTGAGTGTGATGGACATGGGAACTTATTTCTCTTTTCTAAGCTTGAAACTCCAAATTCTGGAGGGAAACTACATGAATGTAACCAGTGTAGGAAAGCTTTAAGCTGTGACATAGTCCTTAATGCTGATCAGGTAACCAAAAATGAAGAGAAACACTATGTATGCACACAGTGTGAGAAAACCTTCTCCCACAGATCAGAGCTCATTGTCCATCACAGAGGCCACAGAGCTGAGACGTCCTTAGCATGCAGTGAACAGAGGACTGGTTTCAGGGAGGTTTGCTTCAACAAAGGGGGAAGTCACACAAGAGAAAAATCCAGCAGAAACAGCAATCATGATAAAATGACCTCCCAGAAGACAGACCTGCCTGTACCTGAGACAATCCATGTTGGAGAGAAGCCTTATAAGTGTTCAGAATGTGAGAAAACCTTCTCCCACAAGTCACGTCTCATCGAACACCATAGATCACATACAGGAGAGAAGCCCTATGGCTGCAGAGAATGTGCGAAATCTTTCTCCCGGAAGTCATGCCTCATTATTCACTATAGAATCCATACAGGAGAGAAACCCTATGGCTGCAGTGAATGTGGGAAAGCCTTCTTCCAGAAGTCACACCTCATTCTCCATCAGAGGACTCACACCGGAGAGAAGCCCTATGGGTGCAATGAGTGTGGGAAAGCCTTCTCCCAGAACTCCTGCCTGATCATACACAAGAGAACTCACATGGGAAAGAAACCCTATGAATGCTCGGACTGTGGAAAGACCTTCTCCCAGAAGGCGAATCTCATTCGACATCACAGGATTCACACTAGGGAGAAACTGTATGGATGAGTGAGAGAAAGCGTCATCATCAGGAACCCACAACACACATAGGAATGAACACCTGAGAATGTTCTGGATGTGGAAGCGCTCTCAGCAAGAAATCCAACCCCGCTGTCTGCAGAGGTCCATCCATCCTGAGATGAAATTTTGACAATTTGGTGAATCAGGAAAAGCATATTCTGTTGAAAGTAACCACAGAAGGATAATAATGTGCTATTTTTATAGGATAAACTTCATTAAAAAGGATATCTTTGCTACCTATGGATGTTAAGGTTTTAAATATGAGAAGGAATTGAGTTATTTAAACAACATATCTAATAAGCAGCAGAACAATCCCATAAGTAAATAAGGGTTGTATTCCTGAGTATACTATAAAGAACCTACTTCCAAGTTGCATTGGTGAACTGAGCATAATTGTGAGTTTGTAGAAACATATGCCATAATATATAGAATAATATCAATTAAGACTTTCTATACTAAATTACCTTCTGGCAGTATAATGTATATAATAACCAGAACAGTACAAATTCATTATTAAACCAGAAGTCCATATATAGTACCACATGCCATTTCTCCTATTGTTTGCTGACAAACATTACAGAGCTTCTGAATCTGGAAGCTGACAATTTCATGACATTTTCTGACATCACTCAATCAACTAGTTTATCGGTTACATTTATAATTATAGATGTATAAGGTGAGGACTCCCTTTTCCAACTGGGTGGCAGACTGTCCACAGTAAAAACCCTTCCACTGTAAACAACTAGGAATGATAGACCAAAAAATGCCAACGTTATTTTCAATGCATAATTCAGCTTTTAAGAAAATAACTTTCCAGATGCCAACTATGTAGAGAGAACTGACAACTAGAAATAGTTTGTGAATTGATGCTGTAACTGCACTTTGTGTTTCGTTTTATTTACCTGGAAGCTTGATTGTGCAAGACTATAAGATGACAAGAAGTGAGGCTCTGGGGTCACATAAGGCAGAGTGTTGGCACTGAAATAAATTCAGAACTTTCAAAAACCTATACATGCAGGGAAAGGGAATACTAAAGACAGAAAGCTTGTCATCTCACCTTGGGCTCTGATTTAACTTTGATACATAAGCTCTGATCTGCATCTCACATAAGAATTTCAAATTTGTCTATTCATGTCCCGGTTGAATAGCTGAATGATTAACATAGAAATTTGTCATGGTCTTTAAAACTTATAGAAGTAAACACAAAATGTTTTTGGAGGAAGGTACTCTCAACCCATGTTTCTCAGGATTCTGACACATAAGCTCAAGCTAAAGTCATCTCATGTGGGGGTATGAGGGATATATCTATACCTTTCTATGTTTGCTGTGAACCTAATACTTTTCTAAGAAATAAACTCATTAAAAAAAAAAAAGAAAAAAAGAAAACTAGTAGCTGTCCTACATCTGTCTTAAAGGAACATCACCTCTCATACTGGGAGGATGTGGGGAGGAGGCTGGGAAGCTCTGGTGCTCCATGACTGGTCTTCTATGTGCATCAGGTTCCTTTGGCTATATCCAATGACTTTTTCTATCATCACTTCTGCGTGGGGTAGAGGATGCTACTGGCATTTAATGCATGAAGACCCAGGCTGCTGCTAAACATCTCACAATGTGCAGGATGACACCTTCCCAACAAATAACTATTCAGCTCAAAATGTCAGTAGAACCAGAAGTACAAAGGTGGAGTCAGATTTTGGGGGTCCTCGGAAGCCATACTCTGGTTTAGTCCAGTAAGCATTAGGGAGCCATTGATAGCTCTGGAATGATGAGATTTCCACCAGTGGGGACAGTTTCAGGACAAGGCTAGCTGATTCCCAGCACTAGGTGAGATCAACTTGGTGGACCATCCCTGGTGTCTTCTGGCTGACCACCCGCAGCAGGGCACCCTGCATGTCTCGGTTCCTCAGTGTGTAGATGGCTGGGTACAGCAGTGGTGTGAGGTTGATGTAGATGAGCGAGACCAGCTTGTCCTCCTCCAGGGAGCGGCTGCTCAGGGGCCTGGCATACATGGCTGTGGCACAGCCATAGTGGAGTACAGCCACAGTAAGATGGGATGCCACTGTGTTGAAGGCCTTGCGGCGGCCTGCAGCTCCACCAACTCCCAAGATGACCACTAGTACCCGGGAGTAGGAGAGCAAGATGAGGAGTAGGGGCAGCACCAGCAGCAGCAAACAGGCCAACAGCAGCACGGATGAGGAGTAGGGGCAGCACCAGCAGCAGCAGGCAGGCTACCAGCAGCACATGCTCCTGCAGCGCCCGGTTCCCACACGCCAGCACTAGCACGGCTGGTAGGTCGCAGAAGACATGGTTAACCAGGCCACCATGGCAGAAGGGCAGTTGGAAGATGGCAGTGGTGAGGCCCAAGGCTAGGACAGAGCCACCTGCACAGCAGGCAGCCAGGAGGCTCCAGCAGAGTCCAGTGGTCATGAGCTGAGGGTAGTAGAGTGGACGGCAGATGGCCAAATAGCGGTCCAGGGCCATGGCAGCCAGCAGCAGGCACTCAGAGCCCCCCAGTGCCACAAAGAGACCCATCTGGGCAGCACAGGTGGAGGGGGCCACAGGTTGGCCACCAGGAGGCAGTAGGAATCCTGCAAGCATGCGCGGAGTCAGCACCAGTGTGTAGGCCACCTCCACGGCAGACAGAGCCCCCAGGAAGAAGTACATAGGAGTGTGTAGGGCGGGGTCCACCAGGGCCAGTCCTAGGATAAGCAGGTTTCCTGCCAGAGTGGCCAGATATAGTGGCAGAAGGAGTGCAAAGAGCAGCCCACGGAGCCCCTGGGACCACCCAGAGAAGCCCAGGATCACGAACTCCTGTGGGCTGGTCCAGTTGGATTCACACCAATGGGTCATGTTGGGGCCTAGTGGAGGACAGGAATACAGGCTGAGAGGAGAGTGGCAGCGATACATCCCTCCCAGAAAATGCAAATCTTTCACCTTCTCCCAGGACCAAGAACCCTACATCCAGTCTGCTGTCTACACCTTGCTTCCTGTACCTTCAGTCTCAGAGACCCAGCTGACTCCTTGTATACCTGCTGCTCCTGGGGGAGATTGCTTCTCCCAGCTCTATGCTGACAGCCCACATACAGCTTTCTTATCCCTGGATCCTGGGTCAGCTTAGTTTATATTTTCCATTACTTCTCCTTAACTAGATTCAGGATAAGCCCATAGCAATCCTGGTTCAATAATTTGACTCAGTTTGGAGGGAGGGAGAAAGGAAGTGGCTTACCCTTTCTTGGAGGAATGGCTACATCATAAACAGTAGCCTTCACAAGTAGTAGCACTTGCTCCCATGGCTTGTCCCTCCTCCTAGCTGCAGATCCAAATACTCCACTGCCTTCTAGGCATTCCACCATTTCCATGCAACCTATCCCTCACAGTAGCCTTCACAAGTAGTAGCACTTGCTCCCATGGCTTGTCCCTCCTCCTAGCTGCAGATCCAAATATTCCACTGCCTTCTAGGCATTCCATTTCCATGCAACCTGTCCCTAACATAGCTCATTATTTCTAACCCAAACTGCCACTTCCTCATGGGAATGGAGCTGTCCCAGTGCCCAAGTCAGAAATCTCAAAGTCATTCTAGATTATCTCTCTTGCACCCCGAGGTATAACTGGTCACCTTCCCATCAAGTGTACTTTCTACCTCTAAGAATTCTCTCTCCCCCTTGTTACTCTTGCTTTATCTTTCCTAAATGGTTACAAAAGATCTCAACTTGTCTGTCTGACTCTAGTCAGCTTTCAAACTACCAACTATTGGGTCATAGAGAAAATCATGACATTTTTGCATAGAAAAATATATCATGACTTTCCCAACATCTGATAGAATGACCATTTTTAAACTACCAATATCAATTCTTTGCTTAACTAATCTTTCCATCAAGATTAAGCCCATGCTCCTTAGCTCAGCATCTGGAGTCCTTCGCATCATTTCCAGCTCCATCTCATATTACTCTCCTGTATGCACCGTGTTAGACTGAGGGACTCACTTCCAAGTGTACCATGTCCTTGCACATGCTAGTCTCACTTTCTGGAATTCCCTGGAGTCCCCACATTATCTGCCTGGAAAAGTTTCACTTATCTCCAAGGCTACACTCATACACCATGTCCTGGGCAAGCTCACTTTCATCCTCTTATTCCACAGCTGTTATGGGAATTCCATGACAGTTTCTTAGAATCAGATATTCGAGTTGTACTTGCCTGTATTATTTGCTGAGTTACTTACAAGGAATTAGTTATTCAATCCTTGTTTCTCCTAAATTTGTGTCTCCTTTTATTGTCCTGTTACTGGCTCTAACTTGACTTTCTGTCTCTGGAACCTCAGAGAGCCAGAGGCATCACCCTTTTACCACAATCAAATGCTCCAAATTCTGTTGAATCCTTTTCCAGAATGCTTCTTGGAATTTACTATCAATGTCACCATCAATCTCAAGTGGGGTACAAATAATCATCTTCATGAAGGTCAGTACCTTCCTAAACTGCTGGAGTCACGTCCATCTCCCCACCCAGCTACCAAAGATCCTTCTGCCTTCCCCTTGACTCACTCAACTGAGGCACAGTCTTCTTTTTCTCTTCTCTAGTTCTTAAAACTTTACTCCTCTGAAACCTAACTCAGAGCTTCCTAAGAAGTCTCACCTGGTTAGGCTGTGTCACTGCTTCAAGGCACTTATATAGCAACCATAGCAGATGTCCACCAATGCCCATCCAACTGCCAGATAAGGTCAGTGTTGATATTCTACCATCACCTGAGCTGTTCCTTGATATTTAACCAACAGTTCCTCTTCTCACAGGAGACTGGTAGTGCATTTAGGTCTTTTTTTTTTTTCCCAATTTGTCAGAGGGAGCATGTGCTTGCCAGAGAGAGAGACAGATAGAACATGAGAGACACCCTCCCCCTGCCCCAAGGGATGACCACACCACAATCCCTTCTCCTCTTAGATTTTGGGCATACATGTACATATTCCCAGTATGTTTTTTAAGACACTGGGTCCAGGACTCATACTACACAGTTGGCCATGTGGGATCCAGTTGCTTTAACCACACCACTACCTGACCCATTGAGGTAACTTTTTTTAGAACTTAGACCAATAGCCACTGCATGGAGAACCATGAAATCTATCCTCAAATGTCTACTGTGTGATGGTGAGCTGGTCATGATGTATTAGAGCCCATTTACTCACCTATAAAATTAAGAGCTGGGGGACCAGCAGATGACATAATGGTTACATTGCTGGACTCCCATGTAGTCAACCATGGTTCAAATCTCAGACCCAGCAGCTTAAAACTCACAACAGGCATGTGTGTATACATGCCCAACATTCCATGAGGAGAATGGAGGAGACGAAATTGTAACATGGCCATCCCCCAGGGGATGATTTCTCACTTTCTGTCTCCTTGACTCTGTCTCTGGCGAGTGCATATACACTATAGCAAAAATCTCTCTTAATAAAACAAACAGGGTACCAGCAGGTGATGTGGTGGTTAAAGCACTGGTCACTCCCACATGGCTGACCATGGTTTGAGTCCTGAATCTGGTGGCTTGCTTTCTCGCTTCCTCTCTCTCATCAAATTAAAATAAATGAATGAAAAAATAAAATAAAATAATTCTTTTTAAAAATTTGAGTTGGAGCAGATGATTTAAAATTTTTTTATAGTTCTGATATTTTTGAAGCTCTATCAAAATCCATACTTGGGGGCTGACAGGTGGCATGGTGGTTAAGGACGCTGAACTCCTACATGGCCAACCATGGTTCGAGTCCTGGATCTGGTGTCTTGCTTTCTCTCTTTCTCTCTCTTTTGCTCTGTCCCTCTCAGGTCTAATTAAAATAAATAAATAAATAAATAAATAAATAAAGTTAAATAAAATAATTATTTTTTAAAAGTCATACTTTTTATTAAGCTTTAATCCTAAAGTAAAACATCTTTTTAAGAAATTATATTTTGATTTTTTGAGAGCCCATAAAGAATTCTAAAGACATCACTTTAATTTATGATAGTAAGTCTGTAAGAAATATGTTAGATTAGGCACAATGTGGTTGATGTCAATGTACAGATCTTAGAAGGGCCTTCGGCCAATGTACCTATCACAGAGGCTCTTTCTACCTATACCAATGTATTTGTGTAAGTGTGATTTTGCACATATGTGTGCCAGTGTACAACACATTCCATGGTGTGGTCTACTTCATCACTGGACTCTGGGGTATCCTCAGTAATGGATAAGTCTAGGGCTGGAGACATGAGGCTTTGTTCTGTCTGGTCTCTGATATGGTATGTGATGTTGCCCAAGTCACATTTTTAAAAATCTGTCTCATATTCCTCATCTATCCCCCTTGATGAGGGATTCAAGCTCTATGGCCCCTGAGAATGCCCCCAAGATATAATTGTCTAGTTCTCCAGGGGCAAGCACCCATCTTGTTTTTCTTGGAGACAGCGTGGCACAGTGGAACAAGCAGAGCTTGGGGTTCATACTCACCCAGGTTTTAATCTCAGCTCTTTCACTGACCAAAGTTCTCTCACTATAGAGAATTTTAAAAACTTTCAAGCATCTGCAACATCCTCAGTCCTGTAACAGTGGCTTAATGATTGGTTTAAGTGATGTATGGAAAGCCTCAGGCACAGTAGTGCCCGTGCTTAAGAATTAACAAATAAAAAAGACCAAAATATCAAGATGTCTTAGTCCTTTCACTTTGCTTCTAGTAATCTTGTACCTAGCTAGAAAATCTCTGAGTGGAAGACTATGTGAAGAGATTAAATAACTAGTGGGAGAGAAGAGAAGGAAACAGAAGAATCTGGGTAGAAGAGGCATGAAATAGACCAGTATCACCTATACTAGCTGCCATAATTCCAAGTCCTGGAATGTTTGAAATTTCCTGTTCCTATCTCTCTTCCCCATTCTCTCCCCTAACTTGCTCTTCTATGCTATCCTAGACAATTGTTCAGAGACACTGACATGGCCTCCAACTTACCCTGCATTGGCAATATCCCCACCTTCCCTAGAAACACTGATGGAGGTGAGATAGTAGAATGAAAACAACAATTACTATTGTTAAATTCTACTACTTTTTGAACCCTTCCGATTTGCAAGTAATGTCCCAAGAACCAGGCATTATTATTAATTGGCAGATGAGTAAGCTGAGATTTAGGGAGATTGACTCATTAAAGGGATCACAAAGCCTCTCCTTGAGCTAGGAGGTCCGAGGTCCAATTTCAAAGGCTGTGCTCTTGTGCAGGGGGTGCCTGCTCTTCTCTGTATCTCTATGAACTGTATCTCTCCACTCAAAGAAGGGGGAAATGAAAAGGGACTGAAAGAAAAAGAAATCGGACTTAGAAGCACATGCAGAGACAAAGAGCTGCAGAACCAAAATGAGGCGTACAGCCGGGGGTTGTGTGAGGCAGAAGTGCGCCTGCTGATGGCCACTGGCAGATAAATTAAGAGTGAAGACATTCATTATTTCATGGAGCACCCCCAGCTCAAGTGGCTCACCAGGCTCTGGGCTGCAAAAGAGAGAGCAGGAAGAAGGGGAAGGATGAGGAAGAGGGAAGATTTGGAATCTTCTGTCTCCCACCAGGATTCTAGACATAAGACTCTCTTTGTAGGCTTTTTCTCTCTACTTAACACATGGACCAGAAAGTGGCATAGTGGTTAAGACAGCTGAATCCCACACGGCTGACTCCACAGTTTGAGTCCTGAACCTAGCAGCTTGAAAAATTTGCTGGGTGCATTTGTGTGCATGTCCAAAATCCTGAAGAGAGAAACAGAGAAGGGATGACAGCATAGCCATCTACCATGGGGATACTTTATCACTTTTCCTTTCTCTCTCTGGGTCTCTATCTGGCAAATTAACAAACAAAAAACATGGATTTCAGTGGGTTGATTCTATCAGGATCTTTGAACTTCGTGCCCGGCACCCATGCCACACAAGGAGCCATATTCCACAGCCTCTTCTGTGCCATCCGTGGAGGGAAAAGATAAAAGTATAGAACATTCATTTAAAGGAGACAGACTCAGGGCTACTATACATAGAATTTCAGCCCTTTGGCTGTATAGGCCTGCTCCCCTCCTTCCTATCCTAGAGGAAATACAAGCAAGTCCTAGCAATGACTCCTGAGAGAAGGAGAGATCAAGTCTGGATTGAAGAGGTGACTCGGATTCTGGTTGTAAGTCTGAATCATCAAAACATAAACTTACCATAGCTTTTTGGTCTCACCCTCCATCATCTTCTAGCTCACTGCTTACTTGCAAGCCACACAACAACCTGAATATCTTATGATCACTCATTTCTCCCTGATCGTACACACATCCAATACCAGAATGTCTTTTTCCCACCTGGAAGTTGACTCATTCTTGAAGGCCCATATCAATCATCACCATCCATGTAAATAAAAATAATAAAGTATGGAGTTGACTCTATGAGGATTTTTGTAGAAAACGGGAGCAGATGCACTGTGCCAAGTCTTTCTGTCTTGTCTCTTCTGATCTCCCAACTTCTATTTTCAGTAAGAAGAGAATATTTACTCTCAGTAGAAAAAGAGTAGTTAATAGGTTTCCCAGGGCCCACTTAAGGGTCTGTCCCGATCCAAAGCCCCTGGGCTTCATTAGCGATCTTCTCTTCCCACTGTGGTGCCTAAGGAGCATGATGTTCTCAGAAGGCTAAGGGCTTGAGGGATAAGAGCAAAGGGGGAGACTTGGGAAATCTGAACTGTATCCCAGGAGATTCTGAAGCTTTTGGACCAAAGAGATAGAAGACCACCTTCTTGAAGTCATGAAGACACTGTCTACAGCAAGAGATGGGATAAAGTTGAACCCAGGGGAATTAGTAACCCAAAACTTTGGTTGACAGCTCCCAGGAGAAAGGAGAGAAAAATTACTGCTCTGTCCAATTTTCCCAAAATTTCAACCACAGGGTGGCCAGGTGATCAATGATCTCAGAATAGAGTAACCGGGAGTAATGTCAGGAAGAAGGCTGTCTAGAAGGTCCTAGCCCTATGTATTCCCACAAAAACAATGATTTAAACTATTACATTTAAAATAGCTCTGGAAGATCTTTGGATCCCAGTTAAGAAGCTGTAGCTACCCTATACAGCACAAAAAAATAAGATTAACTGTATAGGAAAGAATAGGAAGGATGCTTTATCTCCCACATTGGCACAGCTCAGAGCTGAGAAACTTCCCTCAGCTACGAGTTCCCCCATGGTGGAAAAGGAGGGTAGAAGGACCACTGTGGCCTTTATCGCTAAAAATCCCAGCAGCCCTTGCTGCTGCCACAAACCGCCGCAGCTTTCACAGCTATGGTCTGAAAGTTCTTTGGGTTTCTTGAATCTGGATGTCCATTTCCTTTCCCATATTTGGGATAGTTTTGGTTATTCCTTTAGTTGCCTACACCCTTCTCTCCCGCCTCCGGGCAAAGACCCCCGTGAACTTTACTGACAGACTTCAGCTCACGCTATCATGCTTCCATGGAACTAAAGTGCCATATCTCTCCCCAGTGCCAGTGGATCCAGTGACACCATGACCCCCCCCCCACACACAGCCACATAGCCAGTACCCTCACCCATCTGCTGGCAAAAGTCTTTACCTACTGAAGTCAGTTTATAAAATATGGGAATAGTGGTTGGTTCTTCAAATGCACAGATGTTAAGACAAGGGTACAAGGAATACACACACACACAATCAAAGAAACATGATATTGATAAAGGGACACAATGAATTTCCATAACTAACCTCAAAGAAAAGGATAACTATGAATTACTTGAAAAGTAACTCTAGATAATTATTTTAAAGAACCAGCAAACTACAAGAGAATACAAATGAATAGCTCAATGAAATCAGAAAACAATACATGAGCAAAATATGTTCAGTAAAGAGATAGAAAGCCTTAAAAAAGAACCCAAACAGGTATTCTGAAATTAAGAATACAGTGGCTGAAAAAAAAATTTTTTAAATCCAGTAGAGAGCTTCTACAGCAGATTTGATCAAGTAGAATAATCAGTGAGCATGGAGAAAGGTCATTTGGAATTACCCTGTCAGAAGAGAAAACCAGAAACAAAGAATGAAAAAGAGTGAAAAAGCCTTTGATACTTATGGGACACCATCAAGTAAACCATGTATGCAATATGGGTTGGCAAGAGTGTGGAGAGAGGCAGGAAATTAAAGAAATACAAGCTGAAAATGTTCCAAATATGGAAAAGGAAATAGATATCCAGATTTGAGAAGCCCAAAGGATCCCCAACAGGTTGAACATGAAAAGGTCTAAACTGAGATACAATATAATAGTCAAAAGTCAAAGAGAATTTTGAAAGCAATAAGAGAAAAGTGACTCATTCCTTAAAAGGGAACTTCTATAAGACTATCATGATTTCTCAGCAGAAACTTTGCAGGCCACAAAAGAGTGGGATGATATATTCAAGAAATAGAAACAAACAAAATATATGTCAACTAAAAATATTATGCCTGAAAAAACAATCCTTTAAAAATTAAGAAGAGACAAGAAGACAAACAAAACCTGGAGTTCATCCCTAGATCTACCTTACAAGAAGGGTGTTAAGGCAAACTGGTCCCATAGCCTAGTGATTAAGAGAGATGGACTCCACATAGCCAACTGAAGTACAAATCCAAGCCCTAGCAGTTTGAAAAACATACTGGGTACATGTGTGTACATGCCCCAAATACCAACAGAGTTGAGAAATGAAAGTAAAGGATTATTGGGATCCAGCAAGTGGCATGGTGGTTGAGGGTGCTGGACTCCCACATGGCCGACCGTGGTTCAAGTCCTGAACCGGGTGGCTTGCTTTCTCACTCCCCCCACCTCTCTCTCTCTCTCTCTCACTCTGTCTCTCTCTGATAAAATTTAAATAAATAAGTAAAGTAAAATAAAATAAAATATCTTTTAAAAAGAAAGAAAGAAAAGGATTATACTGTGAAGAAGCCCCTTGGGGGAGCTTCTTTCTATCCCCTACCACCCCATCTCTCCATCTCTGGCAAGGGCATGCACCCTTTGGCAATTAAAAAAAGTAAAAGGACAGAAAAGAAATACTTAAATAAATTCTTCAAACTGAAATAAAAACACTCTTAATAGCAATGTGAAAGCATATGAAAGTATAAATCTCACTGGTAAAGACAAATATACTGACAAAAACAGAATAATGTAACACTGTAATGGTTTTATGTAAATTATTATTTTTAAAAAGTTTTGCCAGAAGGCATGTGTGTTTACCAGAGAGAGACAGTAAGAGAGGGAGAGTGAGAAAGCACCCCCCTTCCCAAGTGGGGTGTGATCACATCTCAATCCCTTCTCCTCCATTTCTCCACCCTGTTGGCCTTTGGGGCATGTATGTACATGTACCTGGTGTGTTTTTCAAGCCACTGGGTCTGGATTCTAACTGTGCAGTTGGCCATGTGGAATCCAGCTCCCTCAACCACTGCATGAAGCTAATCCTATGTAAAGTACTTTTAACCCTAATACAAAAGTATTATGAATAATTATAACTGGAAAAATTTTGTTAATGGATACACTATATAAAAGAAGTAAACTGACTTTAAGAATACAAAATGTGGAGAGAAGAGTAAAAACACAGTTTTTATATACAATTGAAAGTAAGTTGTTATCAACTTCAAATAGATGGTTGTAACTACTTTATACAAGCCTCAGGGCAACCACAAAGACACAAATCTTTAATAGATACACAATAGATAAGGAGAAAATAATCAAAATAAATTATTATACAAAGAATCAAATGAAGATGGCAAGAGAGGAGACAAAACAACTGCAAAACAGAAAACATTTAACTAAATGGCAAAAATAAGTCCTTACCTATCAGTAATTACTTTGAATGTAAATGCATTACACTTCTCAGTCAAAAAAAAAACCCATAAAATAACTAGATAGATTTTTAAAAAATCTATCAGCTGCCTAACAGAGAAACACTTCATATTTAAAAACACACATACACTGGGGTCAGCAGGTGGCATGGTCGTTAAGGCAACTGAACTCCCACATAGCTGACCACGATTTGAGTCCCAGACCTAGCAGCTTGCTTTCTCACTTTCCTTCTCTCTGTCTCTCTCTGGTCAACTTCAAAAATAATAATAATGATAATGAATAAAATTAGGGAAAAAAAGATTCTTTCTTAAAACACACACACACACGCAAGCATACACTAAAACTGAAAGATGGAAAAAGATATTCTATTGAAATGATAACCAAAAGAGAAAGGGTGGCTATACTTAGATAAAATAGACTTTAAGAAACTATCACTGGAGACAGAAGGAGTAATTATATAATGATAAAAGGGCCAATTCAACAGGAAGATATAGTTATAAATATACGTGCACCCAAAATCAGAACACTTAAACGTATAAAGTGAATATTGACAGAACTGAAGGAGAAATCGACAGAACTACAATAATAGAGACTTCAGTACCTCGCTTTGAATAATAATAGGATATTCAGACAGGGAAATCAATAAAAACACGACTGACTTGAACAACACCATAGATAGACCAAACTGATCGAAAAGAAAAATGCAGAACGTGTTTGAAAGTTATTGCCATAGGGCATGTGCACTTGCTGGAGACAGAGACAGTAAGAAGTAAAGGGCCGCCCCGGGGGCATGGCCATGCTGCAGTTCCTTCTCCATTCTCCTCTCCAGATTTTGGGCACACATGTACACACACCTCCTGTGATTTTTAAGCTCTTAAGTCCAGGACTCAAACCACAGTTGTCCACATGGGAGTCCAGCTCCTTAACCACCACCTGCTGGCCCTGTAGCAGAACTTCTCTAACAGCAGAATACACATTTTTCTCAAGCTCATATGAAACATACTCCAGGGTAGATCACATTAGGTCACAAAACATGTTTTGGCAAATTTAAGATTTTTTTTTTTTTTGGAGAGGTTTTTGCTATAGAGTGCGTGTGCTTGCCAGAAAGACACACAGAGAGAGAGAGAGACAGAAAGCGAAAAATCACCCCCCAGGGGGGATTGCCACATCGCAATCCTTTCTCCTACATTCTCCTCTTGGGATCTTGGGCATGCACGCACACACGCCCAGCGTGAGTTTAAGCCACTGGGTCCAAGACTCGAACCACAGTCGGCTACGTGGGAGTTCAGTGACATGGCCATTACACTAACTGCTGGTCCCACAAATTTAAGGTTGAAATCAAACCAAGTGTATTTTCTGACCACAACAGAATAAAACCAGAATCAGTAACAGTAACAAAATAAGAAAATTCATGAAATACATAGAAACTAAACAACACACTCTTTAATATAAACATTGGGTCAGAAGAAATCAAAGTGGAATTTAAAATATATCTTACAACAAATGAAAATAAAACACACACTTACAGGATGTAGCAAAAGTAATGCCAAGAGGAAAATACATAGATAGTGATAAATACCTACGTTAGAAAAGAAGGAAGATCAGGACCAGCAGATGGCGGAGTGGTTACATTGCTGGACTCCCACATGGCTGACCATATGAGCCCTGGGCCTGGTGGCTTGAAACACATGCCAGGAACCTGTGTGTGTGTGTGTGTGCCCGAAATCCTAAGAAGAGAAGGGATTGTGGTGTGGTCATTCCCCCTAAGGGGTGATTTCTCACTTCCCCTCTCAGTATGTCTGTCTCTCTCCAGTGAGTGCATGCACCTTGAGGCAAAAACCTCTTTAAAACAACTAATGTTTACATCTCAAGAAACTATAAGAAGAATAATCTGAGCCTGAAGTTAGCAGATGAAAGGAAATAATACAGATTAGAACAGAAATTGGGACCTGTGGATGGCATAATGATTGTATCACTGGACTCCCACTAGTCGACCACAGTTTGAGTCCCAGACCTGGTGGCTTAAAACTCATGCCAGGGGCATGTGCATGCATGTCCCAAATCCCAAGAGGAGAATGGAGAAGCAACTGTGGCATGGCCATCCCTCCAGGAGGTGATTTCTCGCTGCCTGTCTTTGTCTCTGTCTCTCCAGCAAGCGCACACAACCTATACCAGAAATTTCTCTTAAAGAGGGACCAGCAGTTAGTGTAATGGCTATGTTGCTGGACTCCCATGTGGTCGACCGCGGTTCACGTCCCGGACTCGGTGTCTTAAAACTCTCGCCGGGCACATGTGTGTGCGTGCCCAAGATCCCGAGAGGAGAATGAAGGAAAAGGGATTGCAGTGTGGTCATCCCCCCTGGGGGGTGATTTCTCTCTTTCTGTCTCTCTGTCTCTCTCTGTCTGTCTGGTGAGCACACGCACCCTAGAGCAAAAACCTCTCCAAAAAAAAAAAAAAAAGAAAGAAAGAAAAATCTCTCTTAAAAAAAGGATAAAGATTAGAACAGAAATAAATGAAATAGAGAAAAGAAAAACAATTTTAAAATGAGAAAACTAAGAATTGATTTTTTAAAAATATAAAACAAATTGACAAACTCATATCTAACCTAATGAAGAAAAAAGGAGAGAAGATTCAAATAAAAAAAATCAGGAATGAAAGAGGAGGACAATAGGGACCAGCAGATGGCATAAGGATTACATTGCTGGACTTCCACAAGGCCAACCACGGTTCGAGTCCCAGACCTGGCTCCTTAAAACTCACACCAGGGTGCTCACTTTGGCAGCACATATACTAAAATTGGAGCAATACAGAGAAAATTAGCGTAATCCCTGCACAAGGATGACACACAAACTCGTGAAGCGTTCCCTATTTTTGGATTCAAAGCCAGGCACCATTCTTGGGGACTTCTGCATTCAAGTGGACAGGAACATCATTCATGGCAGTGATTCAGTAAAAAATGCTGAAAAAGAAATCAGCCTGTGGTTTAAGCCTAAGGAATTGGTTGACTACAAGTTTTGTGCTCCTGACTGGGTCTATGAATGAGGGAGCAAACATCAGCTCCGGTGGCTCTGCTTGATGGGTCCCTGGACACAGCTTATTCCACTGACTCGACAATAGGGTCAATCATTCTTTTCTAAAGAGTATGGACCAATAAAGCCATTGAGAAGTGGGGAAAATAAACAGACAACAAAAAAAAAACTCACACTAGGCATGTGTACGCAAGTCCGAAATTCTGAGAGGACAACTGAAGGGAAGGGATTGCAGTGTGGCCATGCCCCCGAGGCACGATTTCTCCCTTTCTTCTCAGCAGTGAACTCACACGCCCTATAGCAAAAATCTCTCTTAAAAAAAGAAAGAAAGAGTAGGAAAATAAATAACAACAAAAAACCTCTCAACATAGAAAAGTCAGGCCAGTTCTTGGCATGGTGGTTAAAGCAGCTAGATCTCACATGGCAACTGCGGTTGTTCAAGTCCTTATCTGACAGCTTGAAAAACACACCAGGCGCATGTGTGTGCATGCCTAAAATCTCAAAAGGAGGGAGTAATTGGGAAGGATTTCAGTGTGACCGTCCTCTAGGGAGGAGGGGTGTGCTTTCTCACTTTTTCTCCCTCTTTCTCTGGTGAGTGTACACACCCTCTGGCAAAAACAAAACAAAGAAAAGCCTATAACCAGATGGCTTCATGAATGAATTCTACCAAACATTCAAAGAAGAATGAATAACAATCTCTCTTAAATTATTCTAAAACACAGAAGGACAC
>NW_006159565.1:2518426-2538510 GCF_000334495.1 Tupaia belangeri chinensis
CTTTCTATGAGACTAGCAACACCCTGATACCAAAGCCAGATAAAAACACCACCACCACCACAACAAAACAAAAACAATAGACCCAAGTCCCTAGTGGACATACGTACAAAAATCCTCACTTGAATACTAGAAAATCAAATTTGACAGCCCATTAAAAGGATCATACTCCAGGACCAAGTAGGATTTATCCTCAGGATGTGAGCATGTCTATGCAAATCAATGTGGAACATCACACTGACGTAAGGAAAGATCAAAACCACATGATCATCTCAACAGATGCAGGAAAAGCATTCGACAAAGTGTAAAATCCATTCATGACTAAAATTTTAAAAAACTTCTCAACAAAATAGATATAAAAGGAAGTTATATCAACACAATACAGAATAAATGCCATATTTGAAAAGCCCACAGCTAACATAATCAACAGGTTAAAACTGAATGCTTTTCCTCTAAGATCTAGTAAAAGCAAGGTTGTCTATTTCTCACCACTTCTGTTCAACATAGGACTGAAGTTTTGTTTTTGTTTAAATCATGGTTATATTTTGTTTAGATGCCATACTCTCCTTAGCAAATCCCGTTGAAGAACACATAGATCATCTCTGATCTTTAACACTCAACAATGCAACATATACTCTTGCCCACATGGTATTTGGCTTATGTACAATTATGTCAAAGGGTCTGTTCATTTAAAATGTTGTTAATTATGAACAGGTTGCTCTTCATAGTTACTGTAGCACTTTATATTTCCCTATGGAATATATTTCAAGTCTATTTCTTCACTCCTTCACTGACACAATGCTACCAGATTTGACAATGATAATTTGATAGAAATGTATTTTAGTATCATTTTAATATGCACTTCTCTTATGAAGTTGAACTTATTATTTTAAAAAGCCACTTGTGGGACCAGCAGAATGGCATAATGGTTACGTCGCTGGACTCCCACATAGTAGACTGTGGTTTAAGTCCTGGACACAGCAGCTTAAAACTCACGCCAAGTGTATGTGCATAAGTGCCAGAAATCCTGAGAGGAGAACGGAGGAGAAGGGACTGCAGTGTGACCATCCCCTGTGAGGGGCGGGGGGGGGATTTCTTGCTGTCTCTCTGTCTCTCTCTGGCAAGTGCAAACGCCCTATAGGAAAACTCTTTTTTAAAAAGTTACCACTGTTAATTATTTTCTTTTAAAGAAAAATCATCCTTCCACACTGGCTGTGGAAAAATTATTTTATTTAACTTTCTTTATTTACTTTAATTTGACCAGAGAGGGACAGAGAGAAAGAGAGCAAGCCGCCAGAACTGGGATTTGAACCGCAGTCGGCCATGTGGGAGTCTAGCATCTGTAACTACCATGCTGGTCCTGACCACTATTAATTTGTTGCTTGTCTGTCTTACCAGAAAATTCTTTGGCATATGCTAAGGAAAGACACAAAGCAGCAGCCCCACAAAACTCCAGAAGTAGAAGAAACACTTTATCACTCACAGGTTGAGAACAGCAAGCAGGCTGAAAACAGTTGATACTCAACCAGCAGGTGGGGAGGGTGGGGGCTAAGCCTTTATTAAGATGTGCTCCCTGAGTGGATGCCATGGATTGGCTAAAGGAAACCAGGGGGAAACGTATTTACTACTCTGGTGTTGGCCTTTAGGTTTTATTGTGGTTAGCAGCTGTAAGGTGTTTTGGGTTTTGAATTAGTGGGTGGGGAACAGCAGGCTAGATGGCACATACCATTGGGGGAGGAGTGGCGTTGAAACTAGGCCCAAGGTGATGGAATATGACTGGGTTTCAAGCAGCTTATGTCAAGCCCAAAAATGAACACTGAGGCAGTGACTATATCAGAAAATGTGAGAGAACACCAGGTGGTGCCAGACCTCAAGACAGGCTCCCCTAACTGTATCCTTTCTTGGGCACTCTGATGTGCCAGGAGGGATAAGGAGGTGGCCAGGCCAGACCTATGGAACATTAAGGGAGGGGAACAAAGCCACCCACTTCAGCGTAGCCCTGGGTGGACAGGGAGGTCTGTGGTCATGTTCTGTGTGATGGTAGGCAGAGATGATGGTGAGGACCACCCCCTCCATTCTTCTCCACAGTCAGAGAGAACTTGTCTCAGCTTCCCCCAGAGACTGAGGGGACCAGGAGGAATAGATAGGAAGGGGAACCACAGGGACTTGCTGGGTGGTGCTCAGAGAGAGCAGGTATTGTTTCAACAGCTCTGCGGAGGTATGGCTGACACCCCGTAAACCACACCTATCTCTGTAAGTTTGACACACTCAGACGTAGATCTGCAAAACGATCACCATAGTCAGTAAATCCATCACCCCCAAAGGTTTCCTGTGCCTCTTCGTAACCTCTCCCCTCAACCCTGTCCCCAGACAGCCTCTGATCTGCTGTCATTACAGATTCATTTTACCTTTCCTAGGATTTCACTTTAAAATGAAATTATATGTAGCGCATGTGAAATTATATTTCTTTGCTCAGGATAATTCTTGTGAGATTCATGTTGTTGCATGTGTATTTCTTTTATTGCTGACTAATACTCCGTTGTGAGGCTCTATCACAATTTGTTCATTCATTCACCTGTTAATATTTGGGTTGTTTCTACATTTTGGTGATTACAAACAAGCTATTATGAGCATCCCTGGCCAAGTCTTGGTGGAGAAGTGCACTTCCATTTCTCTTGGGTTAGTACCCAAGTACCTAGGCTGGGCATGACTGGATCCTATGGCAGGTATGTTTTTGCTTTTCTGTTTTATTGTTTTGTTTTGCCAGAGGGTACTTGCACACCAGAGACAGAGGGAGAGGGAGAAAGCACCTCCTAATGAGGCATAGTCATGCCAGAATCCCTTCTCCATTTTTTCACCCTGTAGAGATCTTGGGCACATTTGTCCATGGGTCTGGCATGTTTTTCAAGCCAGCAGGACTGGAACTTGAATCACATGGTTGGTCATGTGGGATTGGGCTTCCTTAACTACCAAGCCTTGGGGCTGGCCCTTGTTTAATGTTCAAGAAACCACCAGGGCTGCTATTTTTTAAGCAGCAAGAGCTGCTACAGTGTCAGTGCTATTAAAGAGGGCTGAGACCAAGAGGCTCAGGTTTCCATTTCTGGCTAGGTGAGCAGGACTAGAAATTCATGCTGGGTCCATCCCAGATAAAAGCTGCACCCCCAACCCCAATACTGGGAACCTGGGCCAACCACAGGCTAGAGATGAGAAAGCTGGGAGTTAGTTGCACAGATGGGGCCACCAGTGATAGGAGCTGAGTGAACAGATAGGGCTGCAGGTAACTGTGAGGGACCAAGTAGTCAGATGAGGTGACTGTGAGGGACTGAGTGGACATCCAGGACTGCAGGTGACAATGAAGGACCAAGGGGACACGAGGCTTCAGGTGACTGTGAGGGACCTATTAGACAGACGAGTTTGAGAATAGCAGAGTCGGGGGCAGAGGGACAGAGCTCTCTGCAAAGACAGTGACATCTGAATGAGGACACTGGGCCCAGGAGTCGAGCAGTTGCTAGGGCCTCCAGACTTCACCTTCAGGCCTGGAGCTGGGAGGAACACAGGAGGAGCTGGTTGGCCAACCACGTGGGCCACAGGGAAAGGACACAGCCCTGCTAGCTGTGAGAAAGAACTTTATTTCTATATCGTGCAGGAGTAGCATCTGATGAGGGTACACATCTGTCCCTGCCAGTGCCCTGATAGCCCCTCCATCCCTACAGCATATGATGGCCTGGGAAGGGACAGGAAATAAGTCCTGGGAGTGGGTGGGGAAAGCCCAGGTGCCCTGCCTGGTGGGTGCCCTTAAGGAGCCAGAAGCCTCTGACCAGCGGAGCTTGATGTCTCACCCAGGCGCAGGTCGTCCTCTCGGGCTTCTGCACAGCACGGCTGCCGCTGCCACCTCATGAGCCTGGAGAACAGCTCGAGTGCAGGGGCGGGTTTGGGTCCAGCCACAGCCCTTGGTCATCTCCAGCTTGGGCTCCTGGTAAAGACGGACAAGCTGAGCTTCTTGGTGCTGGCTAGAAAAGGTGTACTGGTACTCTTGTGCTATGGCCTCGGGGAGGGGTGGGAGAAGGGGGGCAGAGATGAAGTGCCCTTATCCCGCAGCAGGTCCTCCGCAATTCGACGTGGGCCCCCGCCCAGGCCCACTACTCGTTCCTCCCATTCCGTGACTGTCAGGAGCCTCCCAATCACCTCGCCCCTCCACCCCCCCCCCATTTTGTTCCTGTTCTTATCTTTGCCCCCTCTCCATTCTGCCCTAACTCCATGTTTTCCGCTCATCTGTCCTGCTCGCTCTGCCGGGGTCCCTCTCCCACACCTCCCCCTAGCGGGGGTAGCAGAAACCTCGGAGCACACTCTGCAGGCTTTCCTGGGCTTCAGCGACCAGGAGAGGAGCTGCTGTGGCTGTGGGCACCGGCCTTCCCGGGAGCAGCAGCAGCAACAGGACCAGCGGGGGCCACAGGGTGGGCAGGCGGGGCGGCGGCTGCCAAGGACAGGTGGGCTGTCAGAGGCCCCGCCCCTGCTAGGCGTCTTCCCGACCTAGCCTCCCCAACTCCCCTTTCTTCTACTTCCTCCCCTTCTGGGCGCCTGGCTCGGCCATCCAGCATTCTTCACCTGCCCCCACAGCCTGCCCGCGTCTTCCGAAAGGCCTGTGTCAGCCCGGTGAGTGGCCTCCAGCCCCCAAGGACCGTTAGAGCCCGCTAGTTCTGCTCTGAGACTACTGCACTGGACTGCGCACGCCGACTGGAGCCAAGCCTCCCCACCCCCGCCCGCCGCCCCTCGGCGCCCACCCATCCCCCCCCACCGTTAAGCCTCCCCAACCCTCTTAAGCAACGGCCGCACCCACTCTTTAACCACGCCGGTAGCACCTGATCTGGGCCTCTTCCCATTGGCCAAGCCGCTGTTGTAGAGAACAACGCCCCCTAAGACAGGGCCACGCCCTTGTTTGAGCGCTTGAGGAGACCCATCCCCGCCTTGTCCTTGTATTTTACCTGAGTCCCATCCCTTCGCAGCAGGACACGTTCCGGAGTTCAGTCTCATCCCAGACCTGGGCCAGGCTCTACAGTCGAACTGTACCCCCCCACAAATATATAAAATTAAATATTTTTTTCTCAAGTAGTTTCTCCTTCGTTTATGGAATTTCTGCCTGCTGTGGACAGAAGTCTGACTACTTTTCCTAGTTTCCAAAATCTTTTCAAAAGGGACTGGGGGGACTAGCAGATAGTGTAATGGCTATGTCACTGGACTCCCGCGTAGTCCGCCGCGGTTCGCGTCCCGGACCCGGTGGCTTAAAACTCACGCTGGGCGTGTGTGTGTGTGCATGCCCAAGATCCCGAGAGGAGAATGGAGGAAAGGGGTGATTTCTCGCTTTCTGTCTCTCTGTCTCTCTCTCTCTGTCTGTCTGGCGAGTACACGCACCCTATAGCAAAAACCTCTCCAAAGGAAAAAAAAAAAGGGACTGGGGAAGTCATGCCACAAACATTAACATACCATTTATTTTCTATTAACAGAATTCTTCCTACCTCCTGTCCCTGACAGAGTATCTTTGAGATGTGTATTTCAACCAGTTACAGTATATTCTTTTGCTTATATCTTCCCAAGACACAACTACCCTTTTCCTTGACTAATCTCTTCCCAAGACACAGATCTTCCCTTCCAATCACCAACCTAAGAATTGTGGAACCCACCTATAACTTACAAGTCCCTCCTCTTCCACATGTCCTGCCTTTTTGGGCCAGACCAATAGAAAATCTCTTCACTAAATTTTGCCTGTCAATCCCAAAAACAAATAAAAGGAACCCCTGTACGTGATCACCCTGAGAAAGGCATGTATGCCTCTTCTCCAGGCCTAGGTCACTCATATTGGGCTTGGAAATAAACCACATCAATTATTAATTATTAATTTTTACAGTTGGTTATTTTTCTGTTGACATTGCCTTGGAGACTCCTCATATCTTGTTGAATTTTTTTTTAAGTGTGTGTGTGTGTGTGTGTGTGTGTGTGTGTTTGCTATAGGGTGCATGCGCTCGTCAGAAAGAGAGACAGAAAGCAAGAAATCACTCCCCCAGGAGTATGGCCGTGCTGCAATCCTTTCTCCTCCATTCTCCTCTCGGGATCTTAGGCACGCCCACACACGCGCCCGGCATGAGTTTAAGCCACCGGGGTCTAAGACTTGAACCACAGTCAACCACATGAGAGTCCAGTGACACAGCCATTACATCAACTGCTGGTCCCTGAAATCTTTCCTAACCTTTCACCTCACAGCTTATTATTTCTGAAGTCCTTTGCAAAACTCCTTTGCAACAATATCTCCCAGCTCACTAATCATCACCGATTTGTATTGTTTATACTAAACATTTCAATTTTTAATTGCTTATTTCTACTTCACATTACCAACATATGATTGTAAATTTAAGTTTTTGCTATAAAGTGTGTGTACTCATCAGAGAGAGTCAGAGAGAGAGAAGGAAAGTGAGAAATCATCCCCCAGATGGGATAACCACACTGTCCTCTCCTCCAGGCTCCTCTCAGGATTTTGAGCACACATGCAGAGATGCCCAGAGTGATTTTCAAGCTGTTGGGTCTGGGACTCAGACTATGCACTCAATCATGTGGGATTCATTGCCTTAATTCCCATGCCATCCCTTGGCCCCCAACATTCGCTTAAAAGGGATCTTTGGGACCAGCAGATGGCGTAATGGTTACATTGCTGGACTCCCACATGATTGAGTGCATAGTCTGAGTCCCAGACCCAACAGCTTGAAAATCACTCTGGGCATCTCTGCATGTGTGCTCAAAATCCTGAGAGGAGCCTGGAGGAGAGGACAGTGTGGTTATCCCATCTGGGGGATGATTTCTCACTTTCTGTCTCTCTCTTCCTGGCAAGTACACACACCCTATAGCAAAAACCTCTCCAAAAGAAAAAAAAAGGGATCTTTAAAGGTTGTATCAATAATGTGTGATATGAATGGGTTTCAAAATTTTTTGCACCAAAATAAACTTTGTTAATCCAATTTTTTCTATGAACTTCTTGAAGTCCCACAGTTCTGTAAGAATGTTTATTTAGCACAGGTGGTGTTATGGTTTAGATAATGGTTTGTCCCCCAAATGTTCATGTTTCGGAATTTGGTCTTAGTGGGCAGTGAATATATGTCACCCAGAAATTCAAGTGTGGGGACTTGATTCATTACAAAGGTGTTATGTGAAAACCTAATCCCTTGTGGCTTGAAAAACATGATTCATGTGTGTGTGCCTGCCCCCAAATCCCACAAGCATGACGAAATGGAGAAGGGATTGTGGTGTGACCACATCCACCCCACTGTGGCCTTCCTCATAGTCCTCTTTTGTCTCTGGTGAGCACATGTGCCTTCTGGCAATCAAAATAAGATAAAATCATAAAATAATGGGTTTATAGAGGACATATATGGCCCAGCCAGGAACACGGCACGACTGCAGCTGATTATTTGCTGACCTCTCTCCAGACAACCATGTTACAAAGGACTTTCCTTGCCCCTTCTTTTATGTCACCACTAACACGTCAAACTTCTTGATTGTGAAAGCTTACTTTTTGGAGTGTGGAGGAAGGACTCCAGGATAAACACTCCCCATGTTTGTTTTGTCTGCTCCTCAGGTTTGGTGGTCCTGGAAGTACTGAGCTACTAGGTACTCATGCTCCTGCCCCACCATGCCACTGGGCCAGGCAATGATTTAACTGAGACAATGGGTAGAGGCAAAAATAAATAACTTCAAAGACCGGCTCAACAGAGCCCACAGTATTTGCATCTGTTTCTTCATTGTCCCTAGATGCTGTTGTCTGCCACTGAGACCATGAGTGTTTTATCTTCCCTCAGAGGCCCTTTGATATTATTTTCACTCCATGTTCTTTGCTTGCAGGTCAATGGACAGTTCACCAATTGGACAGAAACCTCAGGAGTGTTCTTCCTCTGTGAGAAAGGGAATCTATTTTTTGACATGATTACTTCTGGGACAATTAAATTTTTTTCTTTTACCTTTATGGTCTTCACATGATTTAATCTGGACAATACTGCAACGCTATTGCTATATATCATATGCTTCCCCTCTTAAGTTTCCCCATATCTGGATATAATTTGAGAATGAAAAAAGAACAGTATGTGAACTTTTGGCCTCAGGTATAAGTTATTTTGCATTATTGTCTTTTGACATGTCTTAGAAACAAAACTGAAATGTTAACTGTCTCCAAATCAAGCAGTAGTAAATAATGTAGGTGGAGGTAGCAATCTCATGATGCAATGAGCAGTGGTACTGAAGGGAGAACCACTGCCTCAACTGACCATAGGTTGAATGGTTACACCCAGTGTACTGAGAGAACCAAAAGTAAGCCACCACGGGGAGAATCATACCTCCAAATCCTACCCAACTCCTTGATCACCTCCCACCACAACCACTTCAGCATGCAAAATATTATCTGTTAACACTCCAAGTTTAACCCTCTAAGAGAAAGGTGAAATAAAAAGCAAGTACATGTAGTCCACTCCACCAAATGTTCTATTTAGTCCTGGCTGTGCCCTTATCAGTTCAGCCCATCTTCCCCACACGGACTGGTGCTCTTATTTTTTTTTTTATACATTTTTTAAAACCTTTTTTATTGAGAGGTTTTTTGCTATAGGGCACGTGCACTCGCCAGACAGACAGAGAGGGACAAAGAGACAGAAAGTGAGAAATCAACCCCCAGAGGAGATGACCACGTCGTAATCCCTTCTCCTCCTTTCTCCTCTCAGGATCTTGGGCACGCACGCACATGCGTCCAGCGTGAGTTTTAAGCCACCAGGTCTGGGACGTGAACCGCGGTTGACTACATGGGAGTCCAGCGACATAGCCATTACACTAACAGCTGGTCCCAGCGCTCTTATTTTTTATGGTGCATAGTCTTAAGCTGTCCATTGCTTTCACTCACTCACATCTATGCTGTTAACAATGATGTATCTTTTTTTTTTTTTTGAGAGATTTTCACTGTAGGGCGCGTGCGCTCGCCAGACAGACAGAGAGAGACATAGAGACAGAAAGCGAGAAATCACCCCCCAGGGGGGATGGTCACGCCGCAATCCCTTCTCCTCCATTCTCCTCTCGGGATCTTGGGCACGCACGCACACGCGCCTGGCGTGAGTTTTAAGCCACCGGGTCCGGGACACGAACCGCAGTCGACTACGTGGGAGTCCAGCGACATAGCCATTACGCTAACTGCTGGTTCCCAACAATGATGTATCTTAAATTTGCTAGAAGTGTTAGTGGTAAACTTTTAAATATAACTTTTTATCAAATTAAATGTGCTGTTTTATTTACTTCTAAGAAAGAACACTTCTGTGTTAAGATACATCCTGAATTCAGCAGTGTGAAAAACAACTTAGGAAAATATGAAAAGTTACACATTAGCTTCTTTATTGAAGAGGCAGTTCGGACCCATTTATATAAGCAAAAGTGTGAGATGACAAAATATATAGTGACCCTTTAACCTTTTCCATTTTTATTTTACTTAAAATATACATTATATTGAACTTTAAGGATACAGTGTAGGAAATCTTAGTAGTTGCCATTAAAACTACTATAAAAAGTATGTATTTCCTTCACAGAATTATGCAAAAATCTAACATTTAATTTGTTTTGCAGCTAATTCATACATATTTAGAAAAATATGGTGAAAGTGGGCTGAGCAACAAAAATGTTAGCCACTTTTGATTTTAAAAAACTTTCATGAAAAGTGTAGTAAACATGCAGAAAAATACACACATTATAAGTGCAAAGCTCAGAACACAGATGTTCAGCACCTAGAGTTAGGATGTTATGACCAGCACCAGATAAAAATCTCTTTTCAGTCTTGGCCAACACTAACCACTATCCAATTTCTAACTTCCTAGACAAGTTTTGCTTATCCTTATATTTTACATAGATGAAGTCACACAGTATGTCCACTTTTGTGTCTAGACTCCTTTATTCAGCATTGTTTGTGAAAGTCAGCCACATTGCTACATGGGCTTATGGTAGTTCATTCTCATTGCCTTACAGTATTCTACTGTGGTGATATATCATTTAAGTTTATTGTGCTGCATATATATGCCTTAAGATAGTTCTCAGGTTTTTGTTTTACAGTTTTACATTATGAATATTCTAGTTCATGTCCTCTGGTGAACAATTTTCTATAAATTATGAAACTCAACTGACAAAGGACTTTTATTGGAAGAACACCCTTTCCCTATTGCACTTGTCACTGTTGTCAAGTTAGCGGATTGTATATTATGGGTCTCTTTCTGGAACCTGCATTCTGTTCCATTGGTCAATTTGTTTATCCTTGTGCCAATATCTAACACCACTGTGACATCTATGACTTTATAACTGCTTTTGGTATCAGGAAATACAAATTCTTTAGCCCTTTCTACTGTGTAAAAGTTAAGAGTATTACTGGCCTTTTGAATGTTCACATAGATTTTAGAATAAGCTTAATTTCCACGAAAGAACTTGCTAGGGTTCTGATTAATATTATGCTTAATATATGAGCTAATTTAGGGGAAACTGATATAATTTTTTAGATTGTCCTGGAATCTATGAACAAGTTATCTCTCTTATTCTTTTGCAACTTTTTCCTGAATACAGCTCTTAAAAATATGTTAATTTTTCCCATAGGCACTTGAGGAGTTTGATAAGTGTTATTGCTTTAAAATTTTTCATTTTCTATGTCTTGTGCTGGTATATTAAACAGTTTTTGCATAATGGCCTTCTTTGCAGGGACCTGGTTAAACTTACTTTTTTTTTTTTTTTTTTTTTTATTTTGCCAGAGGTTTGTGTGCCTGGAGAAGAGGAGGTAAAGCACTCCTTATGGTGGGTGGCCATGCTGCAATCCCATCTCCTCCATTTCTCCCTCCCTTTTGAATTTTGGGCTCACAGGCACAGGTGCCTGGTGTTTTTCTTACCCACCAGGTCTGAGACTAACCACAGTCAGCCATGTGGGATCTTGTCACCTTAACCAACACACCACCAGGTGGTCCCTTACTCATTAATTCTATTTATCTGGAAATTGTTCAGAATAATCTATGTACAAAGTTATGTCATCTGCAAATAAGTTTTATATATTTTTAAGTCCTTATGCTTTTTCTTTCTTGCCTTACTTTCCTGGCTAGGTCCTTCCGCATAGTGCTGAATAAAATTAGTGGATTTTTAAATTTTAGTCATAAGGGAGAAAACTTACAAAAACTTATTTTACCATTAAGTATGATCGTTGTTGTGGTTTAGGTTGCTCTTTATCCGATAATGGAAATTCCTTTCCCTAAATAGTTTGCTAAGGTCATAAACAAACATTAATTTTACCACACAAATCGTCTAGATACCAGAATACTTTTCTTTACATGTGTAACAGCAATTGACTTGAATATTGCATTCATGGAGTAAGATCCATTTGATCACTGTGTTATCCTTTTTCCAGAACAAACCTATATCCTTTTTTGTTGTCCAGGATGGGGTCATATGACCACTATGAACACATTACTGGCAATTAGAATGGAATTATCATTATTGGTTGAGACTAATCAGTATTTACCTTCTGTGTCATGTGAAGAAATGATAGGTACCCAAACTCTTCCTGCAAGGAATGAGGGACGAAATGGCATTAAGTTAAACAGCCCAAAAAATGTAAACTAGAAACCTGTATTAATTTGTTTCATACTACTGGAAATAAGGGGTAATGCAAGAAATAACAGTATTTATATCAAACAAAAAATTCAGATGAAATTTCTGAATTATGCAATATTGGCACTCTGCGCATTCAAAGTTATAGACTAAAAACAAAAGTGGTGGGAGTTGGGAATATTTTAGAAGGTAGGAGCTGTACATTTATTCTCCTTTAAAACACACTAAGCTCCAAATTAAGTGTGCATAGTTTATCAAAATAGTATTTTTTAATCCCGCCCCCCTTAGGTACAGTTGAAAACTTTACAAAAATCATTGCCTGATGAGGCATTCATTAAAAACCCATTTTGAAATTCCTCAAAGAATAGAAAATAATTATTTTACTATTTTATACTATCATTGTCTCACCAATAATATGTCCTGTCTCAGTATATTTTGCCATCCTAATAATCAAATGAGAATGTTGCCTTTTTTTTTACAAACTATTCAAATCAAAAGTTGCATAAAATTGCATAGAATTACTATTATATTGCATTTTTAAAAACATATAGTAGGAACTACCTTATACTTATTTAATGCTATTGTCTTCATGATCAACTCCTGATGATCTTAAAACTTCATTTCATACAATGGTTTATTGAAGCTGATAGCTTCTGGTATCATTCCTATAAACATCTGATTTCACATCAGAAATATGGCTTTTAGCATAATTTCCAAGACAATATAGTTTCCACATTCATCACATTGATAGATTTCACCTTAGTTATGATTCCCTGACACATAAATACAATTTGAATCCAAAATAAATATTAAATATTCATAAAATTCCACTCTTGTATAAATTATTAAGTGTCCAATGTGTTGTATGGTTTTGGTGCATTCTTAGGGGCATTTCTTTGTGAAAATTTAGAGTAAAATATATCTAGTGCCTAAATGTTTCTCTCTATTCTGGAACAAACTCTCAGGTGAGATGATACTTGACTCCTTTTTGTGTTCTCCATGTTCACTACATATTCATATTCAGAGGGTTTTCTCAAAATTGAAACTTGACTTCAGAGATTTTCCACATCAAGTACATTCATATTCCCTCTTCTATGAATTCTTTGATGGCTATTGAAAGCTGATCTGTGGTGGAATTTTTTCCCACATTCATTACATTCATATGGTTTCTCTCCTGAATGAGTTCTATAATGTACAGTGAGGTATGACTTCTGAGAAAAGACTTTCCCACATTCATTACATTCATAGGGTTTCTCTCCTGAATGGCTTCTATAGTGGACAGTGAGGTTTGACATCCGAGAGAAGACTTTTCCACACTTACTACATTCATAGGGTTTCTCTCCTGAATGTATTCGATGATGTATAGTGAGATATGACTTCTGAGAGAAGAATTTTCCACATTCATAACATTCATAGGGTTTCTCACCTGTATGTACTCTTTGATGTCTAAAGAGAGATGAATTATGGGAGAAGGTTTTCCCACATTCATTACATCCATAGGGTTTCTCTTCTGAATGACTTCTATAATGTATAGTATAATACGACAACTCAGAGAATAATTTCCCACATATATTGCATTCATAAGATTTTTCCCCTTTTGGAAGTGACTGGTGCCCATTGATGGCTGGATTTTCAAGGAGGGTTTTCCCACATTCATTACATTCATAGGGTTTTTCTCCTAAATGAGTTGTATGGTCAGTGAGATAGGACAACTGAGAAAACTTTCCACATTCGTTACATTCATGGGATTTCTCTTCTGTGTGTACTTTCCGATGTCTAATGAAGGCTGAATTTAAGTTGAAGGTTTTGCCACATTCATTACATTCATAGGGTTTCTCTTCTAAATGACTCCTATAATGAATAGTGAGATATGATACCCTAGAAAAGAATTTTCCACATTCACTACATTGATAGGGTTTCTCTCCTGTGTGTGTTCTCTGATGTGTTATAAGAGTAGACTTTCGGTAGTAGGATTTCCCACACTCATTACATTTATAAAGTCTCTCTCCCGTGTGTGTTCTCTGATGGTCACTGAGGGCTGACTTGCGGGAAAAGGACTTCCCACATTCACTACACGGATAGGGTCTCTCTCCTGAATGATTTCTCTGATGTAAGGTGAGATGTGTCTTTTGGCAGAAGGTTTTCCCACATTCACTACACTCGTAGGGTTTCTCTCCTGAGTGAGTTCTCAGATGTTGAGTGAGGTGTAACTTCTGACAGAAGGTTTTCCCACATTCATTACATTTATAGGGTTTCTCCTCTAAATGTGATCTACGATGTACAGTGAGGGTTCCCTTTTGACTGAAGGATTTCCCACACACATTACATTCATAAGGTTTCTCTCCTGTATGAGCCCTCTGATGAATAATAAATTTTGACTTTTTACAAAAGGATTTTCCACATTCACTGCATTCAAAGGGTTTCATTTCCATTTGTGACCTCTGATATGCACTGAAATTTGACATGTGAATGAAGTCTGGTCCAGAGTCATTCCACTCATAGGGCTTCTCTCCCATGTAAGCTCTCTTATGAGTAATGAAAACAGCTTCACTGCCTAAGGCTTCCACACATTCATTATATTCAAAGGGTTTCTCCAAAACATTAATTTTCTGAAGAATACTTTCTTCATTTTGAGAACAAGTATCCCTATTTTGATTGAACTCATAGGGTTTCTCTCCATGATACATCTTTCCACATTCATTACATTCATCAAGTTTCTTTCTGGCGTAGCTTCCATCACTACTAATTAACTCTGAAATAGAGTCTAAATTCTTTCCACATGAGACACAATTATGAGCTGTTATGCTTGAAGGAACAAGGTTTGTTTCCATATTATAAGTTTTATCAAGTGGATTCGCTCTCTCTTCAATCAGGGTTTTACTGTTACTATAAACAGCTTGTTTTGAATGTTTATCTTCATTTTCTTGAATTCTCTCTATTAGGTCATCAATTTTCCAGACCTCTAAAAGAGAACAAAATTAAACAAATCTTGTGAATCTGAACACAAAAGCTACAGAATACAACTAGTACTTAATTATTCTACTTCTGCTTGATTCTAACTTTAAGGCCAATCTCTACAAATAAAAATAATTAAGACTATACTGTTCTCTTTTCACCGTGATTTATATCGGGTTATCGGAAAAGTCATGATGTGTTTTTTTCTATGTCTTTATATGCAAAATGCATCACAACTTTTCTGACAACCCAGTAACACAAAACACACACTGGGCACTGGGGTGGGATATGGAGAAAGGATGAAGTTGGAAACAGCACTCAGCACTAGTGGGAAAAGAGAGATTAAATTCACACTGAATATAAGTACCTTACTTTATAAATATTATATTCAAAACTTTAGTGGAAAAAGTGAAATAAACCCACAGAATGAGCAGGAAACAGTTAGTGAAAGAATGCTAAATCCAGGCAAGAATGGAAGGGCTTGGAGCATGCTCATGCTGTGATCAGACTGTGTGGTGAGTATCTCTCTCTATTTCTCTCATAAATAAAGAAAGAAAAAAATATTTTTTTTAAGTAAACAGACGATAGCAAGAACAAACATAAAAGTCTCAAGTTAATTTTTATGTTAGGCTTTTTTTTTTTTTTTTTTTGAGAGGTTTTCGCTATAGGGCACGTGCGCTCGCCAGACAGACAGAGAGAGACATAGAGACAGAAAGCGAGAAATCACCCCCCAGGGGGGATGGTCACGCCGCAATCCCTTCTCCTCCACTCTCCTCTTGGGATTTTGGGCACGCACACACACGCGCCCGGCGTGAGTTTTTTTTTTAAGCCACCGGGTCTGGGACGCGAACCGCAGTCGACTACATGGGAGTCCATCGACATAGCCATTACGCTAACTGCTGGTTACCTTATGTTAGGCTTTTGAATGCCTGAAAACAAAGGAATTCTGTGACAATAGTGGGGAGTAGGTAAGTTACTGACTAAGCCAAAAAAGAGTAAGTAAATGGGTCTTCAGTACTGTTAAGCACAGGATAGTTCTACCAATACAAACCAAAGGTAAAACCAAAATATGAGCTGTTATGCATGTGCTGGAGGGAAGTTGATACTTGGGAATTAGGAGATGTGATTTGGGCAATTTGATGCATGTACATAGCTCTTTATCACTCCCAAAGGTCTGGGATGACCATTTAAAACATTTTTGATATTCTATTAATTTACCTGGATGACTTTGACATGAGAATTCACCTTCTATTATCCATGGCTCTTCTCCTTGCTCCAACTTAATGATCACATTTGGTTTGGTGATATCATAACCTGTAAAGGAGAAATGAAGAACTACTTGGATAAATTATAAGATGATGTTGTCTTGTAGGCTGCATAATAAAATGCCCAACTAGTGCCCAAAAGGATTTAAATGATTTTATCACCTAGTTATTCAAATTCAGGAATAAAACCATTATATTGAAAGCAACAAAAAAGGCAAGCTATTTGGGACCAGCAGTTGGCGTAATGGCTGTATCACTGGACTCCCATGTAGTAGACTGCAGTTCGAGTCCTGGACCCAGTGGCTTGAACCACGCCAGGCGCATGTGTGTGCATGCCCAAGATCCCAAGAGGAGAATGGAGGAGAGGGGATTGCAGTGTGGCCATCCCCTGGGGGGGGGGGTGATTTCTCACTTTCTGTCTCTCTGGCGAGCGCACATACCCTATAGCAAAAACCTCTCAAAAACAAAAACAAAAACAAAAAAAACGGCAAGCTACCTTTGGGGCCAGCAGACGGTATAAGAGTTGAGTTACTAGATTCCAGAGGGCCAACTGCAGTTTGAGTCCTGGACCTGGCAGCTTGCTTCCTCACTTTCTGTCTCTCAGGTCAAATTTAAGGATAAGAATAATAAATAAAATTAAATAAATAATTCATAAAAAAGGGGGGGGGGAAGCTATCCTTACCCACAGAAACTAGATTGCTGTAGTTCTCCAACATGACATCCCTATATGTTGTCTTCTCATCAGGGTCTAGCTGCTGCCACTCCTCCTGGGTGAAGTCCACAGCCACATCCTTGAATGATACTAGCTCCTGTAATGATACCATGATCAGAACTGGTAGGAAAGGCATACAAGGACAAGATCTTACAAAGCTCACCAGTAAAGTTAACCATAAACATTGGATACATTATTTTATGTCACAGGCTATGGAAGGAAAACAAACCATAATGGAAACGCATTGCCTTTATTTAAGGTATTAAGCCAAACAATTTTTTTTTTAAAAAATTGAATTCCCATTTTACAATTGAACTATCTAAATTTGGGGAGTAGAGGAGTAAAATACCAGCCCTGCTTTCTAAAAGCTGATGCCTGAAGAGCAGACACACATGTAGATAAATAAATGTTGTGAACTTCTTGTGTTCTTTTTTCAGTCTCTGTTGGTCAGTGGCTCCCTTTTCCCCAATCTCTTCATGCTGGAGCAGTCCAAGACTCTCAGCCTGGTCTCTTTCTTCCCAACTGACTCTTCTGGTACACTCTCCCTGTTTCAATTCTTGGATCCTTTGGCTTTTTTATTCTTACAGACAGTTACTTCTACTACCTGCCTGGCTAAGTTTATTGATTTACTTCTTTCAAACATTTCATTTATTTATCTTGAACATCTCATTCTTGTAGCAAAAAATATTTGTTGATTGGATAAATGCCCAAAGATGTTATAAGAGTAACATATTCAAGGTAGGGAATGGTTTAACAAAAGGGAATCCAATTTTTTAAATTGTAGGCTATCAGATTAGGCATCACAGATTCAATTAATAATTTGACCTCTTTAAAGATGAACTGCGGGGCTGGCTCCGTGGACTGGTGCTTAAGGCAGCCAGATCCCACATTACTGACCATGCAGTTCAAGTTCCAGATAGAAAAACATGCCAGGTGTGTTTGCATGCATGCCCAAAATCCTCAAAGGGGAAGAAACAGAAGAGACAGGATTGTGGTGTGAACATTCTTCATGGGGGAGTGCTTTCTCCTCTCCCTCTTTCTATCACTCTGTCTCTCTCTGGTGAACACATGCACCCTCTATGAAGGAAAAAAAAAGATGAACTGTGTTTTGTTTTTTTTTGGTTTTTTCTTCTTCTCTCTTTTTCTTTCTTGTAATTTGACCAGAAAGGGACAGAGTGAGTGAGAGAGAGAGAGACAGAGGGAAAGTGAGAAAGTGAACTGCCAGGTCCAGGATTCAAACTGCGTTTGGCCATGTGGGAGTCCAGTGCCACCTGCTGACCCCAAACTGTGAATTCTACAGGAGCAATAGAAAAAGAAAACAATAAAGTATAAAAGTACTAATGGTGGGACCAGCAGATGGCATAATGGTTACATTGCTGAACTCTCACATAGTCAACTACAGTTCAAATCCCGGATCCAGAGGCTTAAAATCATGTCAGGTGCGTGTGTGTTCATGCCCAAAATCCCAAGAGGAGAATGGAAGAGAAAGAATTGTGGCATGGCTATCCCACCTAGGAGTGACTTCTTGCTTTCTGACTCTCTATCTATCTCTTGTTGGCGAGTGCACAGACCCTATACCAGAAATTTCTCTTTAAAAAAAAGTACCAATGACAAAAACTGAAGCAGCATCAGTATTTAACAACTGGCATGGAAAAATAAGCCAAAGAAACCAAGAAGGCACTTTCTAAAGGACTATTTGATAATACAGATCAATTCTAATTCAAGAGAGTAAATCAAACATGTAATTAACTTTTCTGCCTCAAAAACAAATAAAAATCCCTGAAATTACAATTCAAATAAACAGAAAAGAGCAGATGCTATTCTAAGAGTGGTGGATACAAGTTCCCAAAACAGGAATTTCTTTGGGGAAAGTTTTGAGATAGAGGAGAGTAGGAGATGAAAGAAATCAGAGCCATAGGATATATTTCTTTACACAGGGGCAGAGAGATGCTGGGCTATAGCAAAAGGGAACAGCAAACTCTTCAACAGAGCTCCTGAAAATCTCCAGTCCATCAGAAGGGCCTTGAATTCCTGTGGGTATTCAGTTGCGTGACTGATGGATACGTGAAGCAGATGATGTTGTGAGTCACAGGACAATCACACAGCTTGGGTGGTAACCTGTTATCAGCTCACAGAGCAGCTTCATAAATGCTGAAAATAGTAAGCCTGATGGCACTGTAGACAGACAGAGCAAAGCACACATACTTCAGACCTCCACAACTGGAACAACCATATAGTCATTATCCAAACAGGTAACTTTTGTCTGGGACGGTGAAAACCAGATGGGATACAGGGGATATGAGTACAATCCAAGACTGTTGGGTAAACCAAGGCATATATTCAACTGTTTTCTCATCAGATATGCAAATTTCCCTGAAGCCATCTCTTAGAAAACTACTTTCAATGTAAAACTACCCTCAAGTAAAGCAACTTTGGCCAGTTCAGGTTGGCTATCAATTCACAGCCCATGCAAAATAAAGTGATGCATTTCTAATTACATACCCCTATTTATCTCTAGATTCTGCACACATCATCTCCATAAAGGAAAGAGGAATGAAACAGGGTCATGAGTTGAGTACATTCACATTAGCTATTAATAACTATTCTCTCATGAACTGAAATTTAAAAATCAAGATCTGTCAGCTATTCGAGAAAAACTAAATAGAAGATAAGCATTAAGAGGAGTAACTCAGGGCTGGTAGGTAGCATGGTGGTTAGGGCGACTGGACTCCCACATAGCAGACCACAGTTTGAGTTCTGGTCCTGGAAGCTTGCTTTCTCATTTTCCTTCTCTCTATCTCTGGTCAACTTCAAAAAATAAAATAGTGACAATGACTAAAATTAAATAAAATAATTTTTTAAAAATAAAAGAGGGATAATTCAACACTGAAGGAACCAAATTCATAAAGGAAACAAAACTTAAATTTTTTTCTACTAATTCATATTTCTGAATAAATTAAGCAGGTTTTTGCTCCATAAAATGAAAACATCCTGCTAAGAAACAGCCATTGGAGAAATTAAAATCTGGAATGCTGAATTGCTTTTAGACTTAACAAATGGGACACAGAATATACTAGGTTGTCAGGGAAGCCAGGACATATTTTTCTGTTTTTCTATGCAAAAATGTGTCATGACTTCCCTGAAGACCCAGTAGAACTTAGGAAGTCTCTCAGAAAATATGAAATGGAAGACATAAAAGCCAATTTGGTAGACAAAAGGCAGATACAGGACAGCTAGTTAAGAGCACTAATCTGGACAGAATGGAGAAATGGAGAAGAAAGAACTGTGGTGTGACCATGCCCCACTGAGGGGGGTGCTTTTTCTCTCTCTTGTCTGGCAAGCTTGTGAGCCCTCTGTCAATTAATAATAAATAGTGTTAGTACAAGTGATAAAAAACCATTTGGATGTAGAAAAAACTGCATCTAAATCATAAAAGAATAAACTCTAACTGGATCAGTGGCCAAAATATAAGAAATTAAACCATACAGGAAAAAAAATGGGTAAATTTC
>NW_006159565.1:2539704-2581307 GCF_000334495.1 Tupaia belangeri chinensis
TTCCCTACAATCTTGATGTACAGAAAGACTTTATAACTAACTCGAAACCCAGACATTAGGACTTCTGCTTTCATCTATGATTAACAGGAACTGGATTTACCCTCCCACTGGATTTAGACACACACACACACACGCACCAGACAGATACTATATATAAAGCATGGCATTCAAGACACTGGTAATCAGGTGATAAAAGATGATAATCTGTATAAGATGGGAAGTAAACAAAGCAAGCCCTACAACTATTGCCTTGAGAGTGTCCAGCCCATGAAACAGGGAGGAGAACTGAGGTAGAGCTGATGAGAGTTAAGAGACTCGGGAAAATACAACCACAAGAAAATAATCATTCAATCCAAACTGACCCAGAACTGACAAAAAGAATGTTACAACTGGCAAGGAACACTGAAATAGTTTATAACTATATCCCATACGTTCAAATAATCTGAGTAGAGACAGGGAAAATTTTAGAATATCCTAACTGAACTTCTACCAAAAAAGCTGTAATACCTGAAATGAGATTAATGGAACTGTAGAAAAAAAGGTTTGTGAACATGAAGACATAACAATAAAAGTTATATAAATGAAATTAAGAGAGACAAGAAATAATTAGAAGAAAATAAAGACCATCATTGAGTTGTGGGGCAATTTCAAGCAGCCTAACATGTAAGTAATGGGAATTAATGAAAGAAGCCAGGGATGGAAGGGGGGACAGCAGTTGAAGAAATAATGATCAAAGGCCAAGCCATGGTGACACATGTTGGTAAAATGCTGCTGTCCCACAAGCTGAAGCCATATGAAAAGTCCATGTTCAATTCCCAGCCTAACCTGAAGGCTGAATGTGGTAGGGTGCAACATAATTCCCACTACTCAGAGGCAGAGGCTGGCATAGGCAACACAATGAGACCTAGTCTAAAAGAGTTGGACGAGGTGGTGCATATCTATAGTCCTAGCGACTTGGTATGCTGAGAAAGGAAGATCATGACAGAGCAAGACCCTGTCTTGAAAGAAAAGAACAGAGAAGAGAGAGAAATAATGGTTAAAAATTTCTGAAAGTTGATTAAAATCATAAACCCAAGATCCAAGAGGTTCAATGATCACCAAGCACAGAAACATGAAGAAAATGATTATTTCGATGTATTACAAATTGCTTCAAAACAGTGATAAAACCAGCAAGGAAGGTCAGTCCCATAGCCTGGTGGTTAAGGGAGCTAGATCCCATACAGTCGACCTTGTGGTTCAAATCCCAGCCCCAGTGACTTGAAAAACATGCTGGGCAGATATGCATGCATGCCCAAAGTCCCAACACATGGAGAAATGGAAGAGAAGGGATTACACTATGACCATGTTCCACTGGTTTCCCTGGTGAGTGCACATACCCTCTGGCAAAAATAAATAAATAAAATTGGGCCAGCCAGTGGCAGGGTTGTAGGGTCGCTGGATCCCATACAATTGACTGCACGGTCCAAGTCTCAGACCTTGAAAAACATGCCAAGCATTTATGCATGTGTGCCCAGAATCCCAAGAGAAGAATGAAGAAGGGATCATAGTGTGGCCATCCCTCGCCTGGGGGAAATGGCTTTCTTACTTTCCCTCTCTCTGTTTCTCTCTGGCAAACAAATATGTTGGATAGCAAAAAAATTTTTTTTAATTTAAAAAAACAAGAAAGAAATTGTTTAAAAATAAATAAGTAAATAAAAGCAGTACAAAAAAACAAAACCAAAAACAAACAAACAAAAAAAACCCAGCATATTATTTACATAAGACCAAACAGGAGGAATAAATCAGATTTCTCTGGAAACAATATAGGCAACAAGGCAGCAGAGGAACATATTTAAAGTTCTGGTAGGAGAGAGGGCAGCAAAAATCCCTTAAAAACAAAGCCAAGCAGGTGGTATGGTGGTTAAGAATGCTGGGCTCTCACATTGTTGACTGTGGTTCAAATCCTGGACCTGGCAGCTTGCTTTCTCTCTCTCTCTCTCTCGCTCACTCACTCTGTCCCTCTCTGGTCAAATTAAAATAAATAAATAAAGTTAGATAAAATAATTCTTTTTTTTTTTTTTAAAGGAAAGCAACAACACTGACTGCATTAAAAAAAAGCAAAGGTGAAGTGAAGACAATTTCAGATATAACAGAGATGAAAGAATTTATCATCGACTAGAAGAAATGATGAAGTCCTTGAAACAGAAGTAGATGATAGCAGAAATCATCCTATTGGATAAAAAAAAAGCAAGATCCAACTATATGCTATTTATAAGACATACAGTTTATTTACTTATTTAGAAAGATTTTTTGCTATAGGGCATATGCACTTGCCAGAGAGACAGAAAGCAAGAAATCACACTTCCCCCGCAGGGGATGGCCATGCCATAATCTCTTCTCCTCTATTCTCCTCTTAGGATTTTGGGCATACACGCACATATTGCCTGGTATAAGTTTCAAGTCACCAGGTCTGGGACTTGAACCATGGTTGGCCACATGGGAGTCCAGTGCCTTAACCACTATGGCATCTACTAGCCCCAAGACATACACTTTATTTTTCAAAAGAATTATTTTTTAATTTTATTTATTCATTCATTTATTTTAATTTGAGCAGAGATACACACACACACACACACACACACACACACACACACACACACGGTGGGGGGCCCCCCCCCCCCCCCCGGGGGGGGGGGGGGGGGGTCTGGGTAGTGAGAAAGCAAGCCAACAGGTCCAGGACTTAAAACATGGTTGGCCATGTGGGAGTGTCCAGTGCCTTAACCACCATGCCACCTGCTGGTCCCCATACACTTTAAATATAAAGATGAGAACAGATTAAAAGTTAAAGGATGGACTAAGATATACCATGCCAACATTATACAAAGAAAGTTGTACATAAATAATAGACAAGTACACTTCACAGTCTGGAGTATTACCAGGGATAAACAAGGTCATTTCACATTGACAGAGTGGTTTCTTTTCTTTTTTTGAGAGAGATTTTTTTGCAATAGGGCATGTGCACTCATCAGAGAGACAGAGACAGAAGTGAGAAATCACCTCCCAGAGGGGATGGCCACATCATAATCCCTTCTCCTCAATTCTCCTCTCAGGATTTTGGGTATGCATACACAGGCACCTGGTGTAAGTTTTAAGCCACAGAGTCTGAAACTCGAACCATGGTCGACCACGTGGGATTCCAGCCCCATAACCATTTTGCCATCTGCTGGTTCTGACAGAGTGGTTTAAAGAGGACATACCAGATTGAACATTTATGTGCCTAATAAAATATATAAAGCAAAAACTGATAGAATTAGAAAGAGAAATAGACCAAATAATAATTACATAATATTTCAATTCCCCTCTCTTACAATTGACACAAGTAGGGGAAAAAAATGAACAAGAAAATGGTACACATGAACAACACAACCACCCACACTGACCTGACTAACATTTATGGAACATTCCCTCCCGACAAGAGCAGAACAGACCTTCTTCTCAAATGTGCATGGAAGTTTTCCAAGATTGACCATTTTGAGCCATAAATTTAAAAAGATTCATGAGTATTCTGGCCAAAAAGTCACACTCTAAATCTAGCCATGAAGAAACATTAGGAAAACCTAAATTCAAAGATATTTGTAAAATAACTAGCCTGTATTTTTCAAATAGCATAAGGCACTGAAGAACTATTCCATATTATAGAGACTTAAAATTCATAAAAGCTAAATGGTTTTAAATGAAATTCATAATTTTGGACTGAATACCAGGAATAAAAACTTCTATAAAGGAAATGACTGGGAAACTGGCAAAATTAGAAAATGAAATACAGTTTAGATAAAAATATTGTATCAATGTTAAATTTCCTAAATTCAGTAACTGTGTAATTGATATGTAAGAGAATATTCCTGATTTTTGAGAGTAATCTGGGGGCTGGCAGGTGGCATGATGGTTAAGGTGCTGGACTCCCACATGGCCAACCACGGTTCACATCCCGGAACTGCCGGCTTGCTTTCTCACTTTTCTTCTCTTTCTCTCTTGTCTCTCTCTAGTCAAATAAAATAATAAAAATAATAAATAAGGTAAAATAACTCTTAAAAAAAGAGGATAATCTGAAACATTATAGGGTAAAAGGAGGTAACAGATGCTACCTACTCTCAAATGGTTCCCAAGAAAATGTATAAGTATATACATGTATATATATACAGTTCTGTGCCTGATGTTTCAGTCAATGACAGATCAAATATAAGATCTGGTAGTTCTGTAAGGTTACAATATAACTTTAGAATTGCTATTGCTGGGGCTGGCAGGTGGGGTGGTGGTTAAAGGTGCTAGACGCCCAAATGGCTGACCACAGTTCGAGTCCCAGACTTGGTGGCTTGCTTTCTCACTTTCTCTCTCTCTCTCTCTGGTCAAATTGAAAAATAATGATAATAAATAAATAAATAATCTTTAAAAAAAAAAAAAGCATCACTATTGCCCAGTGACCTTGTAGCTTTCATGACACCAAAGCACAATGTATTACTCATGTGTCTGTGATGATGCTGGTGTAAACAAGTCATACAAAAGTATCCCACACATAATTACATATAGCACATAATATTTGACAGTGAAAATAAATGACAACATTACTGGTTTATGTATTTGCTATATTTTTTTCTCATTGTCTTAGTGCGTACTCCTTGTACTTATAAAAGTTTATTGTAGAACAGTATACTGTGTTACAGCAGCAGCAGCCTCATACACCTCATGTCTATCATGTCTCTCGATTACACCATTTGTGCTCGATTTCATCTCATGTAGTTTTGGTCATCATGGCCCTTCTAGTGAGACAAGATGTGGAGGTATAAGACAGTAATATTTTTTTTAGAGGTTTTTGCTATAGGGCACATGTGCTCGCCAGTAGGACAGAGAGAGACAGAGAAATAGAAAGCGAGAAATCACACCCAAGGGGAGATGGCCATGCCACAATCCCTTCTCCTCTAGGGATCTTGGGCACGCATGCACACACGCCTGGTGTGAATTTAAGCCACTGGGTCCGGGACTCAAACCGCGGTCGACTACATGGGAGTTCAGCGACATAGCCATTACGCTAACTGCTAGTCCCTAAGAAAGTAATATTGATGATCCTGACCCTGAGTAGACCTAAACTAAAATGTTTATATCTTTGTTTTTAGCAATAAAGTTTAAAAAGTGAAAAAAAATCTTTGGCATAGAGATTAAGATGTGGAATCCCACATGGCCAACTTTGAAGTCTTCCCAGACCTGGCTTCTTGAGAATCACACAGGGTCCATGTGTATGAGTGTCCAAAATCCTGAGAGAAGAGGAGAAGGGGGACCAGCAGTTAGCATAATGGCTATGTTGCTGGACTCCCATGTAGTTGACCACGGTTTAAGTCCCACACCCGGTGGCTTAAATTCACACCGGGCACGTATGCATGCGTGCCCAAGATCCTGAGAGGAGAATGGAGTTGAGAAGGGATTGTGGCGTGGCCATCCCCTCTGGGGGGTGATTTCTCGCTTTCTGCCTCTCTGTCTCTCTCTGCCTGTCTGGCAAGCACACGCACCCTATAGCAAAAACCTCTCAAAAAAAAAAAAAGAAAAAAAAAAAAAAAAGAAGAGGAGAAGGGATTGCAGCATGGCCATCCCGTCAGGGCAGGGGATGATTTCTTTCTCTTTCTCTGGTGAGTACACATGCCCTATATAGCAAAAACTTTCAAAAAAAAAAATGTAGTGTAGCCTACATGCACACTGTTTACACAGTCTTTAGTAGTGTACAATAATGTCCTAAGCCTTCACATTCACTCACCACTCATTCACTGACTCACCCAGAGCAACGCTGGAGTCCTGCAAGTTCCATTGAAGGTAGACTCTATACAGGTGCACAGGTGCATTGTTTTTTCTCTCACACTGTATTTTTTTTTTTTTTTGAGAGGTTTTTGCTATAGGGCGCATGCGCTTGCCAGACAGACAGAGAGAGAGACAGAGAGACAGAAAGCGAGACATTACCCCCCAGGGGGGATGGCCACGCCACAATCCCTTCTCCTCTGTTCTCCTCTCAGGATCTTGGGCACACATGCACACGCGCCTGGCGTGAGTTTTAAGCCACCGGGTCCGGGACGCGAACCGCAGTTGACTATGTGGGAGTCCAGCAACATAGCCATTACACTAACTGCTGGTCCCTCTCACACTGTACTTTTATACTGAATCTTTGTTGTTGTTGTTTTTTGGAGAGGTTTTTTGCTATAGGGCGCGTGTGCTCGCCAGACAGAGACAGAGAGACAGAAAGCGAGACATTACCCCCCAGGGGGGATGGCCACGCCACAATCCCTTCTCCTCTGTTCTCCTCTCAGGATCTTGGGCACACATGCACACGCGCCTGGTGTGAGTTTAAGCCATCGGGTCTGGGACTTGAACCGCGGGTCGACTATGTAGGAGTCCAGTGACATAGCCATTATGCTAACTGCTGGTCACTCTACTGAATCTTTACTACGTTAATAAATACAAATAATGGGGTCGGCAAGTGGTGTGGTAGTTAAGATGCTGGACTCCCACATGGCTGACCATGGTTCAAGTGCTGGACCTGACAGCTTGCTTTTTCACTTTCCTCTCCTCTAGCTCTTTGTCTCTTTGGTCAAATTAAAAATAAATAATAACAACAAATAAAATTAAATAATTTAAAAAGAAACACAACTAATACCTATTTGTGTTTTAACTGCCTACAGTATTCAGTACAGCAACATGCTATACAGGTTTGTAACTTAGGAGCAAAAGGCTATACTGTATAGCCTAAGTATACAGTAGGCTATGTCAACTAGGTTTGTGTAAGTATATTGTATGATATTCACATAATGATAAAAGCACCTGAGGACTCAATTCTCAGAGTATATCCCTGCATGACTGTATACGTATATATACATGCACACACAGATAAACGATAAAGCAAACACGAAAAGATGTTAAGAAATGGGAGTTGTCTAGGCAAAAGAAATATAAGATTTCTTTGTACAATCCTTGCAACAGTTTTGTAATTCTGAAATTATTTCAAATTAAAATGCTGAATAAAAAAGAATGCTACCAGGGCTAGCAGGTGGCATGGTAGTTAAAGGTGCTGGATTACCACATGGCCAACTGCAGTTTGAGTCCCAGACCTGGCGGCTTGCTTTCTCACTTTTCCTTTCTCTCTGTCTCTGTCTGGTCAAATTAAAAATTATAATAATAATAACAACAAATGGAATTAAATGAATAAATTTTTAAAGAATGCTACCCTACATATGAGGCATCTTCACAATGTTCATGGAAAGTATATACTATGAAAAAGACTATGCATACTATGCTTGGATTTCAAAAATGTTTGCACCAGGCCACGTGCTATGGTGCAGCAGTAACGCAAAGGCCCTGCAGAGCTGGAAGCCAGATGGTTGCACATGGATACGGAACCCACAGCTGGCCTAGAAGCATGCCACGCATGTCTATGGGCACCTGGGACCTTGAGGTAATAGAGGTCTGAGGAGGAAGGAATCACTGCATGACAGGTCTATATCTCTCTCTCTCATATGTGTGTGCATGCACTCTCTATCGTGAAAGAGAAAAAAGGGGAAAAAAAGTGCACTTTATAAAATTGTACTTTGGGGCTGGCAGGTGGCGTGCTGAAGGGCGCTGGACTCCCACATGGTCGACTGCAGTTCATGTCTCAGACCTGATGGCTTACTTTCTCACTTTCTCTCACTCTCTCAGTCTCTCTCTAGTAACTGCATGTGCCCAATAGCAAATTTAAAAAGCAACAATAGGGACCAGTAGATGGTGTAATAGCTACATTGCTGGACTCCCATGTATTCAACCACAGTTCAAGCCCTGGACCCAACAGCTTAAACCTCACACCAGGCATGTTTGAATGCCCATCAAAATCCCAATAGGAGAATGGAAGAAAAGGGATTGTGGTGTGGCCATCCCCCTGGTGGGGTGATTTCTCACTTTCTATCTCTCTGTCTCTCTGGCGAGCACACACACCGTATAGCAAAAAAATCTCTCTAAAAAATTAATTAATTGGGACCAGCAGATGGCATAATGGTTACATTGCTGGACTCCCACATAGTTGACCATAGTTCAAGTCCCAGATCAGTGGCTTAAACTCACACGGGCACATGTGTGTATGTGCCCAAGATCCCGAGAGAAGAAAGGATTGCTGTATGGCCATCCCCTCTGGGGGGTGATTTCTCACTTTCTGTCTCTCTGTCTCTCTCTGTCTTTCTGGCGAGCACAGGCACCCTATAGTGAAAACCTCTCCAAAAAAAAAGAATTAATTAAGTAAGTAAGTAAGTTAAGTATTTGAGGGAAATAACAATAGTATTGTGGGTTATCCCTCTCACTTAAAAAAAAAAAATTTAAAAACAAATACAGGGGGCACCAGCAGTTCGTGAAATGGCTATGTCGCTGGACTCCCACGTGGTCAACCGCGGTTCGCGTCCTGGACCCGGTGGCTTAAAAAAACTCACGCCGGAACTCACGCTGGGTGCGTGTACGTGTGTGCCCAAGATCCCGAGAGGAGAATGGAGGAGAAGGGATTGCGGCGTGACCATCCCCCCTGGGGGGTGATTTCTCACTTTCTGTCTCTATGTCTCTCTCTGTCTGTCTGGTGAGTGCACGCGCCCTATAGTGAAAAATCTCTCCAAAAAAAAAAAAAAATACAGAAATGCACATGAACATGAATTTTTTTTTAAAGCTAAGGAAAACTTTATGAGGAAACAATAATTCAAAAGTAACATATGACAAAGGCAAATGAGCTCTTCCTGCCATCTTTCTGTGCCATCGTATGGTGCACATAACGTCCTGGCTGATGCTCTCAAGAGAATTACCAATGCCAAAAAGAGAGGCAAATGCCACGTTCTTATTAGGCCACGCTCCAAAGTCGTTGTCTGGTTTCTAACTGTGATGATGAAGCATGGTTACATTGGTGAATTTGAAATCACTGATGACCACAGAGCTAGAAAAATTGTTGTGACCCTCACTGGCAGGTTAAACAAGTGTGGAGTGATCAGCCTCAGGTCTGATGTGCAACTCAAAGATCTAGAGACATGGCAGAATAATCTGCTCCCATCGCGTCAGTTTGGTTTCATTGTACTGACAACCTCAGCTGCCATCATGAACCATGAAAAAGCAAGATGGAAACATACAGGAGGGAAAGTCCTGGGACTCTTTTTCTAGGGAAATAATATACACATACAAATAAAATAACTCATTTGGGAAAAAAAAAAAAAAGGGCAAATGAAAGGTCATGTGTGGTAAAAACTAGAAAATGTCCACTGGATTTGACCATCATGAAATCACTGGTGATTTTTGTTTTGTTTTGTTTTAGGGATTTTTTTTTTCAAGATTTTTTGCTATAAGGTGCAGGATCCTGCAGAAGACAAATAGAGGGGGGGGGGAAGTAAGAAATCACCCCCTCACACCACCATAATCCCTTCTCCTTCATTCTCCTCTCAGGATTTTGGGCATGTGTGCACATGCACCTAGCATGTTTTTCAGGCTTCCAGGTCTAGGATAGTGAATTCAGCCTATGTGGGATTCAGTGCCTTTACCACCATGACACCTGCTGGCCCATCACTGATGGTCTTTACCAACAAATTCAGGAAAACATTCAAGACAAAACCAAACACTGAGAACAGGAATGAGAATGGGAAGTGGGGAGACGCTACAGAATACCTTTGAATACCTTTGTGTACTGTTTGCTATGCAACCCTAGTACACAAACTAACAAAAGTACTTGCAGGATGATCAGGTCATTTCCCCACAATCTAGCTTTTAGCCTTGGATTAAACAATAAAAATAGAAATATGCTTACTTAGGGGGGCCAGCAGATGTCATGGTGGTTAAGGGTGCTGGACTTCCACATGGCCAACTGCGGTTTGAGTCCCAGACCTGGAGGCTTGCTTTCTCACTTTCCTTCTCTCTCTCTCTGCCTCTCTCTCTCTCTCTCCCTCTCTCACACTGTCCCTCTCTGGTCAAATTAAAATAAATGAATAAAAATAAATAAAATAAATAAAGCTAAATAAACAATTCTTAAAAAAAAAAAAAAAGAAAGAAAAAATATGCCTACTTGGATCATAACAGCCTGGCCCCTAGAAAAATAATTTATGCCAAGTTATCTGTGGGCAGTGGACCCTCTGCTTACCCAAGCAACAAGGATAAGCCATATGCTGCAATGATTTAATGGCTGTTATTGAAAAAGCACAATGATATCAACTTAAGAAAGAAACTTTCCAAGTTGTAGGAAATATTTAAATCCCACAAGTAACAAAGATGGTTTCTTATAGTCAGTTTAAATAATGCAATAGAGGATATTTTCCTGTTTCTATGACTGTCACAAATATCAGAATCATGTTTGCTGCTGAATTTCTACAGCCCAAGGTAACAGACTCTCTACACATATGAACTTGAAAAGATTATTTGACCAATCTACCACTCTTGCAGTATTTCACATGATAATGTATCTTAGCTATTTCTATATCCCCGTTTTAAAATATAAAGCCTTACTAACCTCCTAAAACGCACTACAAAACAAAGTGGATGGACGTACACACAGACAGGAAAACTAACCTGTGATTTATTCATCTTCTGCTGCTCTTAGATGGTGGACCTAGGGGAGGAGAAGCAGGTAAATGAAGACCTGAGACATTTAGCTTGTGAAGGCGGGAATCTCCTGCATAAGAAGCATCAAAGAAAGCTCAATTAAAATAATTCTGTAGAGCTAGCCAGTAGCCTGGTAGTTGAGGTGCTGGATCCCACATGGCTGGATGAAAAACACCCCGGGCATGTGTGTGCAAGCCCAGAATCCCAAAAGGATGGAGAAATGATGGAGACAAGATTGTGGTGTAACCATTCCCTACTGGGAGGGAGGGCTTGCTTTCTCCCTTTCCCTATCTTTCTTTCTGTCTCTCTCCGGCGAGCACGTGTGCCCTCTATCAAATTTAAAATAAATAACCACCACTCTATGGCTCAGAAGAGGCCAAAACAGTAACACAGAGGAAGCACACACTTGTACCTTTGTAACTCCAACATGATCAGGTGGTAACAAGAGTCAGACTCTCACAGGTGAATACAGATTCCTTTTTCAGTCTGCCACCAATAAATACAAGGTGCACACACACAAAAAAAATTGTGTTACACACCTCACATAGCTTCTTATCTCTTTAAAATGCTTAAAAATCAGAGAAGCCAAGAAAATTGAAAATTTGAGCACTCAAAAATTGGATTAATACGCATGAGGCACGGTTTTGTTCTTACATTATCTGATTAAACTTGGTTAGCACTGCACATAAGAATCTTTATTAAGAAAACTGGCACAATAGAACAGTGGGGTGAGATGATTCCCAAGTTCTCCTATTAGCAATCCTATCAACAAACTTGTGACCAAGTGTCCATCTCCTCAGGCCCAATATCTATCAGCAGATGCAGATTTTCCTACACTGCACTGTACGATTCTACCAAGGCAGACCTTATGAGGAATCAGCAAACAAAGAGAACAGAGGTGCCCATGGTCGTCTACAGACTTGTCGAGAACCTGCAGCTCTGAGAGTTGGAGGAAGGGGTATAGGGGTCCGGAGGGAGAAGTGGATATATAACATTCGTAGCTAGGTTGGTGACCCACTTCGCTCTTGATAAACCTCGTCCTCATGGATCTTCCCACCCAGGGCCCATTCAGTGCTGCTTGCTCCAGCTAACCACGTCTCTCTGGAAGCGATCAAACCCTCCCCTGCCCCACACGCTAAGGGCCGCAGCACTCAGCGACCTCACCAAGCCCTGTGCACTCCAGGTAGAAAGATAAAGAACAGCCTAAAGCCGGTACCACGCTTCTGCTCCCGAGGCCTCCTCTTCCCACCTCACCACCGTTCTGTTTTCGAGCAGCCAGGTCCTGGCCTACTGGACAACCTCAGGCGCCCCCCGACCCTGTCTCTGCCCCTAACGCCGTCTCCCTCGGGACTCACCGTAAGACGGAAGGAAGGAGACGGTCTCTGGTCCCGAAGCCGCCCCTGCCCGCCTGGTCCTCCGGGACCAAGCGCCGGCGGGCTCCTGGGCTAGCGTGCGGAGGCCCTGCTCGAGCCTCCGCACGGCCCGCGCGAATACTGGCCCGCACAGCCCCACGCCCGCCTGGGTGCGGAGTCCAGATCCGCAGTCTGTGCGACTCACCCAGTGGAGGCCAAAGCCTGGGAACCAGGGCAAGCGGTCACCTAGGGACGGACAGGAAGCCAAGGCAGTGAGGCGGCGGTGCGCATGCACGAACACGCACCCCGGGGCGCGGGGCGCACGCGCAGGAGGGCGCTGGCACTCTGCCTCTCAGGAGCCAGGGTCAAGTACCAGGACTCTATTTCCCATAGGTCTACACGCCACCGGGTTTAGGAAACGTCTTCCTCTAGAGGTTAAGAGGCTAGGTATGAAGTTGGCAGTCAGAAACCCCAGTCTCAATTTTGCATTTGTCTTTTCCCTTCTGGGTAAAGTTGCGGACTGCGCGATTGCGCTCCGGAGCCCTAGTCTCTTTCTTGCCCTGAGACCTTTTCAGTTAAAACCGAGTTTCTGGTAACCAAAAGGAGAGGAAAAGGTGCTTCATGTTCACTTAACTAAAATATTAGAGGAAGTTTCACTCAAACTCAAAGATACGTGAATGCCCAGCGATGCTTTCCGAGGAAGGAGCAGAAAAGAGAAATTGGAGCTTTTCTAGATCACACAACCAGTGTATAAAAGCTGGCTTAAAAAGCAGAAAATAGACTCCGAAATCGAAAGAATACATGTGGTCTTATCTAAGAGAATTATGCTTATAGTTAGGTAAAAATGTCAACTTTCAAATATGAGAGTGTAAAGACAATGATTTGTCACTGTTTTGGGTAAAATAAGACAATTTTCTTGCCCAACTGTTTCTTAGAAGCTGGTGGAAGGGGAAGCCCGGTCACTAAAGAGCTCGGAGGCCGGCTTCGGGTGCTAGATATGGTTGGAGATTCTCCCATGGGTCGCGGCCATCGGCGTGTGCTTTGTCATTCCCGACTGGCCACTGTGTACATGCACAAGTTCATAAACAGGGGCAAGGAAAAGTGGGTTGCCCATTTTACATATCAGTGGCGTTTGATGGAAAGGGATAGGTGCATTTCTGGAGTTAAGTGTCACTATACGTCAAAGGGTTTGGAGAACATTGATTAAGGAAGCTGTTTCCTGATGGATGAAAAATAACTCAGTTATGGTCATCTACCCCTGCTAGCAGGTTCATACAGTGTGTTATGTAGCATGCAGGGTGTTCTATAATAGTGCTGAATAAAACTAAAATGAAAAAGAAAAAGAAAAAAGAAGCTGGTGGGAGGAAAATTAAAAAATAAATCCCCTACTGAGACCAGCAGTTAGCATAATGGCTATGTCGCTGAACTCCCATGTAGTAGACCACAGTTCGAGTCCCAGATCTGGTGACTTGATCTCACGCCAGGCATGTGTGTGTGCGTGTGCCTGAGTATCCCAAGAGGAGAATGGAGGAGAAGGGATTGCGGCGTGGCCAACCCCGCTGGGGGGTGATTTCTCACTTTCTGTCTCTCTACCTCTGTCTTTCCGTCTCTTTCTGGCGAGCGCACGCGCTCTATAGCAAAAACCTCTCTTCCCTCCCCCCTTCCCCCCCAAAAAAAACAACCCTAGTAACCCAGAAAATTATCTCCACACATGCAGAAAATAAAGAAAACAGTTTTGGGAGGCTTTATTTTTCTTTAGAGGTTTTTTTTTGGTTTTTTTTTTTTGGTTTTTGTTTGTTTGTTTGTTTGTTTGTGTTTGTTTTTTTTTTTTTTGTCCTAGGGTGCCTGAACTCGCCAGAGAGAGAGACTGTGAAAATGAGATATCACCACCCCCAGCCCTCGCAGGGGATATGGGCAACCATGCCAGCAGGTGATTTTCAAGCCACTGGGTCGGGTACTCCAACCACGGGGAACCATGTGGGAGTTCAGCATCTCTGGCCCCCAAGAAAACAGTTTTATTATCAAACAAGTATTAAAACCAGACTGTGATGCCCATCCCAGACAAACTACCAATAAGATTGTAAGGAGGAGTAACCTCAGCTTTTTATATACCCAGGCAGATGAAATCTGTTGCACAAGCATACATGTCCTCAAATGGTAGCTTGTCCTCTTAAAAAACAACTTGACAGCATCATTCACTAACATTCTTACATAGATCGTCCTGAATTTACTTGGTAATTGGGATGGCCCTTTGTGCTAGTTAATTACCTTTACAAAAGAAAAGAAAACTTGTTTTAGCTCTTCAGGAAGTAGGTAGTTACAGCTTAGAACAAGGTTCCTAAGCCAAACTCACAAGGCCACAAGGAGATAGGGACTCTATCTCAGGCCCTTTAAAAAACATACCTGGGTTGAAATGCTGGTTAGAAGTTTGCTTAGCTTTTGGGAACCAGCAGTTAGCGTAATGGCTATGTCGCTGAACTCCCACGTAGTCGACCACGGTTCGTGTCCCAGACCCGGTGGCTTAAAACTCACGCTGGGCGCGTGTGCGTGCGTGCCCAAGATTCCGGGAGGAGAATGGAGGAGACGGGATTGCGGCGTGACCATCCCCCCTGCGGGGTGATTTCTCGCTTTCTGTCTCTATGTCTCTCTCTGTCTGTCTGGCGAGCGCGCGCGCCCTATAGTGAAAAAAAACAAACCCTCTCAAAGAAGTTTGCTTAGCTTTTCAAAAGATTTAGATTTATATCAAAGAGACAAAGGTAGTATTTAATTTACAAGTTTTAGCAAGGAAATGCTCTACAAAATGGAAAAGGAGGGACCAGCAGTTAGCGTAATGGCTATGTCAAACATGCTTCGAGTCCCGGATCCGGTGGCTTAAAACTCACCCCAGGCGCGTGTGCGTGCGTGCCCAAGATCCCGATAGGAGAATGGAGGAGAAGGGATCGCAGCGTGGCCATTCCCCCTGGGAGGTGATTTCTCGATTTCTGTCTCTCTGTCTCTCTGGTGAGCGCACGTGTCCTATATCAAAAACCTCTTAAAAAAAAAAAGAGAAAGAAAGAAAGAAAGAAAGAAAGAAAGAAAGAAAGAAAGAAAGAAAGAAAAAAGAAAAGGAGAAAAGGACCCGCAGGTGGCAGGTGGTGTGGTGGTTAAAGCCACTGGACTCCCACATGGCCAACTGCTAGGCGGTTTGCTTTCTCACTTGCCCCCCCCCCACATCCCTCTCTGGTCAAATTAAAATAAATAAAGTTAAATAAAATAATTTTTAAAAACTTTTGGTAACAAAATTTAATCTTTTTAAGAAAATCTGTGAGATGCAAGTAACAATGTTCAAAAAAATGATAAAAGTGAAATGTGGTTAAGATATAATGTAGACTGGGGGATAATGAACACAATATATTTTAACGTAAGTATGTACTCTAAGAAAATGTGAATTATAAACCCATGCATGTAATAATTAAATACAAATCTAAAAGGAATTTTAAAAAAATATTACAGTATTGGAGCCGGCAGGTGGCATGGCGGTTGAGGTCTGAACTTCCACATGGCTGACTGTGGTTCAAGTTCTGGACCTGGTGGCCCAAAAATCACAAAAAATAAATAGATAAATAAATAGATGTTAAAATAAATAAATAAATGTTTTTTGGGGCTGGCAGGTGTGCCATGGTGGGTAAAGGGCTCTGAACTTCCATCTGGCCAACCACAGTTCAAGTCCCGGCCTTGGCAGCTTGCTTTCTTACTTTCTCTCTTTCCTCCTCCTCCCTCTCTGGCCAAATTACAATAAATAAATAAAGTCAAATAAAATAATTCTAAAAATAAATTAAATAAATATTTTTTTTTACAAATGCTTGTGTGTCATTGTGATTTTTTAAAAAAATACAATATAAAATAGTGTAAACAAACACACCTCAGAGGGACATGGTCTTAAAAGATAGAGCAAAAATCAAACCCCATATAATCCAAGAGTACACTATCTGTGGAATTAAACACAGGGAAGGAGGGTCTTCAAAAAATTTGTGAAAAATGTATATTATGAAAAACTATCCATGGTTTTAAATTTTTTTGCACCAAAGTAAGTTTATGATTTAATTCCATCTTTCTTTTTAAAAAGGTTTATTTATGATTAATTTATTATTATTATTATTCTTTCATTTTGACCAGAGAGAGACAGACAGACAGAAAGGGAGAGTGAGAAAGCAAGCTGCCAGGTTCGGGACTTGAACTGTGGTCAGCCATGTGGGACACCCGCACCTCAACCACCATGCCACCTGCCAGCCCCCTTTAATTCCATCTTTCCATGAACTTTGAAATACCTTCATATAAAGGTGGGTGGATACATACTCCAGGAATATCTGTGTGATGTTTAGAAAATTACATAACCTTGTTGTGACTTGGTTTTCTTTTTTTTGGAGGGGGGCAGGGGAGAGGTTTTTGCTATAGAGCGTGTGCACTTGCCAGAAAGACAGAGAGAGACAGAGAGACAGAGAGACAGAAAGCGAGAACTCGCCCCCTGGGGTGGGGGGATGGTCACGCTGCAATCCCTTCTCCTCCATTCTCCTCCTGAGATCTTGGGCATACACACACACACGCCCTGCGTGAGTTTAAACCACCGGGTCCGGGACTCAAACCCTACTCAACTACATGGGAGTTCAGCAACATAGCTATTACGCTAACTGCTGGTCCCGTGACTTGGTTTTCTAGTCTGTCCTTGGAGACTCATAATTCTATGTCGTAGTAGGTGAAGATTGGTATCATTCTCTACAGATTCAATACCTGCCACTGCCACCTGAATGGGTGGTTTAAACATCTGACCCAACTCCAGTGCCTCCTAGAGTCAACAGAGCATCCTTTTTCTGCCAGCACAGGAAGCTCCACACACTAATGCAGGTATGGTGGGGTCTGTGGAGACACAGGTGCTTCTCTAGGACCTGGAACAGAGACAGCAGCTGTGGACCAAGATGGGGGGACAGAGCTGGGTGAGGAAGGGAAAAGAAAACTGAACTCAGGAATCAGTTTCCAGACATATGCTTACTACACCTAGGACGGAATAAAAAGAGCCCACCCAGAAGGAGTTGCAGAGTGGATCGCCAGCAGGACACCCAGGCTTCAGCTCCAGCTATCAATTGTTCTCATGTGATTGGGGGAATTTTCTGGGCTTCAGTTTTCTCATCTAACAAAATGGAGAACTAAGAGTAAAATTAAACTCTCTGTCCATCCAGCACTCCCTAATGACAAGGCTTTAACATTGTGGTCTGACAAAAGAGAAAACTTTACAAGGACCAGCTCCCTTATTACAGAGCTAGTAAAAAGGGTGATTTTGGAAACCAAAAATATTAAACTACTTTCCTTTATTGAAGTTTTACTTATTATGTTGTTTTAGTCAGTTTAGGCTGTGATCACAATTACCACCAACTGGGCAGCTTAAACAACAAACATTTATTTCTCACAGCTCTGGAGGGTGGAAATCCATGGTCAAGATGTTATTAAGGTCCACTTATGATGAGGATCCTTTTCCAAGTTGCAGACTGCCAACTTACTATATTCTCATATGGTGGAAAGTTAGCTAGCTCACAGGCCTCTTCTTATATGAGGCCTCTTCTATTCATGAGGGCTCCACCTTTATGACTTAATTATCTCCAAGAGGCCCCATTTCCAAGTAATATCACACTGGGATTAGAGTTTTAGCATAAGAATTTTGTTGACTCAAACATTCAGTTCATTGCATATGTGAACTCGAATCCTTAAAACATTTGAATCGGGGACCAGCAGATGGCATAATGGTTATGTCATTGGACTCCCATGTATTCGACAGCGGTTTGAGTCCCAGACCCAGCAGCTTAAAACTCACGCCGAGTATGTGTGTGTGCATGCCCAAGATCCCAAGAGGAGAATAGAGGAGAAGGGGCTGTGGTGTGGCTACCCTCCCTAGGGGGTAATTTTTTGCTTTCTGTCTCTCTCTCTAGTGAGCGCATGTGCCTATAGCAAAAGTCTTTCTAAAAAGAACCAAAAAACAAAAAACATTTGAATTGGTTTCCATAAAAATATTTTTCTAGCACAATAAAAGTATTAGAAGTTTAATTTCATTTTTTCTGAGAATTTAAGCATATTTAATTTATATGCTATTATATGTATAGAAATATTGTATGTGTTTCTATAAGCCAATAAAACAGAGATCCTTTCATTTGAGAGGTCGTATAATTTAATAACATTCAATGGTAAGAAAACATACACAAAATAAGAGGTAAATACTTTTATGAATTATAGATGCATAGATATACGGAGAAACAGAACTCGGTAGCGACAGTTTCAATCTAAAATTTCAAACACCAGTCAAGAGAAAATACTGAAACTCAAAAACCTACCACTCCAGATACCAAAAAAGCTGTTCTCCTCTCAGTGGACATGAAATTCTTAACTGATTTGAGCTCAAAGTAGATAAACTGGGCCAGCTCCACGACCTGTTAATTAAAGCAGCTGAATCCCACATAGCTGACTGTGTGGTTCAAGTCCTGGCCCCAGAACTTGGGAAACACACCAGGAACTTCTGCATGTGTGTTTCAAATCCCTACAGAATAGAGACATGGAGAAAGGGTTGCTATATGATCATGCCCCATTGGGGGTGTTTTCTCCTCTTCCTCCTTCTCAGTTTCTCTCTGGCAAGCACACACCCCTCTAGCAAGAAAAGAAAAAAGAAAAAAAGTAAACAGAGAAGACTAACTGATCATACACTCCATTCTCAACCAATAGAAATTAGGTCTCAGGGGACCAGCAGTTGGTGTAGTGACTATGTGGCCGGACTCCCAAGTAGCCGACCATGGTTCGATTCCCAGACCTAGTGGCTTAAATTCATGTTGGACGCGTGTGCATGTGTGCGCAAGATCCTGAGAGGAGAATGGAGGAGAAGGGATTATGGCCTGGTCAGCTCCCTGGGGGGTGATTTCTCTTTCTCTCTCTCTCTCTCTCTGTCTTTCTGGCAAGCACACGCATCCTATAGCAAAAACTTCTCAAAAAAAAAAAAAAAAAAAGGAAAAGAAAAAAGAAAGAAAGGAAAGAAATTAGGTCTCTGGAAAGATGAATTTCTATACAAAGGTCATTAAGTAATCATACTATAAAGCCAGATTCCCAATCATTGTGGCGAAGGAGCCAAAACCAAAGGAAACAAATTTTGTAGAAGAGGAAATTTCTAGAAAATGGAAAGTCAACAAAGTTCTTTCACACTTTGGAATCACCTCTAGGAGCCAATAAATGATGCACCTGGGCTTCAACAGCTCATGCAATATACCACTTTTTTATTTTTAGAGGTTTTTGCTATGGGGCACGTGTGCTCGCCAGACAGAAAGAGAGATAGAAAGCGAGAAATCACCCACCAGGGGGGATGGCCACACCACAATCCCTTCTCCTCCATTCTCCTCTTGGGATCTTGGGCACCCACGCACACGTGCCCGGCGTGAGTTTAAGCCACCAGGTCCAGGACTTGAACCGCAGTCAACTACATGGGAGTTCAACGACATAGCCATTATGCTAACTGCTGGTCCCCCAGTATACCACTTTTGAGATGAAGTTAACCTGATTCTGTTAGGTGAATCTATTGGGGATCTTTGGGAAGACCTTAAAAAATGTGAAACCCTCCAAGGGTAAGATCATGACACTCATACAGACAAAAAAATGAGCATATTCTAAAGACTTTAATCCAGGAGAAAACTGGCAGAAAACATAACTTGTTCAAAAGAGAAACTGAGAAGCAGATATACTTACAGATCAGGAATATTAAATGAATATGTAAATGAATAAACAGAGGCAAAATTGGATTCTTTCTGGGTGGGGATAGGATGAATTCAACTAAACTTCCACTAAACAGGATATAATTTGCATCAGTTATCTCAAAATTTCAGAGTTGTAAAATAGCTCAAGGATAATGAGCAGAGCTGGAATCAAATAATAAGGTATTCCAAACAATGCTTTTTTCCATTGAAACACAAAATTCCTTTTTTTTTTCACATTAACCACTTCAGGAGGTAGTCAGGAAATTTGGTGGGGAAATGGAGAGGTAAGACACTTGTGGGGCACAGATAAGGTTTATTATCTGTAGATGAGGATGTGTATGGTGGTCTCATCTGGGCTGAACTGAAGTGTATATCATGCTGGGTAAAGTCTCTTCACAATCTAAATGATGCATAGCAATTTAATGTATAATAATTAAAAATATATAAATTTTAAAAATAAAAAAGAATTATTTTATTTAACCTTATTTATTTACTTATCTATTTCTTTTAATTCGACCAGAGAGGGAGAGAGAGAGAGAGAAAGCAAGAAAGCAAGCTGCCACATCAGGACACGAACCATGGTCGGCCATGTGGGAATCCAGTGCACTTAACCACCATGTCATCTGCCAGCCCCAGTCACTGGTAATTTTATTTTTCAATTCTTTGTGTAGTTACTGATTTTTCTATAGTTATCACAAATTAAATGTGGTTTGAAAAGCTGTCTTTTTTAAAAAATCCCTCTCGTTAGGGGAAGGTACCCTGCTCTAGGATAATATTCTTAATATTTTACTAAATTTTAGCTAAATGTCTCATAATCATAAGTGGACACGATGCACCACTTTTCCTTATTTAATATGGTTGTGCATTTGCACTGATTCTAAAACTTGTCGATAGAAATAAGACTGTAGAACATAATTAAAATGGTTGATTCCAAACATGAAATTAAGTGACTAAACTCAGGAAAGTGCAAAAGTTTTCTGGGCTGTTGAGTGGCAGGCGGGTTTTTTTTTTTTTTTTTGGAGAGATTTTCACTGTAGGGCACGTGCGCTCGCCAGAGAGAGAGACATAGAGACAGAAAGCGAGAAATCACCCCCCAGGGGGGATGGTCACGCTGCAATCCCTTCTCCTCCATTCTCCTCTCGGGATCTTGGGCACGCACGCACACGCGCCCGGCGTGAGTTTTAAGCCACCGGGTCTGGGACATGAACCGCGGTCGACTATGTGGGAGTCCAGCGACATAGTCATTACGCTAACTGCTGGTTCCCCCGGTTCTTTTTATTTAGTTTGGAGAGGAGAGAACACAAAGTTGCAAACCAGTCTAAGGAGTCCTAGTATTGGCTTGGCCCAGAGAGGTGGGAGAGCTGGAAGGCGCTAGGGCCTTATAGATTATAGGTAGATTTAGAAATGTAAGGGTTTGTTCCGGAGAGACATAACCAGCAAAGAAATGCCTATGCCTATGTTTTACTTAAACGAAGATAAGAAAGCTTTTGTGTTCTTTTTTTTTTTTGGAGAGGTTTTTGCTATAGGGTGCGTGCACTCGCCAGACAGAGAGAGACAGAGACAGAAAGTGAGAAATCACCCCCCAGGGGGGATGGTCATGCCACAATCCCTTCTCCTCCATTCTCCTCTCGGGATCTTGGACACGCACGCACACACGCCCGGCGTGAGTTTAAGCCACCGGGTCCAGGACTCGAACCGCGGTCGACTACGTGGGAGTCCAGCAACGTAACCATTACACTAACTGCTGGTCCCCAAAGATAAGAAAGCTTTACTGAGTATCATAAAACACTATTTCAGGGACAGGAGGTAGGTACCATCCCACAATCACTGGGCAAAGGCAGACTACAGCAACAAGATAAATGTTTGTACACGTACTCCCTCAGGCCCCTTAGAAAGTATTTTTTAAATTATTTCATTGAATTTAGCATTATATATATGTGTGTGTGTGTATATATATATATATATATATTTCTTTTTTTGGAGAGGTTTTTGCTATAGGGTGCATGTGCTCGCCAGAAAGACAGAGAGAGACAGAGTGATAGAAAGCGAGAAGTCACCCCCCAGGGACGATGGCCACGCTGCAATCCTTTCTCCTCCATTCTCCTCTGGGGATCTTGGGCAGCACCCACACCATGCCCGTTGTGAGTTTAAGCCACCGGGTCTGGGACTCAAAACGCGGTCAGCCGCATGGGAGTTCAGCGACAAAGCAATTACGCCAACTGCTGGTCCCTAATTTAGTATTATATTTTTAAAATTTGACCAGATGGCAATGATTACATGACTACCATTAGCATTCCAAAGCAGCGGTTTGCCGGGTGCGTGTGTGTGTCCAAAATCCTGAGAGGAGAATGAAGGAGAAAGGATTGCAGTGTCGCCATCCCTCCTGGGGGTAATTTCTCGTTCTCTGTCTCTCTGTGTGTCTCTCTGTGTGTCTCTCTGGAGAGTGCACGCGCCCTATAGCAAAAATCTCTCTCTCGAAAAAATCTTGACCAGAGAAAGTGAGAAAGCACGCCACTGGTCGTCCATTTGGTATTCTAGCCGGCCCCTAGAGAGTATCTTAGAATAGGAAAGTAGTCAAAATCTCATCGTCAAACTTAAGCCTCAAACTTGTGCTTAAGAAAAAAGGCCAGAACACAATTGAGTATGAGTACTTTAAACAGAGACATTCTACACGCTCCCTTGAAGACATTCCAGTCGTTCACATAAAGACATTCCCTTAAACTAAGAAGTAAAGGGCCAGTGGGTGGCATGGTAGTTTGGAGCAATGGACTCCAGCATGACCGCTGGCAGTGCGAGCCCTGAACCTGGTAGCTTGCTTTCTCACTTTCCCTTTCGGTCTCTGGTCAAATTAAAAATATGTATAATAAGAGGCCAGCAGGTGGCATGGGGGTTAAGGCTCTGGACACTCGCATATTGCCGAAAAAGATTTGAGTCCAGGACTTGGTGGCTTCCTTTCTCACTTTCTCTCTCTCTCTCTCTCTCTCTCTGTCTCTCTGTCTCTCTCTGGTCAAATTAAAATATAAGTAAATGAGTAAATAAAAATTAAACAACTCTTTTTAAAATAGTTATATAAACGATAAATAAAATTAAATAAATAATACGTTAAAAAAAAAAAACCCTAAAAATCTTAATCAAGGAACAATTTTGAGTTCCAGGTCTAAGGCGATCCATCTTTAAAGCACAACCCTCTTAAGACGAGGTAGATGGTTTTAAGACGGTCCCTAAATGTGATGGCGCGTAGACTTATGGGAAATGGAGTCCTGGTATTTGCCCCGAGACCGGTGATAGACCTTGCCAGACTTCCGGCGCCCTCCTGCGCATGTACACTTCTGCCTGTGTGCGTGTTCACGCATGCGCGTCTCCGCCGTACTGCCCTAGCTTCCTGTCCGTCCCCAGGTGACCGCTCGCCCTAGTTCCCAGGCCTTGGCCTCCGCTGGGCGAGAATCTCAGAGCCTGCGGTCTGGGCGCCGACCGATCCGGCCGGCACCCAGGCGGCGTGGGCCTGTGCGGGCCAGAGTTCGCGCGAGCCAGGCGGAGGTTCGAGCGAGGACTCGCAAACACTAGCTCTGGGTCCCCAGGGGCTGGGTGAACAGTGGCCGCGGCGAAGAGGCGGCGGGACCTGGGACTGCATCCTCGGCCTCCCCACTGAGGTTCCGCGGGACAGCGAGTCCTCGGGGAGGCAGATTTGGGCCACGAGTTGTGGGGCGCCCTGCCTGAGTTTGTCCTATAGGCCCCAGACCCGGCTTTTCGGGAACAGAACTCCATTGGTGGGGTGGAAGGAAGAGGCTTTGAGAGCAGAAGCGCATAGCAAAAGCACCGCCTACTCGGACCTCTGGGAGCTCCAAGAGAGGTAAGTCGAAGATATGTGGGTCTCAGGCCACTCCTGATCTTCCTCCCTGGAGTGTGCAGGGCTTGAAGTCGCCTAATGCTGAGGATGTTAGTGTGGGAAAAGGGACGCTTCGGTCGTTTCTAGGAGAGACGTGGTTGAGTTTGTGGACAAGAGCAAGCGGTGCCTAATGGGTGCTCTGAGGGAAGATCCCTGAAGATGAAGTTTACCGAGGTGAAGAGGGTCTTCAATGTTAGCTGCAGACATTCTATCTCCACTCCTCCCTCCGGATCCCAATACCCCTTCCTCCTCTCAGAGCTGCAGATTGCCAAGTCCATAGATGTCCACGGGTACCTTTGTGCTCTGTATGTTTGCTGCTTTCTCATAAGGTCTGCCCTTGTAGAATTACACACTGCAGTGCAGAAAAAGATACTAAGCCTGAGAAGATGGTGACTTGTTCAAAGTCACGAGGCTTGTGGGCAGGATTGTTAATAGGAGAACCCAGGAGTCCTCAAGCCAGTGTTCTGTCTACTGTATTACAGTTAAGTCAAGTACAGGTAAGCCTTCATAAAGATCCTTTGAGTAGCATCATTCAGGTTCTTCATGACTGGACCATGTTGACTGTATCCTTTTTCTTTTTTAGAGCATCCTGTGAATTTTCTGATCTTAAGCAGTTAAAATAGAAAATAGATGAGGATAAAAAAATTTCTTTTTTAATCTTAACTTTAATAATGGCAGATTATGTCAATAGGATTCATAGAATGAGAATTGCATTCTCTCAGTTATCACCTAATCATGTGGGAGTTACAGATGTGCAAGTGAGCACCCTTGCTCATTCTCCAACCTCTTCTGAGGGATTAAAAAAACAGTGTCCCATAGTGACAGGGCAGGATGTTTTCTTTTCTTTCTTTTAAGAGATCTCTTGCTGTGTTGCCCAGGCTAGCCTATACCTCACAGTCCTCCTGCCTCAGCCTCCTGAGTAGCTGGGATTACAAGCCCATGCCACTAAACTTGGCTTGGGCAGGTTTTTATGCTAATGTAAGAGATTCCTCCCTTTATGTAGCAGATCATCCATAAATTCATTGCTTACATTTTCCTTCCCCAGATCTGTCTTCACTTTCACAGTCCTCTACAGTTTACCAAGAGCAGCAGAAAATGAGTACATCCCTGGTGAGTTTTTCTGCACATGCATTTATTTTCTCTGTTTTGATTTATAACATACCTGAGTAGGTGAATAAGGATTCAAGCTTTAAAACGGAAAAGTAAAAGTAGATGAAAGATATAGTGAGACAAAATAGTAACAATTAGCACCAAGCATTTTGTCATGATCATATGTGTACATATGTGTAGACAGTGTTAAAAAGCTTAAAGAATTCTTTTTTTTTTCTTTTTTTGGAGACGTTTTTGCTATAGGGTGCGTGTGCTCGCCGGAAAGATAGAGACAGAGAGACAGAAAGCAAGAAATCACTCCCCAGGGGGGATGGCCACGCCACAATCCCTTCTCCTCCTTTCTCCTCTCGGGATCTTGGGCAGGCACACACATGCATCTGGCGTGAGTTCAAGTCACCAGGTCCGGGCAAACCGCAATCAACTACATGGGAGTCCAGCAACATAGCCATTGCACGAACAGCTGGTCCAAAAAGCTTGAAGAATTCTTAAAGCTAGAGTACAAATGGGTCTCACATTTTTTTTTTTTTTTTGGAGAGGTTTTCGCTATAGGGCACGTGCGCTCGCCAGACAGACAGAGAGAGACATAGAGACAGAAAGCGAGAAATCACCCCCCAGAGGGGATGGTCACGCCGCAATCCCTTCTCCTCCATTCTCCTCTCGGGATCTTGGGCACGCATGCACACGCACCCGGCCTGAGTTTTAAGCCACCGGGTCCAGGACGTGAACCGCGGTTGACTACGTGGGAGTCCAGCGACATAGCCATTATGCTAACTGCTGGTTCCCACATTTTTGGTATTAATCACAAAAAAAGATGATAAATACTGGGTCATCCGGTGACATGGTGATTAAGGCAGCTGGATCCCACATGGCCAACTATGTAGTTGACTCCTGGATGTAGTGGCTTGAAAAACATGCCAGACATGTGTGTATGCCTGCATACCCAGAATCCTGAAAAGAAGGAGAAGTGGAGAAGGACTGCAGTGTGACCATTCTCCATGGGAGGGGTATTTTCTTATCTCTCTCTCAGTGTGCAAGTGGACACACAGTCAGAAAAAAAAAAAGATAAATACTGTCAATTACTTAAATTTACCATAAACAGAAATGTTTTTGTTTTCTCATGGGTTTTTTAAAGACTGTGAATAGTCTTTTTAAATAACAGCCCTTAAACCATTGTCATCCATGCCTTATTTGTCCCTCATGTGATCATAAGCCTTCAGCCCAAAAAGGACTCAGTGCATATGATATTTTTAGTGATTAAAAACATTGTTGGGGGGCCAGCAGGTGGCGTGGTGGTTAAGGGCACCGGACTCCCACATGCCCTACCATGGTTTGAGTCCTAGACCTGGCGACTTGCTTTCTCACTTTCTCTCTCTTGCTCTCTGTTTCTCTCACTCTCTCTCATTCTATCCCTCTCTGGTCAAATTAAAATAAATGGATAAATAAAGTTAAATAGAAAATAATTTTTATAAACCAAAAAAACATTGCTGTTCTAAAGATAAAATGTTCTTCTCAGTTTAGAGATAAATCACAGATCTCCTGAAGAAATGGCTTTCTCAGCTTTAAATTAGTCTCCATGAATATTTTTTGTGTTAGTCTATCTGGGTTGCACAGCAGATAGGGCAGTGGTAAATCTCTTGCAAAGATTCCCTTATTTCCTGCTTTTTGCTATAGCCTGCAGTTCTGGTTCTGACTCTGCGACTCCCTTGAACCTGTCCTGGTATAGAGGTTGCTAGTGATCTAACATACATGTCAAGTGGATATTTACCACTCTTTGTCTTAGATACTTTGCAATATCTTTAGATACTTTGACAGCCTACTCTGTCAATTTCTGTGATATCTCTCTCTTTGCTTTCCTCCTGGATTTGATGACTTTTTTGTTTTCGCTTTTGTCATAGGGTGCATGCGCTCATCAGAAAAAGAGAGGAAAGTAAGAAGTCACCCCTGAGGGAGATGGCCATGCCACAATCCTGTCTCCATTCTCTCAAGATTTTGGGCATGCATACACATGCACCTAGCATGATTTTCAAGCTGTTGGGTCTGTTGCTATTGTTCTCCAAGATGGTCTTGCCTACTGGGCAGTCTGCCCATAGATCAACCTACCTGGGGCAGGAGACACTTATTCTGCTCACTGGCGTCCCCTCAGCAGTTAGATATATCCTGCTCTGATCACCTTCAGCCTTCCCAGGCCAGCTAGCCTGATCCATGGACATCCCAGGACCCAGAGCTGGGAGAGAACAATGTAGCATCTCAGGGAACCCTGTCAGCAGGACCTATTACACACTTGTGGCTTGTTCCATATATAAAACTTAAAATGTCCAGTAAAACATCAGGAATTTGTCATTATTTCATGTGGCCCCTGAACATGATGTGGCCCCTAATTGCCAGAGGGCATGTGCACTTGCCAGAGGGAGAAAGGAAAGGAACCCATACCCCAATGGGGCATGGTCACACCGAAATCCTTTTTCCTCCAATTTTCCACTCTGTCAGGATTTTGGGTGCATTTTTTCATCCACCAGGGCTAGGATTTGAACCATGATTGGCCATATGGGATCTGGCTCCCTATATATAGGGCTTAACCACTGTGGTACAGACTAGCCCTTCTTTTCCACCTTTAATACTACTCCTGTTTCCAGGTTTTGTTGAAGTCATCTGATCTTTTTTGTTTTTAACACACAGATTTGTTTTTTGTTGTTTCTTGTTTTATTTCCTGCAAGTACATGCTGTTGCCAGAGAAGGATAGAGGAAGTACCTTCCTAATGGGGAGTGAGCCTGACAGAATTCTTTTTCTCTATTTCTCCAGCCTGTCAGGATTTGGGGCACACATACACATACATGTGCCCAGCATGTTTTTCAAGCTGCCCAGCGCGGTATGTAAACTGGTCAGCCATGTGGGATCTGGATCCCCATGCAAAGGGCTTAACTGCTATGCTACAGGGTCAGCTCCTGTTTTATAATGCTTTCTTGCAATTGCATAAAACTTTATTGCTTCATTGCCTTTAGTTGCTTAAATATCTGTTTTGTGGTTAGTTTTCTGTCCTAAAGGGAAAGTGATAAGATACACAATAGTCAGTAGATACCATTGAGATATATTATGTCCAAGTACCTTGATATAGTAAGTGCTTTCCATGGATTAACCTATTTAATATTGATATTATATTATGTGATAGGTACCATTAGTACTTTCATTTTAGAAGTGATGATACTGGAGGAAACCGTTATTATGGCTGGTGTGAGTAATTGTGAACGGGACAGTATATTCAGAAGATGTACACTATTACGGTTTGACAGTTTTCCGGATAGTAAACCTATCTGCCCCTCTTCGGAAATGTGTTTCCTTCCTGGGGGATGCGTAAATGAGAAGAAAGGGAATTCAGAGTTCCAAGCTGAGAGTTAGAGACAAATGAGCCAAACTGTTAGTGATAATTCATGTGGTTGGCCTTGGTCAGACCTGTGGTCGACTTACTCTTGAAATAAAAAGCAAATCTAGAATGCATGTTGCCTCACTTGCTTGTTGGTTTAGTAACTATGTGTGATTGATTCCAATAGGCTATGAAAGGAACAGGTTTGGACAGGAACAGCAGTTAAATTTCAGGTGGGTCAAGTTTGAGATCAGGGACATATGTGTGTAGAGATTAGGAGGCCTGGGCTGGGCTGGTGATATAAATTCAGGAAATGTTGGGACATAAATGGTAGTGAGTTAGCCGTGAAGCCAAGTGGGCTTACCATCAGAGAGCAAGTGCAGACAGCAAGAAAAAAGTCCAAAGACTGAATCCTGGGGTCCTCCCAACTTCGGAATGATTAGAAAGACAGGAGGAGCCAGCAGAAGACTGAGGAGGAATAATCAGGGACATAAGAAGTGAACCAACATTACTAATAGTCTGGAAGCAAGATGAGAGTTTTCAGAGGAGCAAGGTGCATCCTGGGATTCCCCAAGTACTCCTAGGCAGCAGGAGATGTGCTCATTGGTTGGTCTTAGTGTCTCCAACAGCCAGAAGCCTGGCTGACAGTGCCAGGAACCTTTCCTCTAATGTATACTGAATGAACTCAATGGCAGCCCATTTCTTTTTTTTTTTTTTTGGAGAGGTTTTTGCTATAGGGCGTGTGTGCTCGCCAGACAGACAGACAGAGACAGAGAGACAGAAAGCAAGAAATCACCCCCCAGGGGGGATGGCCACGCCACAATCCCTTCTCCTCCATTCTTCTCTCGGGATCTTGGGCACGCATGCACACGCGCCCGGCATGAGTTTTAAGCCATCGGGTCCAGGAAGCGAACCACAGTTGACTACGTGGGAGTCCAGCAACATAGCCATTAACTGTAACATTAGCTGCTGGTCCTGGCAGCCCATTTCTATTATGTTTGTTTTCCTTCCATAATCCATAACTTAAAATAAGGTATGCATTGTTTATTGACAACTTTACCAGTGAGGTTGTTAATGTACCTTTTTAACATGACTGATTCCAATCATGGTGCTATTATAGGGGCCAGTGTCATTCAACGATGTGGCTGTGGATTTCACCCAGGAGGAGTGGCAGCAGCTGGATCCTGAGCAGAAGATGACATACAGGGATGTGATGCTGGAGAACTACAACAACCTAGTTTCTGTGGGTGAGGACAGCTTGTTTTCTTAGTTGCTAAAATACATGGGGTTTTTCTCAAATTTAATGACTTTAACTGTGAATTTGACGGGACATATGTGAGTAACCTGTTTTGGGCACCAGGCAGTGCATTTTGGTCTTGACTTAACTAGTGAAAGGTTCTAACTTGGATAAAAGCATAGTGACTTTTGTGTTGTGCACCTTGTATGGTATCATTGTACTCATAGGACAGAACACAGATCCTGAAACAAAGCAACCAGGCTAAAGTTATCTTTCATTTCTCATTAACAGGCTATCACATTATCAAACCGGATGTTATCATCAAGTTGGAGCAAGGAGAAGAGCCATGGATAGTAGGAGAATTCCTACTTCAGAACTATCCAGGTATGTTAGTGGAGTTAAGTGAGGAGACTGGTAACTTGAGAGTGTTTTCCCAGGAATTTTTTAATGTCCTAAATCTTAAGTGACTAAAGTGACTTTTATATGCTCAAAGAACTTCTTCCTTCCTTATAATAACTTGTGTTTATACAGCTTTGCTTGATTACCACTACCCAGAAACAAAATCTTACCACTTCCTTCTTCCTTGTAATCCGTGATCTTTGCTTGCCCTTCTAGTATTTTCAGTAACCCTCTATCATAGATTCCTTCTGTTTATAGGTGTTCATAATCTGTCATTAAAAAATAACTTGTAGGTCTAGCAAGTGGTGTGGTGGTTAAGGTGCTGGACTCCCACATGGCTGACCACGGTTCGAGTCCTAGACCTGGCAGCTTGAAAATCACACCAGATGTGTGTGCATGCATGCCCAAAATCCCAGGAGGAGAATGGAGGAGAAGAGATTACAGAATGGCCACCCACTCTGGGGGATTTCTCACTTTCCCTCTCACTGTCTCTCTCCAGTGAGCACATACACTCTATAGCAAAAAACAAAAACAAACTTATGTGACACTTACCTTATTACTTTCTAATTCTTTTCTTCTTTATTCTGAATTGCCTTGGCCTTATTTCTATCCTTGAATCCACTTTTTACATTTCTTTCTTGGAGATCAGATTGCAAAATCCCCATCCTTATGCTTAAGCCAATGAATTCTATTCCTTTCATTGTCACATGCACTTGTGCTTCATTGATGGTGCTGATTATTCCTGAAATTCAGGCCTCCTTAATTTTGATAACAACAGTAACTGGGTCTCCTGGTTTTTTCCCAGTGCTTGTTTTCACCTTGTCTCTTATTTACTGTTCCCAATGCCTTGAACAATGTTTTGTCATAGCATATGCTCTCTAAGCATGGTTTATGTAAATGAAGTTTGATTTATCCTTTTATACCCTCCAGAAATGTCTCTAAAGGATCTGTTTCCACCTGTTGTGATTTCCTTATTTCATGAATTCCTCAAAGGGTTCCTCCAGTCTCAGGTCTATAGAGTTTGTTTTAATGCTGCTCACACATGGGCTGATATCTCTGCCATCACTGTGCAGCCTGTGTTCCAGTGATAGCAGTGCATTCCTTTTCATTTTCACTATGTCTGAAAATGGATCACAGATTCTTTCAGATTATAGTTACTAATCATCTCCACCTCCCTTTGTTTACTGAAATACTATTTTCCTCTTTTCCCATAGTGGCATCTATGGAATCACTATCAAAACATTCATTTCAGTATTACTGATTTTTCTAGGACTGCTGATTTTTGTCCGTGGGAAATACCCTAATTTTCCTCTGTGTATTTGCAGTTTTCTTTTACTTAATGTAAACAGGAACTATATCCTGTCATGCCTGGGTTGCTATGAATCCTAATTAGATTTGTAAGATGTCTTCATCTGAAGTTTTTTTTTTTTTTGGAGAGGTTTTTCGCTATAAGGGCGTGTGTGCTCGCCAGACAGACAGAGAGAGACATAGAGACAGAAAGCGAGAAATCACCCCCCAGGGGGGATGGTCACGCCGCAATCCCTTCTCCTCCATTCTCCTCTCGGGATCTTGGGCATGCACGCACATGCGCCCGGCATGAGTTTAAGCCACTGGGTCCGGGACGCGAACCGTGGTTGACTACGTGGGAGTCCAGCGACATAGCCATTACGCTAACTGCTGGTTTCCTTCATCTGAAGTTTTTAGTTGATCTTATGACTCGTCTCACAAGATGAGCCTATTCACTGTTACTTCCTAAAGGGAATTGAAATTCCTCATCCTTTTAGGATCACCACAATGTTGGCCTTGCATTGCTTAGAAAATGTTAATTTTCTGTTTTTCTCCCAAAACTCCCAGGACAATCCTTGATCTACATTCCTAACATCGTGACGATTATTGTCCTTATAATCCTACATTTCATTAGGGTGTGCTTTACTTCTCCAGATTACACATTCTTTAAATCTGAGCTCAAATCTTCAACCTGTCCTTGAAGTTTTTCTTTTTGTCTTTTTTTTCTTTTTTTTTTTTGAGAGGCTTTTGCTATAAGGCGCGTGCGCTCGCCAGACAGACAGAGACAGAGAGACAGAAAGCGAGAAATCACCCCCCAGAGGGGATGGCCACGCTGCAATCCCTTCTCCTCCATTCTCCTCTCGGGATTTTGGGCATGCATGCACATGCGTCCGGCGTGAGTTTTAAGCCACCGGGTCCGGGACGTGAACCGCGGTCGGCTACGTGGGAGCCCAGAAACATAGCCATTATGCTAACTGCTGGTCCCAAGTTTTTCTTAACTGACTCATCATTACTCTGATAATGTCTTCTTTCAGCTTCAGTTTTACCTAGTGGTGATACCTTAAGAAAAGTGAGTTTGATTAAGTAGTATATTGCTTGAGGGTGTGTGTGTGTGTGTGTGTGTGTGTGTGTGTGTGTGCGTGTGCGTGTGTGTGTGTGTATATATATATAAAATTCTTAAGCTTTTTTTGCTCCCCTGGATTATGATCCTATTTAAAAAAGACATACTTTCCTCCCTCAATGTAGTCTATACCATAGAGTAGACATTTATTTCTTTGATTATTTTGAGGAGCCAGGTCAATGAAATAATTTTCTAGTCCATTCAGAAATAATTTATAGGCTGTTATTTCTAACTGCACATGCCTGGGTGACATCCCTATATGTTTTACAAGTTCTACAAAAATGCCTGTATGATTCAGATTAAGAACAACAACTCTTATTTCTGTTCAGGTTTTAAAAAGAAATAAGAAGAGTCATACTTTTTAGGAGATAGTTAAGAAAATAGATACAGAGCTGCATGAAGTAATTTAAAACAATGTTTTCCATGCGTTCTGGTATTCTAATGCTGGGCTTAATCACTTTGTGTAAAATGATTATATGGACCATTACTATTTTCAACTTTAAGGGGAAGTGGAGATAATTGAGATAAGAAATATTTTGAAAGGTATCTTTTAAAGCCTATTAATTATTTTTAAGAATTATTTTTATTTATTTATTTATTTATGTTTATTTATTTATTTATTATAATTTGACCAGAGAGGGACAGAGAGAGAGAGAGAGAGAGAAAGCAAGCCACCAGATCTGGGATGCGAACCGCAGTTGGCCATGTGGGAATGCAGCACTCTTAACCACCACACCACCTGCTAGCCCCTGAAAGGTATTTTTTAAAGCTTGGGAACCCTTTTTAGTGATAGGTTTAGAATAGATGAAAGCAAGTCAGGCAAACTGAAACAAGAGCAGAGGATATAGGTGAAAAGGTGCTGGGGGTGTTTTTGGTCACCACAGTGATTTCTGCTTATGGTGATGGTGCCTATTTCTCCCAACTTGATATGATGTGATAAGGTTAATGTGGCTCCAAAACAAATTCCTATTTGGATATATCCCTCCTGTCCAACAAATACCTTGGTGTTCCTAAAACTGAATATAAAAACATTTTTTGGGAGGGAACAGCAGTTAGCGTAATGGCTATGTTGCTGGACTCCCATGTAGTCGACCGCGGTTCACATCCCGGACCCGGTGGCTTAAAACTCACACCAGGCACGTGTGCGTGTGTGCCCAGGATCCCAAGAGGAGAATGGAGGAGAAGGGATTGCGGCATGGCCATCCCCTCTGGGGGGTGATTTCTTGCTTTCTATCTCTCTGTCTCTCTCTCTCTCTGTCTGGCGAGCACACGTGCCCTATAGCAAAAACCTCTCCAAAAGGAAAAAAAATTTTTTTTTTTGGTAAACAACTGTCATCCTAGCTTGGAATCACATTGTGAGTCTACGTGATGGAAAGTGTCAGTTATCAAAATTTTTTTTCCACTTTATTTGTTGATACTTTGGCAGGGGATTTAGAGAAACTGTAGGTATTGGATGATAAGGTCAATATGGTACTTAATATGGTTGATAACAAGGTACAGTAATCAGCTTCATCCAACAATTTCTAAGCTAAGTAAAAACAAAAGTCACTATTTTAAAAGTAGATTGAAGGATCTGCTGCTGTTTTTTTTGTTGTTGTTGTTTGCTTGTTTGTGAGAGGTTTTTGCTATAGGGTGTGTGCACTCACCAGAAAGACAGAGAGAGACAGAGACAGAAAACAAGAAATCACCCCCCAGGGGGGATGGCCATGCCACAATCCCTTCTCCTCCATTCTCCTCTTGGGATCTTGGGCACACACACACATGCACCCGGTGTGAGTTTAAGCCACCAGGTCTGGGACTCGAACCACGGTCGGCTGCATGGGAGTCCAGCAACATAGCCATTATGCCAACTGCTGGTCCCCCCAAAGGATCTGCTTCTTAAGATTTGTATCCTAAGTGGAACTCAAGAGTGGGGAAGCACTAATATTTAGAGTTAAGTGATGGTCATGTAACAGGGATACAACTGGTTTAAGGGAACTGTCAGGAGTTTGAAGCAGAGTAACTGCTAGGCTCATGGAGCATGTGTTTGTACCAAATGATATTCCGAGCATTTTCTATTTATTAACTCCTGTAATCCCACAACAACCTTATGAAGTAGGTGCCATCATCTCCATTTGACAAGTGGCAGATACTAAGTACAGTGGACTAAGTACTCACCCCAGGTCACTTCACCAGAATTCATACTGTATTGCTCAAAGAGAAACAAATAAAAAAATAAATACATGAAAAAAAGAGAGAAACAAATTAAATAAATAAATAAATAAATAAAAGAGAGAAGCAAATAGAATTTCATGCCCAGGTTGAATTCACTAGTAAGTCATTAGCATATCTAAGAAATTTAAACCTTTTGAAAGGATAGCATGCTTTTGTGAATTATATATGTTCCAGGACTCTCCTGTCAAGTCACACAGAATTACAGTTAGAGCCCTAATTAGAAAGCTTATCCTCAGGGACCAGCAGTTAGCATAATGGCTATGTCGCTGGACTCCCATGTAGTCTACTGCAGTTCGAGTCCCAGACCTGGTGGCTTAAACTCACGCTGGGCACTTGTGCGTGTATGCCCAAGACCTCGAGAGGAGAAGGGATTGTGGCATGACCATCCCTCCTGCGGGGTGATTTCTTGTTTTCTCTCTCTGTCTCTGTCTTTCTGGCAAGGGCAGACGCACTATAGCAAAAACTTCTCAAAAAAAAAAAAAAAAAGTAGGCTCATCCTCTAAACTTGCAGAAACTTAGCATAACTTTTATTTGGCATTTCTGTGTGGAATGGGGAAAAAAGGGAAAATAGTCTGAAAGGATGTAGATTAGTGATCATGATACCATAAAAATATTTGGATAGGGGCCAGCAGGTGACATGGAGGTTAAGGGTGCTGGACTCCCACATGGCCAGCTGTGGTTCAAGTCCCAGACCTGGTGGCTTGCTTTCTCACTTTCCCTTTTTCTTTCTCTCTCTGATCAAATTTAAAAATAATAACAAATGGAATTAAATAATTCTTTAAAAAATCTTAGAATAGGTGATATGGCTTAGACTATAATTTGTCTCTCCCAGTTTGATATGAAATGATTCAGTATAAAGTGCTATTCCACCTTCCTCCAAAACGAATCCCTATTTGGATATATATCTGATGTCCCTCCTCATCTAACAGCATTCTTTGCTTTCGTACTGGTTTACTTTATTTGTTGTGAATCCCTTCATATCCCCCTTGTCAGCTATTCATCTAGCATCCTTTGGCCACTGATCATTGATCCATTTTTTTTAAAGAATCATTAATTTATTTAATTTTATTTATTCATTCATTTATTTTAATTTGACCAGACACACACACACACACACACACACACACACACACAGAAAGCAAGCCAGCAGGTCCAAGACTTGAACCATGGTTGGCCATGTGGGAGTATCCAGCACCTTAACCACCATGCCACCTGCTGGTCTCCATTGATCCATTTTTATATTTTATCTTCTGTACCCAGTTTTGATCAAAATCTTATAAAGTAGCAAAAATCAAAAGTGCTTGTATTTTGTCAGTTTGCTTCCTCCTTTCCCCACTCTGGAGGTGAGTGTTTATGTTTTGTTTCTCAAATGAAAAGAGTAAGGGGGAAGAATTTGGAATTATTTTCATCTCTCCATGAAGCTAGTATCCTCCCACAGCAAGATGCATATATACAAGTCTCATTCTGTATATCATACAGGAAGATGTACAAAAGTTGGTCATTTTTATCTCTTTTTAGATGAAATGTGGCAAACTAATGATCTAATAGAGAAAGTCCAAGAAGATGAAAATAAATATTCAAGGCAAACTTTGTTCATCAACAAGATCCTGCTTGAAGAAAGAGGTAATGTTCCTGGTAAAACTTCTAATGTTGAAACGAACTCTGTTCCTTCGAGAAAAATTGCCTTTCAAAATAGCCTATGTGACTCATGTGAGAAGACTTTAACATCTGTTTCAGAGTATATTAGTAGTGATGGAAGCTATGCAAGAATGAAACCTGATGAATGTAGTGGATGTGGGAAATCACTCTTCCATATTAAGCTTGAGAAAACTCATCGAGGAGATAAATCTTACGAATTTAATCAAAATGGGGAACCTTATACTTTAAATGAAGAAAATATTTATAAGAAAATTCATATTTTGGAGAAACCCTTTGAATATATTGAATGCTCGAAATCCTTTCAAGAGGACACAGATTTTGTTAACCACATGGAAGAGAAGCCCTATAAGTGGAATGCATCTGAAATAGCCTTTCTCCAAATGTCAAACCTCAGTGTACATCAGAGATCCCATATGGAAATGAAACCCTATGAATGCAGTCAGTGTGGGAAATCCTTTTGCAAAAAGTCTAAGTTTATTATACATCAGAGGACTCATACAGGAGAGAAACCTTATGAATGTAATCAATGTGGGAAATCCTTCTGCCAGAAAGGAACCCTCACTGTACATCAGAGAACACATACAGGAGAGAAGCCCTATGAATGTAATGAATGTGGGAAGAACTTCTACCAGAAGTTACACCTCATTCAACATCAGAGAACTCACTCAGGAGAGAAGCCCTATGAATGTAGTTATTGTGGAAAATCCTTTTGCCAGAAAACACACCTTACACAACACCAGAGAACACATTCAGGAGAGAGACCCTATGTTTGTCATGACTGTGGGAAAACCTTTTCCCAGAAGTCAGCCCTTAATGACCATCAGAAAATTCACACAGGTGTGAAACTCTATAAGTGTAGTGAATGTGGGAAATGTTTCTGCCGCAAGTCTACTCTAACTACCCACATGAGGACACACACAGGAGAAAAACCTTACGAGTGTAATGAATGTGGAAAATTCTTCTCTCGGTTATCATATCTCACTGTACATTATAGAACTCATTCAGGAGAGAAACCTTACGAATGTAATGAATGTGGGAAAACCTTCTACCTAAATTCAGCCCTCATGAGACATCAGAGAGTACACACAGGAGAGAAACCTTATGAATGTAATGAATGTGGAAAATTATTCTCCCAGTTGTCATACCTCACTATACATCATAGAACTCATTCAGGAGTGAAACCCTATGAATGTAGTGAATGTGGAAAAACCTTCTACCAGAATTCTGCCCTTTGCAGACATCGAAGAATACATAAAGGAGAAAAGCCCTATGAATGTTATATATGTGGAAAATTCTTCTCTCAGATGTCATACCTCACTATACATCATAGAATTCATTCAGGAGAGAAACCATATGAATGTAGTGAATGTGGAAAAACCTTCTGCCAGAATTCAGCCCTTAATAGACATCAGAGAACACACACAGGAGAGAAAGCCTATGAATGTTATGAATGTGGGAAATGCTTCTCTCAGATGTCATATCTCACTATACATCATCGAATTCATTCAGGAGAGAAACCTTTTGAATGTAATGAATGTGGAAAAGCCTTCTCTCGGATGTCATACCTCACTGTACATTATAGAACTCATTCAGGAGAGAAACCCTATGAATGTTCTGAATGTGGGAAAAAATTCTACCACAAATCAGCATTCAATAGCCATCAAAGAATTCATAGGAAAGGGAATATGAATGCAATGGATGTGGGAAGGCTTCTCTGAAGTCAGACCTTATTTTTATGTCTTGAGAACCCTTTCAGTATAATGACTAGCTGAAGTCAGATCCATTGGATATCAGAGAGCTCACACTCTGTACAGTGCCAGAATCGTGATGTGAAAATTCACAGAGTAGAAACCATGTTCATAAGGAGACTACATGACTCATTAGATAAAAAAAATACAGGCATACAGACTCGTACATATTTCGAATGTGTATGTTTCATCATGGATTTGAACTGTTTCACATATCAGGGAGTTCATACCAACACAAAATGGATCAATCTAAGGAATGTGGAAATCATACTTCTTTGAAAATTGTTAATATGAAAAGGTATCTTTCTGATACTGTAACAAACTTTTAGATAAAGATATCTACTATAAATATATCTTTGTGTAAATAGAAGCTATAGAGTAGCTATCTTGATAGCTAATCAAATCAATAACTTAAATTCATGTATAAGCAGTTCCCAGGGAACATAGGACTTTTGGGGGTGGGAGGGTTGTTTTTTAGTATGTTATATTACAGGAATTGTATGTCCAGTGTGAATCATGTTTGTAAAAGCATTGTGTCACTTACTAGAGTAATTTCTAATACATGTAAAATGATCCATTCTAAGTATTACCACATTAATATATTTTTATGCATTGCCATTGAAATAATATTTTATAAAGTATGCTTTTTAAAAATAAGTATAAAGTATACTTTTTCTTGTACTGTGCCCTAGCATTTATAAACGCATTTGATAAATGTTGATGAACTATTGTCATCCATATAGAAACCAGTGTTTTTGTTTTCAACTGTATCTGAGGCAGTAAGAAATTCAAATCTGTGTGTAAAATAGATAGAAATTCCTGCCTAGGATATTTTAAATTGTTGGCCAGAAGTGTCCAAGAGTGAGGAGCACCTATAGTACTCATTGCACTCTACAGTTTTTTTTAAGTACTTAAAATATTCCTATTTTTATCTATTGTTTTCATGTACTATTTTTAAAATTTGAATTCTTATGTGTTATGTGTGCAGAGCACAAATGCTGTATAACATGGGAATTAACTATATTTTTATTTGATATGATTGTCTTTTTAAACATCATGTTCTGCTTCTTCTCACTACTGAGTGAATGAAGAACATATTCTTAAGGATTTGTGGCAGCCATTGTGGAGTGATTTCCTCAGTCACTCCCTCCTTATTCTTCACTGGCAGAACTTGGATATCTATTCTTCTTCAAGGATGAGAAATATATCCTGATCAGTTTCAATCAATAATAATACTCCCTGTCAGCCAGCAGTTGGTTTAGAGTGGCCATAGGACTCAATTCTAGTTAAAGAGATATCTGACAGGTTATTTCTAGAAAAGGTTTCCTCAGAGGTCCATGGAATCAAGCAAATTGAAGTGGAATCTTTTTGGTTAACATTCCTTTGTCTGGATGTGGTGCTTGGTAATGTCTTCCGACAGTGTATGAATTGTGGCATGAGCAGAAAGACTGCAGAAACCTGGAATCTGGATGATATTGAGCCACTGAACCAGCCAGCCTTATAGCCACTCCATCTCTGGACTCTCATGAGAGACTAAACTTATTTTTAAACTAGCTAATTTAGGATGCTCTGTTACTGATAACTGAAGACATTCTGATAGTCACTTTTGTAGGAGTTATGCAATTCTGAAGCGAGCTTTAGAAAAATCATTTATTTTCAGGTGTTGATATAGAGATTTATCTTAATTTCTGTAAATTTTTATGTAAATAGTTTGAGCATTAGACATCAACTTGAAACAATTAAATGTGTATGCTTTCTTGAACTGTTACATCATCGACCTACAAAGTAAATAAATGTCTGGAACCTAGCATGCTATCAGGTTTACCTCCCTTTTCCTAATACACAAAACAAATTTCATTCAAGGTAATGTATGTTATTCAAAGATCATTGCTACAATGTTAGTCAATAGTATATGGTGTGAGGTAAAGGATCTAGTTTTGTTCTTTCAAATGATTAGCCTGATAGCTTATCACATTTGAATAATGTACTCCTTTATCATTAAAATCATATACATGGCTCTTGTTTTTGTTGCTCAGCCTTTTTTCTCCATATCCTTCTAGATTATTGAGTATGCTACAGTTAATTGAAAGTTGTAGATTGTATAGTTTTGTGTAGGAACTATATAAAGTATTTGTTGAAATATTATCTACAAAGGTTTCCCACACTGGTATATCATTATATCTTAATTACACAATATACATTTTAAGTAAAATATTTGAAAAGTTAAATGGCTTACCACATTTTTTCTCTTATGGATTGCCTGCTCATCAAAGGTCAGGTACATGTAATTTGTCCCAAACTGCCTCTTCAATAATGTAGTCAATGTGTATTTTACATTTTCATAGTTTCACATATGCCAGTGTTGTCATAAATTAAGAATGACTTTCAAGAGATGAGAAAGAGGGGCCAGCAGGTAGCATGGTAGTTAAGGCCCTGGACTCCCACATAGCCAACCACAGTTTGAGTCCTGGACCTGGCAGTTTGCTTTATCTTTCCCTTTCTGTCTCTCTCTGGTCAAATTAATAATAATAATAATAATAATAATAATAAATAAATAAAAATTTTTTTAAAGGAAGACCCTTCATGAAAAGTAGAAGTGGGATTTCTTCTGATTTCTTCTTCTTTTTTTAGTTTTGCTATAAGGCACATACATTCACCAGAAAAGAGAAGGAAAGTGAGAAGTCACTCTCTTTGTAGTCCCTTCTCCAATCCCCTCAGGATTTGGGGCAAGCATGCACACATGCCTAACATAATTTTCAAGTCACCAGATTGGGATTCATCTGAGCAGTCAACTGTGTGGTATCCAGTGCCTTAACCTCTATGCCACCTGCTGCTCCCCTCCCCATATAATTTTTTTGAAGAGACTTTTGCTATAGGGTGCATGTGCCTGCCAGAGAGATAGAAAGCAAGACATCACCCCCTGGGGGCATGGTCATGATGCAATCCCTTCTCTTCCATTCTTTTGGAATTTGGGGCATGCACACACATGCACCTGGCATGAGTTTTAAGCCTCTGGGTCCAGGACTCAAACTGTGGTTGGCCATATGGGAATAGAACAATGTAACCATTATGCCATCTGCTGGTCCCTCTCCATCTTATTTTTTAAATTTTTCCCAGGATTGGTGAAATGGGTGGTTCAGTCATTGCTCCTGTGATTTCTCAAATAGATTGAAATGAATTCATGTTGTAAACACTGAGGCCACATTCTATCTGAGGCTCAGATTCACCTCCTTATTCCATTTCAGTATACCTAGACGTGCCACCCAAACTTCTCAAACAAGGTTGTGTAATATGCCATATGGCTGCAGCTCAAATAATTGCCAGATTTATGGACTGCCTCTAGTTAAGCATAGTATGAAGCCCATAAGGAAATAATTTTACGTCACTGGACTCCCACATGGTCAACCACAGTTCAAGTCCTTCACCTGGTGGCTTGAAACTCATGCTAAAAATAATAGATGAGATTAATAAAAGAATGAACATAGTTGGGACCAGCACGTGGCATGGTGATTAAGGGCGCTGGACTCCCACATGGCCAACCATGATTCAAGTCCCAGACCTGGTGGCTTACTTTCTCACTTTCCCACTCTGTCTCTCTCACTCTGTCCCTCTCTGGTCAAATTAAAATAAATAAAGTTAAATAAAAATAATTTAGAGAAGAAGGTTCCACATGGCTCCAGCGAACTAGATTTTTCAGGGAATGAAGATTTCCTACTGATAATTCAGCCTCCAACAAACGAGATAGTGACAGAAGAAGCCAGGCCTTCAGAAGAAGGTTCCACATGACTCCAGCGAACTAGATTTTTCAGGGAATGAAGGTTTCCTACTGATAATTCAGCCTCCAACAAATGAGCTAGCGGTAGCGGTAGGGAG
>NW_006159565.1:2583251-2612485 GCF_000334495.1 Tupaia belangeri chinensis
ATGCATTGTGGGTGGGAAGGGAATGGAGGACAATTGTGGGCACTGGAGGTGGCGTGAGAGGAGGGTGGAAGGAACAGAGGGTCAGAAAGAGGGGTGGAAATAATTCTAGGAACTAGAATTGGAAAATTTTTTGTAATGTGCATGATTGAGTCACTATACAGTGTGTACTGGATGGGAGATCGCGTTTTGTGTGCTTTGATGATGCTTAGGGAAGGAATGTAAATTGAGTTACAAAAAAAAGTTTCAGGAAAAAAAATATATCTATTCAATGACTGCAGTAGGATATGTAGCCCCAGCTAGGTGCTACTTTATAGGATGTGTAAAGTTAGATTTGTGTTCATGGAAATGTGTGTGTCACCTGTGTTTGCTATGAGGGTATTTGGATTGATTAGGGTCTTTGGTGATTCAATAAAATGTGGGGAGAAAACGGTATAGAAAGCAAACATAGATACCAGAGACAGTGTGGGAGGAGAGTGAGAGATGGCAGAGGGTAAGAGATAGGGAATCAAGGATGAGGGGAAAAAAGCCAAACATACAGAAAACAAGAAATGCAAGATCATTTGCTGACAATAACATGTTTGTTGATGTGCTTGATTGAGACAATATACAGTGTACTTTGGATGGAAGATCTCATTTTGTATGCTGTAATGATGTATGGTGAATGAATGCAAATAAATAAATTGAAATAAAATTTAAAAAAAAGATGAACGTAGCTAAAAAAACAAATTATTGGGTATGTGATAATGACAAATACTTTTCCCATGACACCAGAAGGAATACAGAAATGCAATGTGAAAAGTAAAAATGAGATGTAAAGGTGAGTAAAAATAATACCCATATAGTGGGATTTTCAAAAGGGAAATATGTGAATTACATTTTTCTTTTAATTAAAAATGAAAGACCTTAGAACCAGCAGATGGCATAATGGTTACATTGCTGGACTCCCACATGGCCAACTGCAGCTCGAGTCTCAGACCCAGTGGCTTGAAACTAATGTGGTGTGCATGTGCGTGCATGCCCAAAATCCCAAGAAGAGACGAGGAGAAGGGACTGTGGTGTGGCCATCCCCTCTGGGGGGTGATGTCTCACTTTCTGTCTCTGTCTCTTCAGCAAGCACATATGCCCTATAGCAAAAAAATTTAAAAAGGCCTCAAATTGAAAGTGGCTTATGTGGTACCAATAGGAAAGATAGAAAGCCTTGTCCCCAGATCTTGTTCCATTCATTTTTTCCATTCATATCTAAAAGATTTTTTATCAAATGTGCTATATGAAATCCAGTATTTTGGTCCAAACTACTGTACCGTTGTGAGGATGAAATTCCTTGTATATACATTCTTAAGTGTAAACATTTCTCTGGGATAAAACAGATAGGATATCACTGCATAAGACATAAACATTATTAATTTTAAAAGGTATTATTGGGACTGGCAGGTGGTGTGGTGGTTAAGAGTGCTGGACTCCCACATGACCGAATGTGGTGGTTTGAGTCCTGGATCCAGTGGCTTGCTTTCTCACTTTCTTTCTTTCTCTCTCTCTCTGTCCCTCTTTGGTCAAATTGAAATAAAATAGTTCAATAAAATAATTCTTAAATAAAAAAGTATTATTGACTGGTCAACCTAGCAGAATAGAAGTGTTGTTTTTTAAAAATTTTTTAAAGGTTTTTGCCATACAGTGTGTGTGTGTTCACAAGGGGGATGTGGGGAGTGAGAAATCACCTCCCAGGGGGGATGGCCATGCTGCAATCCCTTTCCCTCCATTTTTCTCCTGGAACTTTGGGCATGCACACACATAGGCCTGGCATGATTTTCAAGTGGCCAGGTCTAGAACTCAAACTGGCCATGTGGTAATCCAGCACCCTACCTGCTGGCCCCACATGGTATATCACTTTAAACAATTGTAGAGTTCACAGACTTCCATTTCCCATTCATATCTGTACAAATATATATTATGCACCTATAATTTTTGCCATTGTGAGGATGTAAAGGCATATTTTGTTGTTTGGGGGTTTTATTTTGTTCTGATGATAGTGCATGCATGTACATGAGAGAGAGGAATGGTCTGCACCTCAGGCCGGCAACTGCTATGGTCAGAATGTGTCCTCAAAAAATTCATGTGTTGAGGGGACCAGCAGTTAGCGTAATGGCTATGTCACTGGACTCCCATGTAGTCGACTGTGGTTCGCGTCCTAGACCCAGTGACTTAAAACTCATGGCGGGCGCACGTGCGTGTGTGTGTGCCCAAGATCGCAAGAGGAGAATGGAGGAGACGGAATTGCAGCGTGGTCGTCCCCCTGGGGGGCGATTTCTCACTTTTTGTCTCTCTGTTTGTCTGGCGAGCACACGCGCCCTATAGCCAAAAAATAATAATAATAATACTCTGGAAAAAAAAATCATGTGTCGGGGACAGCAGATGGTATAGTGGTTAACAAAGGCCAAATGATGAGCTAGTGTGCCAGGTGTGGGTTGCCAGGACCAGGGTGGGGGAGGTGTACAAATACAGATCTTATTTTTAAAGAACTGTTGTGGTGAGTTTTATCTGTTGGGCCACTGTCTGTAAGACTGTTGCAAAGCCTTGGCAATGTTTTTGTTTATCATAGCAAAAGTTCTGTCTTCAAAAGCAAATAATAAGCAAGTGGGGTTATATCACACTGTAGTTTCTGCAGAACAAAGGGAACAATCCACAAAACGAAAAGACAGCCTAAGGACTGATAAAAAAAGTTTTAAAAATCATATCTGATAAGGAATTAATATCCAGAATAACTCTTAACAACTCAGTAGCAGAAAGGTGCAATTTAAAAATGGGCAGATATTTCTCATAATGAAGAAATAAAAATAAACATGGCTGAGACCAGCAGTCTCACCAGAGGTGATTTCTCACTCCCCACATACATCCCCCTTGTGAACACACACACCGTATGGCAAAAACCTTAAAAAACAAAAAACAAACAAACAAAAACACTGCTATTCTGCTAGGTTGACCAGTCAATAATACTTTTTAAAAATAAACATGGCAGAGACCAGCAGTTGACATAATGGCTATGTTGCTGGACTCCCATGTAGTCGATGGCGGTTCAAGTCCTGGACCCAGTGACTTCAACTCACTCCAAGTGCATGTGCCTGTGTGCTTAAGATCCCAAGAGGAGAGAGGAGGAGAAGGGATTGTGGTGTGGCCATTCCCCTTGAGGGGTGATTTCTTGCTTTCTGTCACTCTGTTTCTCTCTGTCTTTCTGGCAAATGCATGTGCCCTATAGCAACAACCTCTCCAATAAATAAATAAACATGGCCAACAGATATGTGAAAAGCGTTCAACATCGTTAATCATCAGAAGAATGTAAATTAAAACCACTGTGAGATATCACCTCACATTAATTGGGATGAATCTTGTCAAAAAGATGAGAAATAACAAGTGTTGGTAAGAATGTAGAGAAAAGGGAGGGGCCGGCAGATGGCACAGTGGTTGCTGGACTCCCACATGGCTGATTGCAGTTTGAGTCCGAGACCCAGTGGCTTGAAAATCACACCTGGTATGTGTGCTTATGTGCCTAAGATCCCAGGAAAACAGAGGAGAAGGGATTGTGATGTGGCCATCCCCCTCACCCTGGGGGGTGATTTTTCACTTTCCTTCTCACTGTCTCTCTTCAGCAAGTGCATGCAACCTTAAGGCAAAAAACCCTAAAAAGCGAACAAACATACACTACTTTTTAGATTCAACATATTGTTTTTTAATTGGCTGATACATAAACAATAAACACTCATACAATATCAGAATTATTTGAAACTCTGATTTTCCAAAATTGCTGAGAATTATAATAGTAATAGAAGAGGAAGATTTTTTTTCATGATTGGAGAAGTAATATAAAATATGGGAATTAGGATGAGAACAATTGAAGATCTTCTGCCCAGACTTAACCCCCCTACCCCCCTAGATCTAGCCAGCCTCCACACATGGAGTTTCTAGACAGGTTTAGGTGCACAGTAGCCAAATATCTAAATACTTTTAAGGTCAGATAAATCCTCAGTTTCCTCAAAGGGAGGAAAATGGTACTGTTTAGAAATTGCAGATCACCTCTTCCTATATGCCTCTGAATGCTCAGATTGAACTCCAAAAACTAAGAAAAATATGTAATCCATCAGATGACCAAAAACACTGCAGAGGCACAGGAAATATGAGAAACCAAGAAAATATCTCTCTCCTAATGGAAAAAAATAACTTCTGATCCTCCACAGACAATGCAAGGGAACTCGTGGAAATATAAGGAATTTAAAATATTTATAGTGACAAAAACTAACAGAGATGCTAGAGAAAAGAGATAACATACTCCAGAAGATACAGAGGAAAAGAAGTAACGAGTTCCAGGAGGTGAGGAAATTCTTGTGAAATCTGAAAGAGGAAGTACATACCATTAGAGATGAAGGTTGTAATACAGGAAATCAGAATCTTTCTTGAAAGTATTAAGAGCAAATTAGATCAGACAGAAGATCAAATTTCAGATGCAGAAGACAGAACGTCTGACCTAGAAAAATTCACCAAAAAGATTGAGAAAATCCCCCCAAATGAGAATAATATACAAATAATACTTAATACCATTAAACACCCAAACATCTGGATAATTGGTATCCTAGAAGGTAATGAAACTAATAAGGTCATAGGTAATCTGTTCCATGAAATCTTGGAAGAAAACTTTCCAAACTTAAAGAGGCTCTCAAATATCCAGACCCAAGATATAGAAAGGATCCCACATAGAATTAACCCAAGAAGATCTTCTCCAAGGCACATGATAGCCAGATTGGCCAAAACCACAGACAGAGACTTAAGATACTAAAATTGGCAAGAGGGAAATGTCATGTTACTTTCAAAGGATATCCCTTCAGGCTAACATCAGACCTTTCATCAGAAACACTGCAAGCAAGGAAAGAATTGGAAAATATATTCGAACTGTTAAGTGAACAATTTCAGCCAAGAATGCTATACCCAGCACGATTATCCTTAATATAGGAAGAACAGACAAAAACATTCTCAGAAAAACAAAGACTAAAGGAATTTATCAGCACCAGACAAGCTCTCCAAGAAGTGCTGAAGGGAGTGCTATACTAGGAAAACTGAAGTTGAACACATAGAAATAAGAGTACAAAAACAACCAAGAAAATGGCCAAACTAATGGCAGGGACAAGTCCAGAGTTAAATGTTAACTTCCAGAGTTTAAATGGAAAGATCAGACCACAGTAACACTGCAAAATCAATAGAAGAGTAATTAATCACATGAGACTGAACTGGTAAAATAGGATTTTATGACTTTTGACTAAAACATTACTGATTGTCTTCTATGCTTTGTTTTCCAGATTTAAGTTTTGTCTTCTCTTGAACTGTTAATAGGTTCATCTACCTGCTGTTTGAACTGAATCCTAACTTTTTCTTGGCTTCACCTTAAGCAAATTTCTCTTAACATTTTTTGATTTTGATTTATTAGAACTATTTTTATTGAAATTAAAAGAATACATTAAAAATACCTATTTAATGACTGCAGTAAGCTAAATAGCCCAGCTAGGTGCTACTTTATAGTATGTTCACTATACTTTCTGAACTTTGCACCTAAGGTCAGACATGTGTTTATAGATATGTATATATCAACTGTGTTTGCTATTGTAAGTTTTTAGGTTAATAAAGATCTTTAGTGAATCAATAAAAAGTGAAAAAAATAAAAGGCATGGAAAACAACTGTAGATACCAGAGACAATGTGGAAGGAGGTTGGGAAATGGCAGAAAGTGAGAGGTAGGAATCAAGGCGGGGGGGAAGAAGTAAAATATATAAGAAACAAGAAATGGAAAAAAAAGAAGCAAAATATGTTAGAAACAAGAAATGGAAAATTATTTGTTGATGATAACATGTACAGTAATATCCTTGATTGAATCATTGTGTAGTGTACTCTGGATGGAAGATCTCGTTTAGTATACTGTAATGATGTGCAGTGAATGAAAGTAAATAAATTTAAAAATGAAAAAAATATGGAAATTAAAACATCAAACGATTCTTTTCAGTTATTCACATGCAATAATTCAATGCAAGAATCGAGCCCATATTCTTTTGCAATTCACTTATTTATTTATTTTTTCGGAGAGGTTTTTGCGATAGGGCACCTGTGCTCGCCAGAAATACAGAGAGAGACAGAGAGACGGAAAGTAAGAAATCCCCCCTAGGGGGCATGGCCACATCACAATCCCTTCTCTTCCATTCTCCTCTCAGGATCTTGGGCACACGCCCTGTGTGAGTTTAAGCCAGGTCCAAAACTCGAACTGCGGTCGACTACATAGGAGTCCAGTGACATAGCCATTACAGTAACTCTTGGTCCCACAATTCACTTTTTGATAACAGGGCAAGTGTTAATAGAATAAACTGCCATTAGTATTATTTTTTAAGCAATTGTCAGGCTAAGTCCTGAGGTGAATATACTTTAAACTAATCTTGTGTTCTTTTGACATTTCTATTTGCAATACTTTAAAATTATTTTTAATTTCCATGTTATGCCATCTCTGTTATCTATTTTCACACAGCCTATTAATCAGAGTTCTCCAGAACAACAACTAGTAGGACACACATACACATGTAATATTTATTATAAGCTATTGACTTTAGTGATTATAGAGCCTGACAATTCCCAGGATCTACAAACTGCAGACCCAGGAAAGCTGTGGTTGTAATTTGAAAACCTGAAGCCAGAGAACTGATGAAGATTCTACTGCTGTTCTGAAGGTCACAGAACCAGGAATGCTGAGGACAATAGATCAGTGTCACAGCTTGTCAGCCAGAGAGAGGACAAATCCAACTTTTTTTCTATTTTTTTTTGGTTCAGTTAGGACCTCAGTGGATTGGATGATGCCCACTGACATTAGAGTGGGTCATTTGTTTTCCTCAGTTCACCAATTCAGTGCTAATCTTTTCTGGAAACACCCTCACTGATATACCCAGAGATAATGTTTGTTTATTTGTTTTTTAGAGGGAGATCTTTGCTATAGGGTGCATGTGCTCACTGAAGAGACAGAAAGACAGAAAGTAAGAAATCACCCCCTGGGAGGATGGCCATGCTAAAATCCCTTCTCCTCCATTCTACTCTAAGGATTTTGGGCATGCACGCACACACGCCCAACATGAGATTTAAGCTGCCAGGTCCAGGACTTGAATTGTGGTCCACTATGTGGAAGTCTAGCAATGTAACCATTACATCAAGTCCTGGACCCAGTGACTTAAACTCACTCCGAGTGCATGTGCATGTGTGCTTAAGATCCCAAGAGGAGAGAGGAGGAGAAGGGATTGTGGTGTGGCCATTCCCCTTGAGGGGTGATTTCTTGCTTTCTGTCACTCTGTTTCTCTCTGTCTTTCTGGCAAATGCATGTGCCCTATAGCAACAACCTCTCCAATAAATAAATAAACATGGCCAACAGATATGTGAAAAGCGTTCAACATCGTTAATCATCAGAAGAATGTAAATTAAAACCACTGTGAGATATCACCTCACATTAATTGGGATGAATCTTGTCAAAAAGATGAGAAATAACAAGTGTTGGTAAGAATGTAGAGAAAAGGGAGGGGCCGGCAGATGGCACAGTGGTTGCTGGACTCCCACATGGCTGATTGCAGTTTGAGTCCGAGACCCAGTGGCTTGAAAATCACACCTGGTATGTGTGCTTATGTGCCTAAGATCCCAGGAAAACAGAGGAGAAGGGATTGTGATGTGGCCATCCCCCTCACCCTGGGGGGTGATTTTTCACTTTCCTTCTCACTGTCTCTCTTCAGCAAGTGCACGCACCCTCAGGCAAAAACATCTTTAAAAAAAAAAAAAGGAATGTAGAGAAAAGGAATACCTAGACATTGATGGTGGTAATATTGGTGCAGCCATAATGGAAAAGAATACGAAGCTTCCTAAATAAATTTAAAATATGAGCTAGCTCCATAGTATAGTAGTGACGTGCTGCTCAAGAGAAGCCTTGTCAATCTGAAACACTGAATATGCATACAAATGCCCAAGATCTAGTAGACCGGAGGAAGGGGATCATGGCATGACCACATCCTGTGAAGAAGGGTGCTCGTATTTCTCTCTTGTGAATGAAGAAAAAAATATTTCTAAAAGACATTAAAAATAAGACTGCTGGACCAGCAAGTGGCATGGTGGATAAGGTACTGGACCCAATATGGCAAATTCCATGGCTGGAGTCCCAGACACAGAGGCTTTAGTATCACGCTGGGCACGTGTGCATACTTGCCCAAAATCCTGAGAGGAGAATGAAGATGGGATTGTGTCATGGCCATCTCCCCAGGGGTTGTGATTTCTCACTTTCCTTCTCTCTCTCTCTTCAGTGAGTGTACTCACCCTATGGCAAAAAAATAAAAAATAAAAAATAAAAAAAATCCTATATGACCAGCAATATGTTTTGAGGATATATATCTAAGAGAGATGGACTCACCACCTATTAAAGATATCTGCACTCCCCTGTAATCAAGATATGGAAAAAACCTGATAGTCAGCAGTGGCTAAATGGATTTTTTTAAATGTGACAGGAACACCAATGGAGTATTACTCAGCCTTTTAAAAAGAGATCTTGCAGGACCAGCAGTTAGCATAATGGCTATGTCGCTGGACTCCCACGTAGTTGACCACGGTTCGAGTCCTGGACCGGGTGGCCTAAACTCATGCCGGGCGCGTGAGCACATGTGCCCAAGATCCCAAGAGGAGAGTCAAAGAGAAAGGTTTGCAGTGTGGCCATCCCCCTTGGGGGTGATTTCTCGCTTTCTGTCTGTCTCTGTCTTTCTGGCGAGCACACACGCCCTATAGCAAAAACTTCTTAAGAAAAAAAGAAAACAAAACAAGAGAGATCTTGCCATTTGCCAAAATATGAATAGATTTGAAAGACACTATGCTAAATGGAATTTGCCAAAAATAAAAGAAATATTGCATTATCTTACTTAATATGTGGACAATTTTTAAGTCAAATATAGTCATACAAGACTAAAATGAGCTACAGGGGCAGGGACTGTAGAGGAAATGGGGAAATGTAGGTCAAAGTATTAAAAATTGAAGTTTCGGGGACCAGCTGATGGCGTAATGATTACATCGCTGGACTCCCGTATGACCAACCACAGTTCAAGTCCCAGACCCAGAGGCTTGAAACTCATGCCAGACACATGTGCATGTGTGCCCAAAATTATGAGAGGAGAAGGGAACTGTGGCATCGCCATCACCCCTGGGGAGTGATTTCTCTCTCTCTGTCTCTCCCTCTCTCTCTCTCTCTGGTGAGCACACACACACACACACACACACACACACACACACCATCGCAAAAATATATTTAAAAAATAGCAGTTTTGTAGGCTAAACAAGTCTAGAGATCTAGTGTACCAATATAAGGACTATTAATAAAATTAGAGATTTTTGTTAAATAAGGCTCTAACACCCCTTCTCTCTTCTCTCTCTCTCTCTCTCTCTCACACACACACACACACACAACATGATGTAATGTTAATATGTCTCACTATAATAATTATTTACTACCTGTATGTATCCTATAATATCATGTTGTTAATCTCTAAAACAAAAATACAGTATGGATGCTGTAGAGAGGGTATATGGGACACAGGACCTTGGGAAGAGGGTACTGAGCAAAGAAGTCAAGCCCAGAGGAGGAGACTGGGAGAGAAGGGTGCTTGGCCGAGATGGTGATAAGAGAAAAAGATGGGCTGGATCCTAGCTTCTGATTGGAGGAACAGGTACATGCACATCCGTACAAAGATTTCCTCAGAACACCCTTATTCATCATTTAGCCGCATTCAAAGGAGGACTTGAAAAAGGTCCCCCTCATCATAGGCACATGAAAGCTCACACCACATTAAAGTCATGTCCAAGTGTACTTCTTTAAAGACGTGCTCATGAATCAAAATAAGAATTCACACACAGATACAGTCACCTAGATTCTCATGAACTCATGCAATACACAGACACGTGCTATCCTTACTCTGCCCCGTCTGTCAGACACTTCTGGCAGCAGGAACCTTCCACTCCATCCTGAAGTCATTCTGTGTTCTAGGAAGAGGCAGACAGACTGAGGGCTTCCAAACCCTCTCAGCCCACAGTTTCTGAGAACATCATGAGATCTCTGCATTCGCACACTCAAACTATGAGTTCAAATAGGTATTTATATATATGTGTGTGTGTGTGTGTATATATATATATATATATAATCAGTTATTTAATAAGGTTCTTGGCAAAAAATTTAAGTCACAAATTTGTGAGGATAAACTCCATTTGTAAGGGCAAACATGGATTGCAGGTTTTATATATATGTGTGTGTGTGTGTGTATATATATATATATATATAATCAGTTATTTAATAAGGTTCTTGGCAAAAAATTTAAGTCACAAATTTGTGAGGATAAACTCCATTTGTAAGGGCAAACATGGATCGCAGGTAGCCCTGGAGCTGAGGAACAGCTTTGATTTTTGGTAAAATTTGTGAGTCCACAGCTTTCTGATCAATCTTGTGCTGCTCTGAAATCTTGTATTTCTCCGTCTCTGTGTCGAAGATCTCACCTTCCTGGTGTCTGGGCTTCCGCAGTTTCTTTTTCTTGAAGTATGCATCAGTAACGTGCTTTGGGATTTTTACTTTGCTAATATCAATTTTCATGGAGGTGGCGATGACAAGTTTCTGGTGTGTTCTACGCAGTGGAACTCGATTGAGAACCAGCGGTCCAGTTACAAGTAGCAAGCCGCTGCTCAGCTGCTTCAGGAAAACCACTGTCTTGCCTCTGTGGCGTCCAGCGAGGATGATCAGAATGGTCCCAGGAGTGATGCTAGCTCGCAGCTTTCTCACATGCTGACTGAACGTTTTTTTTTGCCGTGGCTCAATAGCTTTCGAGGCTATTGAGGATAATACCTAGGCTTTTTGCACAGTTTAATCACCTGGTACCACCATTCTTGTCTCCACTAACTGGTTTTGTGACAGTTGCAAGAACCTTCTCCATCTTTTTCTTTCCATCCTGGATTTAGTGGCCAAGTATTTCCTCTTGTACATGGCCTTCCTGGAATACATGGCAGACTGGGAGTATCTGCCAATGCCCTGGACCAGGACGGGGTTTCAGCTGCAATGTGGCTTCCCCTTCTTGGGCTTTTTAGCCTTGGGGTCACCCTTTTTAACCTTGCCACTGATACCAGCATTCTTGGCTTCAGATTTCTTCTCCTTAGCATCCTGCTTTGCAGCTTTTTCACCTGCTATCTTGTATAGTGGGAAAGAGCTCAAATAAGTTTTTTGTTTTGTTTTTTGTTTTTTGTTTTTGTTGTTGTTAGGTTTTTGCTATAGGGCCATGCACTCACCAGAAAGACAGAGAGAGACAGAAAGCAAGAAATTACTCCCCCACCCCCAAGGGGGATGGCCATGCCACAATCCCTTCTCTTCCATTCTTCTCTTGGGATCTTGGGCATGCACACACACGCACCTGGCGTGAGTTTAAGCCACCGGGTCCAGGACTCAAACCGTGGTCGACTACATGGGAGTCCAGTGACATAGCCATTATGCTAACTGCTGGCCTCTCAAATAGGTTTTGAAGACAACTGAACTCCTGTTTTTTCTTCCCACAGTCTCAGAACCCTACCTGCCTCCAGGATAGATTATAAGAATAGTGACTTGGAGTTGGGAGGTGGTCCATAACTTGAAGGATTCCAATGCTCAACATTTGAGCAGTGATTATTGGTTTGTTGTGTGGGAAGAACCCTCTCCTTAGAAACACACATACTCAGGACCAGCAGTTAGCATAATGGCTGTCGCTGGACTCCCACGTAGTCGACCACAGTTCGCGTCCCGGACGACCCGGTGGCTTAAAACTCACACCAGCGCGTGTGCGTGTGTGCCCAGGATCCCAAGAGGAGAACGAAGGAGGAGGGACTGTGGCATGGCCATCCCCCCGGGGGGTGATTTCTCGCTTTCTGTCTCTATGCTCTGTCTGTCCGTCGAGCACACGCGCCCTATAGCAAAAACCTCTCCAAAAAAAAAAAAAAGAAAAGAAAGAAACACACATACTCAACCATAGACCCAAATATGCAAAGCTATTCAAGAGTTTCATAACTCCCTGGATCCATCAATGGGTCCTAGGTAAGGTGGACATAACTCAGTCATCAATGGCTGAATCACTTGCTCAGGAAGCCAAGACAGAGGGAAAGGATTGGGACCTCAGGGACCAAGAGAGGCAGAGTGAAAGGAAGGAACACAGCTAGCACTATGGATCATCTACCCTTTATCCCTGGAACTCTTACTCAGCACGGTTTTCAGAAACAGAAGGGAAGGTTTAGGGGACAACTAGGCATTTAGTCAGCTATTTAGGAAAATCAGTGAAGGTTGATAGAGATGCTAGTCAGAGAGCCAGAGAGCTAGTCAAAGCATTCTTTAGTCATAAAACCATCTGACTAGACAAGGCAGTTAAAATAAAGAAGTGAACAGGGCCCAGCAGATGGCATGGTAGTTAAGGCACTGGACTCCCACATAGCCAACTGCAGTTCAAGTCCTGGACCTGGCAGCTAGCTTTCTCACTTTCTCCTTCTCTTTCTCTCTTGCTCATGAGCACATGTGCCCTATAGCAAATTAAACAATAATAATAATGATAAATAAAATTAAATATATAATTTTATTTATCATTATTATTATTATGTATACATATGTATGTATACATACATACATACAGAGAGAGGGAGAAGTGAACTCTGAGGACATGATAGTATTGGTGAGAAGCCTGTCAGGACTATGGCAGAGAGGGAGATTACAGAAACAGCAGTCTAGGAAAAGGTGATCTCTACCAACCCCTTGCACCAGATGGGGCCTTGTGATACAACCTTACCAGCAGGGTTGGGCACAATTGTATCACCAGAGGCAAGGAGGCCTAGACGATGATGTGAGCTCTCTCTTCCCTCTCCCTTTCTGCTAAAGAGTAAAATAACCTTGGAAATCTCGAGAAGAACTGAAAGGCCACTGAGGGAAAACTGAGGGTCCTGGAAGCCACTTTGGAGCAAGAGCGCCAATTTTGGAGTTTGTGCTTGAGCTAGAGGAATTATCATTCTTAAACAATGGAGAAGGCATTCAGCAAACACCTCTAACTTCTACATAAAGTCCTCCCACTGCAATTGCAGGCTGAGGCGTGAGCCCCAACTTTCCAGGAAGATGGTGGGCTATTGGTATCCAGCATTACCAGGCTTCACATGACTAGTCTCCAGGGCACCATGCAGAGCATTTGGTCTCCATTATAAAGTCAGCATAAAATAAATGTAAAAAGAAAAGAAAAAGAACCAGTGGTGACTGAGACAGTAGAAGAAGCGAAGAAAAGACTTATCCTGATGTGTCCACCCTTACGAAGCCGAACATATATACCACCTGAAGATCTCCAGAGTTATTTTTAATCTTGTGTTAAGGAAGTTTTTGGTTCATCTCTTTCCACTAATTGGAAGGACATCTCTTTGGAAGATGTTCACCTGAAGTTCAGTCTCTTGGCACATTTAGCTGATGACTTGGGCCATGCAGTGCCTAACTCCAGGCTCCACCAAATGCGTAGGGTCAAGGATGTTCTTGACTTCTACAGTGTCCCTGTTCAAAACAGATCTAAATTTGATAAACTTAATGCCAGTAATCTGCCTCCAAATTTGAAAATCACTTGAAATTACTGAGCAATTCAGAAGAGAAGCACAATGAAATAATTTCTTTCCCTGAGCACAAAGGCTGCTTATTAGACTTATCGATACTTTACCATGTGAAATGCTATCAAAACTGTTCTCTAAATACACTTTTTCTGAAAAATACATCTCTTTTTTCCCCTTATATCAGGAATTAGCAAATAAGTAACAGTATTTTCTATTTTCACATTTGCTAAAACTATTTTTTAATGGAGTCAGGTCACTAATAATAATTTATGAAAATTTTCATCTTTGGAAGACATTATAATTGGGTTGAAAACAGGAGGCCATTACAAGTTCAGATGTGGTCTTCACACTTCATAGGCATCAAGTAATAGTTGCAAGAAGATGTTTTAATCCTTTTAGGATTCTTAAATCTAAGAATTATATGTAGCACATATACAAATAAGGAAACTTGTAGATATTTATAAAAGAAACATAAAAATCTGTGGCATATATTATAGAAAATTCTTTCTTTCCTGCTTACTGATTAAGTAGAAATAGTAGAAAATGATACTTTTCATTCTGGATTAATCTCTTGGAATTAAACTAGACTTCTTAAAGTGAAAATAAAATAAAATAAAACAAAATAAAGTCCTTCCACTGCACCTGGAAGTCCTTAGGTAAGCAAATAATAGAAAATTAGCCACATTGGGACCAGCAGTTAGCCTAATGGCTATGTCGCTGGACTGCCACGTAGTTGACCGCGGTTTGAGTCCTGGACCCGGTGGCTTAAACTCACATCGGGCGCATGTGCATGTGTGCCCAAGATCCTGAGAGGAGAATGGAGGAGAAGGGATTGCAGTGTGGCCATCCCCCCTGGGGGGTGATTTCTCGCTTTCTATCTCTATGTCTCTCTCTGTCTGGCAAGCGCATGCGCCCTATAGCAAAAACTTCTCCAAAAAAAAAAAAAAAAGAAAAGAAAATTAGCCACATCTAGGGCATTCAGATGAGGCAATAAATAAATAAATAAATAAATAAATAGCAAGAAAGGAAAAGTCTGGAGGAGAGAGGAGGCAAACATGGGGCTCCAGGAATGTTCCTCAGTGGGTTAGACTTGATCAACGAGCCTGACCCTGGGTGGGGAAGAGTAGCTGAACTGCTCCCAGTCTCTGGTTGGTCACCAGGGAATGATCTAAGCCAGCTGGATTAACCAGAAGAGGAAGTTGTATAGAAGAAAAAGATATCCCAGAAAAAACTGAAGACACAAAAACTTAACGGCATGAGAATAAAGTCAGCATAAAATAAATGTAAATAAAAGTTAAAAAGGAAAAAAAATCCCTTTTCAAAAAAAAGGGTTCTTTATAGCTCCTAACAACAAAAATCTCAATTCCAACAGGCTTATACAATAAGAAAAATTAATAACCCCAAGACTTTCCAATACAGAGTGGCTACAGAGATGGCTAATACCTCACTCCAGACCATCGCTGATCAATGACATCCATCTCTCTGCTCACTATCCTCAAACTACTAGTTCTAAGGCATAAGATTAAACTAACGGTCATATGTAGATGCTTAGTGCCTTTTGCTCATGGCTCTTTATCAATGAAGAAAACTGAGTCAAAGTCACCAAGGATATTTTCATAAACAACCCAGATGCCAGGGCTTGGCCTTATGCCCAACCCAATCTCTGGTAAGGGAGGGAATATTAAGCCACTTCAAGACTCTCCAACAAGAAAGCAGCAGAGCTAGCTGCCAACTTTATGTAAGGAAATCAAGGTAAAGCAGGGAGAAACAATCAGTACACAATAGCTGCCACCCTGTTATGCAAAATTCTTGGTACCTATCCCTTGGACTGTGCCATTATACCTTTTAAGGCACTCCTTTGTCAAGATTAGAAAAATAAAGGTGCTTTTTGTTTGAGGTTTATTTTTAATTTTTATTTTGCTAGAGGGCACGTGTGCTCCCTGAAGAAACAGAGGAAGGCAAGTGAGAAAGTATGTCCTCAATGGGGGATGGTCATGCCATAATCCCTCTCCATTTCTCCATCCTTTTAGGATTTTGGACATGCACACACACAAGCTTGTCATGTCTCTTGAACCATCAGGTCCAGAACTCAAACCACACCATTGGCCCTATGAGATCCAAATGCTTTGGGCCATGGTATGAGCTAACCCAAAGTTGATTCCTTTTCTTTTCTTTTCTTTCTTTCTTTCCTTTTTTTTTTTTTTTTTTTTTTTTTTTGAGAGAGAGAGAGGTCTTTGCTATAGGGCACATGCACCCCCCGGAAAGACAGAGAGAGACAGAGAGACAGAAAGCGAGAAATCACCCCCCAGGGGCATGGCCACACCGCAATGCCTTCTCCTTCATTCTCCTCTCGGGATCTTGGGCACGCATGCACATGTGCCCAGCATGAGTTTAAGCCACCGGGTCCGGGATTCAACCATGGTCGACTACATGGGAGTCCAGCGACACAGCCATTATGCTAACTGCTGGTCCCAAGGTGATTCCTCTTTACAGCACAATTTTCACTGTAATGAGCACTACTGCCTGCAGCTATTTCTTTTTTCTTTTTTAAAGAAATATTTTATCCCCCCCTTTTTTTTTTTTTTTTTTTTTATTTATTGCTATAGTCATCAGAGTGAGGGGGACGGGAAAGTGACAAAGTAAGCCTCAAGGTCTGGGACTTGAACCAAAGTCAGCCATGTGGGAGTCCAGTGCCCAACCACCATGCCACCTGCTGGCCCCACAGTTCTTTTTTTATTTTTTTCCCACAGTTAGTTCTTAACACAAGTTTATGTTGTTAATGGTGTAGCCTAACTTTGCACATGTTTTCAACATTTTTTATTAAACTTGCTAAACCCAACGTAGTTGAACACTTTAAAAAAAAAAAGAAAAAAACAAGGAATTGTTTGGCTTCTTCATTAATAAGCAGATCAATAATAATGAGCATAACTATGTGTATATGCCATGAAACCATAAGAGAATATATAAACAGTGTGATACTTCTCCAATACTTTTTATTATAAAATTTCCCAAACAAAATTCTTAAGAATAACAGAGTGAACACCCATGTACCTATCACTACATTTAGTATTTTCTTTTTTAAAAAATTATTTAATTCATTTGTTATTATTATTTTTTAAATTTGACCAGAGAGAGAGAGAGAGAGAAAGGAAAAGGAAGAAAGTAAACTGAGGTCTGGGACTCAACCCACAGTAGGCCATGTGGGAATCAAGCACCTTTAACCATCATGACACCTACTGGCCCCCTACATTCAATACTTTCTAAAACTGCCATTTTTGCATCAACTGTGTATAAATACATTTGAACTCTCACTTAAAAGCTGTTAAGACATCATTACAATTCATCTCAATACATTCAGTATGCATATCCTAGAAATAAATATTTACAACTATAGTTATCATATTTAAGAAAATTATAACTCTAATTCTTTAAAATCATCAAATACCCATTTCATATCCAAATTTCTCCAAAACATCTATGTAGATGTCTTTTTTTTTTCTTTATGAAATAGAGGGGGAAAGAAAGGATTAGGGTGATAGAGAGAAAGGGAAATAGTGATTGGTATCTTTTTCAAGGTCTTGCTATGTCACAATGTTCCTGCCTCAGTCTCCCAATTAGCTAGGATTGCAGGTGCATGGAACCAGGCCTCCTGAATGGTGTTGCTACCTGTGCATCCCTGTGTGTAGCCCTGTATTTTTTTGAGCATGTAAATAATTTATATTTATTCATAAGTCAAAACTTCATAAAAAGATACATATGGGAAAACCCTGCCTCCATCTCTAACCCTACCATCCTCTTCACTCAAATCTTCACAGGCATTCATTTTTTAGTTTCTACGTTATTCTTTTTAGAAAAAAGTAAACATTTTATATACATACATATTTTATAACCTAAAATGTTGTGGTACAGTAATTTGAATTTGTCAAATGTCCTTTATAAAAGATACAAACAATGTGTCATTTAGGGTGGGAAATTCATCATAATTGTTATGAAGCTACAGGGAAATACTTCCTACTGACTCAATATAATTGTGCTCCACTATATCACTCAAACATCCACAATATATTCTCTTTTTTCCTTTTTTTTTTTTTAAAGAAAAGAACTATCTGAATGCATATTGGCTAAAAATTTTTTTTGGGGGGGAGAAGTTTTTGCTATAGGGCATGTGCACTCACCAGAAAGACAGAGAGAGACAGAGAGACAGAAAGTGAGAAATCACCTCCCAGGGGGGATGGCCACATCGCAATCTCTTCTCCTTTCTCCTTTCGGGATCTTCGGCACACACACACACCCGGCGTGAGTTTAAGCCACCGATTCTGGGGCTCAAACCATGGTTGACTACATGGGAGTCCAGCGACATAGCCATTACGCTAACTGCTGGTCCCGTCCACAATATATTCTTGCCTACTAACATATGTAAAAACTCTTACCTAACATCCTCATCAAATACCCAATGCTGTCAGATTGATTTTACAACTTGTGTTTTTCATAAAGCATTATATTCCAACAACAAATATCATTAGCATTAGATATATCTCATATCATATTTTCAAAACGTGGTACCACATCTGAAACACTACCTTATCTCTAAAGAAAAAAATAGTCTCTACATCCTAAATGTGTTATAATATTAATTCTTTGCTTATGTAATAAAGTTTGATGGTTTGTTGTTGTTGAATGCGTTCATGCATTTAGAACATTTATATAGTTTCACCAATATCAATTACCTGGTATGGAATAAGATGTGATTTTGTAAATGCTTTTACTATTTCTGTTTGTGTTTTCCCATGATTTCTCCAAAGCATATGTTTGGTTTGTTGGCAGAAGCTAACATACCGGATATCTTAAGGGATATCTCTCCACCTGAGTTCTCTAATATTTCATGACATGAATATATATATATATATTCATTTCATTCATGGAGAGCCCTACAGCCCTAACCTCTTGTGGGTCTTCTGATGCCAACCAAAGACTAGATTTACAAAGAAGGGGATTACCACATTATTACATTCACAAGGTTTCTCCCATGAAATCTCTCTGGTATGACAAAATTTGACTTAAAACACAGGAGGATGTCCCACATTTATTACAATTTAGGACATCATTCTTGTATGAATTATCTGACTAGTGAGAGTTGATTTCTTACAGAAGGTTTTTTCACATTCCTTATATTCATAAGCCTTTCCCCCATGTGTCCCAGTTGATGTACTGTGAGAGTTGACTTCATACAGAAGGATTTTCCACACCTATTACACTTATATGGCTTCTCTCCTGTGTGAGTTCTCTAATGGTTGCTGAGGTTTGACTTCACATAAAGTCTTCCCACATTCACTATATTCAAAAGAGTCCAAAGAGTTCTTCCCTATGTGAGTTCTCTGATGTACAATGAGGTGTGATTTCATACAGAAAGATTTGTCACATTCAATATATTTATAGGGTTTCTCCTCCATGTGAGTTCTTTGGTATTATTTTTTAAAAAGAATTATTTATCTGACTTTATTTATTCATTCATTTATTCTTAATTTGGAGAGAGAGAGAGAGAAGGTAAGAAAGCAAGCCACCAGGTCCAGGACTCAAACCGTAATCAGCCGTGTGAGAGCATCCAATACCTTAACCACCACACCACCCACTGGTCCCTCTTTGGTGTATTAACAAGGCTGATGTATACTGAAGGATTTTCCACACTTACTACATTCATGGAGTTTCTCTCCAGTATGTGTTCTCTGATGTTCAAGAGGTATAATTCCTGCAGGGTTTTCCCACATTCCTTACATTCAGAAGGTCTCTTCTCTGTGTGTGTGTTTGTGCGTGTGTTTGCTGATGTTTAATGGGGTATGACTTCTGAAAAAAGGTTCTCCCACAATCTTTACATTCAAAGGGTTTCTCCCCTGTATGTATTCTCTGACATTGATTGAGGGCTGACTTCATATAGAAGGATTTCCCACATTCATTACATTTATAGGGTTTCTGCCCTGTATGAGTTCTCTAATGGACAGTTAGGGTTGACTTATAACAAAAAGCTTTCTGTTCATTACACTCATAAGGCTTTTCTTCTGAATGTGCTGAGGTCTGACTTCATAGAAATGACTTTCCCACATTAATTACATACGTGGGATTTCTTTCCTGTGCAAGTTCTCTGATGAATATTAAGATGTGACTTCACATAGAATGACTTCTCACATTCATTATATTTATAGGGTTTCTCTCCAGTGTGAGTTCTCTAGTGTATAACTATGGCTGATTTCATATGGAAGAACTTACCACATTCATTACATTCATGTGGCTTCTCCCCTGTGTGAGTTCTCTGATGTTTAGTGACAGCTGACTTTTTGTAGGTCTTCTCACATTCATTGCACCCATAGGTTTTTTCCCCTGTGTGAGTTCTCTGCTGTACAGCAAGGATTGAATCCACAGAGGATTTACACATTCATTACATTCATATAGCTTCTCTCTTGTGGGAATTTTCATGTGTTTAGTAAGATTTGACTTCACACAAAAGGCTTTCCTACACTCATTACAATCAGGGTTTTTTCCCTGTGTGAGTTACCTAATGTATAATTAGGGCTGACTTATAGCAGAAGGATTTAGAACTTTTATAGGGTTTCTCTTCAGTATGCTTCCCCTGGTGTACACTTAGGGCTTGACTTATAGTCAAAGGCTTTTTTACATCCATTGCACTTGTAGGGTTTCTCCCCTGTGTATGTTCTCTGGTAGAGCAAACTGTGACTTCTGGAAGAACGTTTTTCCACATTCATCATATATGAAAGGTTTCATCACTGTATGTATTTTCTGGTGTTTAGTTAGGTTTGATTTCACACAGAAAGATTTCCCAAATTCTTTACACTCATATGGTTTCTCCCCTGTGTGAGTTCTCTGATGATGATTAAAGATTGATTTTGCATAGAAGGATTTCCCACATTCATTACATTGATAGGGTTCCCCTCCAGTATAAATTCACTGATGGACTCTTTTTTAAAAAAATTATTTACTTTTATTCATTCATTCATTTTACTTTTATTTTGATTTGACCAGAAAGAGACACAGAGAGAAAGAGAAAGAAAGTGAGAAAGCAAGCCACCAGGTCCAGGACTCGAACCGTGGTCAGCCATGTGGGAGTGTCTAGCACCTTAACCACCACACCACCTGCTGGTCCCCTATGATGGACTAAGGCTGAGCTATGACAAAAAGGTTTCATACACTCATCACATTCATAAAGCCTCTTTTCTGACTGTGTTCTCTGGTGATCACTAGAGCTGATTTCACACGAGTTCTACCACATTTGTTATATCCATTGGTTTTCTCTCTTGGATGAATTTTCTGAGTCAGTGAGTGGTGATTTCTGGAAAGTTTTCCTGCACTTATAACTTCCATGTGGTTTCTCTCTTGTGTGTGTCCTCTGATCTTGAGTGAGGTGGGACTCCAGACAGAAAGATTTATTGCAATGACTACATTCAATGGCTTTCTTTCCTGTGGGAATTCTATGAGGTTTGGTAAAATGGGACTTCTTGAAATTATTCTCATTCTCACTATATTCAAGAGTTTTCTCCCTTGTGTTAATCTTCTGATGCTTAAAGAGGGTTGATTTCTCACACATATTAACTTTGGAGTGATTCTTCCTTGTGTGAAGTTCCAGATGGATTTCAAATGTTGACCTGTCACTGAAAATTTCCCCATGTTCCTTAAAATCATTTGTTTTCTTTCTTGTTTGAGTCATCATATGTCTTCTCAGGAAAGGCTGTTCTATGTTCATTATCTTCCTTTATAGCTACTAAATACTTTTTAGCATTCCATTTTAATTTATTTATTGACTTTGGGGCTATTATTTTTCTTATCTTTTTTTAAAGAGTTTTTTGCTATAGGGTGTGTATGCTTGCCAGACAGAGAGAGACAGAGAGACAGTAAGTGAGAAATCACCCCAAGGTGGATGGTCAAGCCGCAATCGCTTCTCATCTATTCTCCTCTTAGAATCTTGGGCATGCACGAACACATGCCCAGCATGAGTTTAAGCCACTGGTTCCAGGACTCGAATTGCAGTTGACTACATGGGAGTCCAGCAACATAGCCATTATGCCTACTGCTGGTCCCAGGGCTATTTTTTTTCCAAGAGCTTTTAAAATCTTTTTTATTCATCATCATTATTATTTAATTTGGTATAGGACACATGTTCACCAGAGAGGGAGAGAAAGAAAGTGTAAAGGCAAGCCACCAGGTCTGGGACTTGAACATCAATCAGCCATGTGGAGTTCAACGCCCTTTCCCATGACACCTGCTGGCCCCTTGGGCTACATCCTTTGCATTAAAAAGAAAAAAGTTTATTTTGTTAAAAAAATATTTAATTTTATTGTTATTTTTTAATTTGACCAGACACACAGAGAGAGATAAAGTGAGAAAGCAAGTCACCAGGTCCAGGACTTGAACCTCAGTCTGTCATGTGGGAGTTCAGTGCCCTAATCACCACACCACCTGCTGGCCACATTCTTTGTATTTTTTAATGATAGCTCTGAAAATTACAACATATACACCATTCAAATCATCTGTCCCTTATATGTAATGTGTTACTTTTCTCTGGCTGCTTTCAAGGTACATTATCCACCTCTGGTTTGAGTATTTAGAATATATTGTGCCTGACTTTGTATTTTTATTGAGATTACTCTGTTTGAGGCTCATCTTGAATCCATAAACGTATGTCTTTCATCAAATTTTTATGTCTTTCAATAGAATTTTGGAAGTATTTAGCCATTATGTTTTTCTTTTTTCCTTTTTTTTTTTTCTTTTTTGGCACTGTGTTGGGTTTTTTTTGTTTTTTTTTTTTTTTTTTTTGTGGGGGTGTTTTTTTTTTTTTTTTTTTTTTTTTTTTGCTATAGGGTGCGTGTGCTCGCCAGACAGACAGAGAGAGACAGAGAGACAGAAAGCGAGAAATCACCCCCCAGAGGGGATGGCCACGCCGCAATCCCTTCTTCTCCATTCTCCTCTCGTGATCCTGGGCACGCACGTACACGTGCCCAGTGTGAGTTTAAGCCACTGGGTCCGGGACTCGAACCGCGGTCAACTACGTGGGAGTCCAGCGATATAGCCATTACACTAACTGCTGGTCCCCAGCACTGTGCTGTTTTATCCTGTTATGGGCTGAATTGTGTCCCACAAAACTCATATGTTGAAGTACTAATCTCTAGTTACTCAGAATGTGACTGAATTTGAATATGGGGTCATTAAAGAGATAATTAAAGTTAAGTGAGAGTCCAGCAGGTGGCATTACCTATATATCTATATCTATCTATTGATCAATATAAAGATATAGATATATAGATATATAAAAGATTAAGACACAGATACGCAGAAAGATGACCACATGAAAACACAAGAAGACAGACATCTACAAGGCAAAAAGAGACATCACAGGGACCGGCAGGTGGCGTGGTGGTTAACGTGCTGGAGACTCCCACATGGCCAACCGTGGTTCAAGTCCTGGACCTGGTGGCTTGCTTTCTCACTTTCCTCTTTCTCTCTGTGTGTCTCTCTCTGGTCGTATTAAAATAAATGAATGAAGGAATAAAATTGAATAAAATAATTCTTTTAAAAAAAAGAGAGAGACATTACAGAAGGAACAAGCCCTATGGATACCTTGATCTTAGTTCTAGCCTCCAGGACCGTGAGAAGATAAAGTTCTGCTGCTGAATACCTCCAGTTCATGGTATTTAGTATGATTACCCTAATAAGCTATAATACAGGCTGGCAGGTGGCATGGTGGTAAAGGGCACTGGACTCCCTCATGGCAAATTACAGCTTGTGTCCCAGACCTGGCGACTTGCTCTTTCACTTTCCCCCTCTCTCTCACTCTGTCCCTCTCTGGTCAAATTAAAATAAATAAATAAATAAATAAAGTTAAATAAAATAATTCTTTAAAAAAGCAATAGTAATATATCCTCCTTTTAGGACTCTAATGACATGAATGTGAGACTTTTTGATTATCATCTCACAGGTCCTTGAAATTTGTTATTCTTTTTTCTTTCTCTTCTTCAGAATGGTTTTTATTGATCTATCTTCATGTTTACTCTTTCTTCTCTCATGTTTATTCTGTTACTGAGGCCAGCCAGTGAATTTTTTATTTGAGATATTATAATTTTCAATTCTTAATGGCTCTATTCTCAAAACACCTACCCAGTCACATTTCATAAACTCCACCACCTCAAAGATCTAAGCCTCTACCATTTTTCATCTGAGCTACTGAAGACATCTCTTAACTACTGAGAGTGTAATCCATCAAAAGCCACACTGCTTACTATCTCCTTTAACATGACCACTATCCCACTATCTTCATCAACATGGCATTACTATTCCAGGAAACTCCTTCCCGGGAAGTCAAGTTTTGCAAATGACTTTACTGTTCATTTTAGGAGTTCCCCAAAAAAACTATCTATCTCTCTCTCTCTTTCTTCCCTTTTTTTTCCCCTAGAAGGTGCACACACTTGCCAGACAGACAGAAAGAGAGGGAGTAGAGAAAGCACATCACCTAGGGAATGGTCATGCTACAATTCCCTCTCCTCCAATTCTCTTCTCTCTGGTATTCTGAGCATGCACACAAATAAATGCACCTGGTATGCCCCTCCAGTCACCAGCTCCAAGACTCAATATATAAGGTTGATAGTAAGTGGGATCCAGCTGTCTTCACCACTAGGCCACAGAGCAGGCCCTCTCAAAACCCCCTTAAACAGACTGACTATTCCACAGATAAACAATGGTTTATTCTCCAAATTGTCAATCCTCAAGTATTCTATCACAATCTTTACCCAATGGTAACCAAGCCTCTGTATTAAAAGACATCTTAAGGGGCTGGCCAGTGGCATAGTGGTTGGGGGTGTTGGATTCCCCATATGGCTGACTGTGGTTCAAATCCTGGGCCTGATGGCTTACTTTCTCACTTTTCCTCTCTCTCTTTTTCCATCTCTCTCTAGTCAAACTAAAAAAAAAAGATAATAAATAAAATTATATAAATCTTCCTTAAAAATTCTTAAACCCTCAAATACCCTCAAATCTCAAAAATAACATAATTTTGTTCACTCCCCCTCCATACTACTAAAATTCTGTCAGAGTAGGCAACAGATTCAACTTGGCCTTCATCAGCAGTTGTTTTGCAGGTATTTTCAATGAGCCAGCATTTCACACCAACTTTCTGCTTTTCCCCACCATCCTTGGGCATGTCTCCAATTTTTAGTGCACTGTAGCCAAAGAAGTTTATTTTTCTTTAGTTTCTTTATTTTTAGTTTGCCATAGGGTGCATGAACTCACCAGAGACAGACAGACAGAAATCACCCCAAAGAGAAATGGCCACAACACAATCCCTTCTCTATTCTCCTTTGGGGTTTTGGGCATGCACACACATGTGCTCAGTATATTTTTATTTTTTAATTATTTTTAAAGTTATTATTATTAATTTGCTATAGGGTATATATGCTCACCAATGAGAGAGGGAAAGTGAGAAAGCCAGCCATCAGGCTCAAGATTGGAACTATGGTCAGCCATGTGGGAGTCCAGTGCCTTAACCACAACACCATCTACTGGCTCCCATATATAGATTTATCTTATTTTATTTTTGGAGAAGGATTTTTGCTATAGGGTGTATGCGGTCACCAGAGAGACAGAAAGCAAGAAATGACCCCCGGGGGGCGGGGCATGGCCGCACTGCAACCCCTTCTCCTCCATTCTCCTCTCTGGAATTTAGGTATGCACATGCACACACTCCATGTGAGTTTTAAGCCACCAGGTCCAGGGCTTGAATCATGGTCAATTACATGGGAGTCTAGCAATGTAATCATTTTGCTATCTGCTGGTCTCAGATTTTTTTTTTTTAAAGGTCTTTGTCATAGTGCACATGTGCTCTCTGGAGAGAGACAGGGAAAGACAGCAAGAAGGAAAGTGAAAAATCACCGCCTAAAGCGTATGGCCACACCACAATCCCTTCTCCTCCATTCTTTTGGGATTTTGAGTGTGCACACATGCAACCACCCAGTGCACGTTTTAAGCCACTAGGTCCGGAACACAAACCATCAGCCATGTGGAAGTCCAGCACCTTAACCACTATGCCACCTGCTGGCCCCTTAGTCCAGTATGTTTTTCAACCCACAGGGTCCAGGACTAGAATCATGCAGTCGGCCATGTAGGATCCAGCTGCCTTAACCACCAAGCCACCTGGCTGGCCCCAGAAAATTATTTTAAAACAGAGACTAGCAGATGGTGTAATGACTATGTCACTGTACTCCCATGTAGTTGACAGCAGTTCAAGTCCTGGACCCAGGTACATGTGCATGCATGCCCAAAATCCCAAAAGGAAAATGGAGAAGAAGGGATTGCAGTGTGGCCATCCCTGCTCGGGAGTGTTTTCTTGATTTCCGTCTGTCTGTCTTTCTCTGTCTCTTGGGTGAGTGCATGCTCCCGGTAGCAAAAAAAAAAAAAAAAAAAAAAAAAAAAACCCTAAAAAAAAAAAAGAAATTATTTTAAAGCATATGTCTTTACTGAAATCTATTAATAACTACCTATTTCTTCCAGAATAAAATCAAAGTCCTCACCATGTTCTGTAAGACTGGATATAATCTGTCCTTTGGCTACCTCTCTATTGTTACCTCCTACCAATCTCCCTCCTAAATACTTAAATGTAGCCATACTGGCCTTCTTGCTATTCCCAAAACACTTCAAACAAACCCATGCCCTAAAGGCTTAACCCAGCCATTCCCTCTGCCTAGATTCCTTCAAAATGCTGATCTCATCAAAAAGGCAACCCGTGACATCCTTTCAAATGAGCACACCACAAGATCTGTCTCCTTTTGAAACATACTTTAATTTTCTTCATTGTTCTTTTCACTGACTGACATGTAAATTTATTTCACTATAACTCTCTCACTCTCTTCCTACTAGCTTGTAAGATCTAAGAGCTAAGGAAGTTATTTTTTTTGCTCACCAACATAACCCCAAAACCAAGAACATGAGGGACACATAGTAGGCCTTCGATGAATGTCTGCAGAATTAATACATTAATTAATGTTAGGATAGGGATAAAAAGGAAAGGGGAAATGAATATTAGGGGAATAAAAAAATGTAAGATGAAGTAGGTGGTGATTAGATTCTAGGAAAGTAAAGCAGGAAAGGAAATTATTTGTACATATTAATGAAAAATGCAAAAGTAATTCAGGTTGTCTGAGGCATTCTGGTTTTCTGTTTAAGAGTTATTTCCAAAGGTTTGGGGTCCTTACATAGAAGTTACTGAGGGGGCCAGCAGGTGGTATGTCAGTTAAGGGCACTGGACTACCACATGGCCAACTACCAATGGCATCCCGGACCTGGTGGCTTCTTTTCTCTCTTTCTCTTTCTCTCTCTCTCTCTCTCTCGCTCTCTCTCTCTCTCTCTCGCTCTCTCTCTCTCTCTCTCGCTCTCTCTCTCTCTCTCTCGCTCTCTCTCTCTCTCTGATTCTGTCCTTTCCTGGTCAAATTTAAATCAATAAATAAAGTTAAATAAAATAATTCTTTAAAAAAGAAGTTACTGAGATAAAGTCTAGAGGCTCCAACCCCTTACCCAGTGCATCTGGGACCTGATTCCCACTGGGCTTTTGTTTGTTTGTTTTGCCTGGTAATAACCAACTCACTTGGATAACCCCAGCCTGAGAATTCTCCCTCTAATATCCAATGGCTCTTCTCCTTGCTCCAATTTGAAGATCATATCTGGTTTGGTGATGCAATACCCTGTGAATGAGACACAAGGTAAGATTTCTGACGACTTGCTTGGACAAAAGGGACCCTAAGGAAAGAAAGGTGCAGTTTCTGTGCCCAGAAAGGAACACACAGATATCAATAAACTCCATAAAGGTCCAAAATTTTGGTGGCTAAAATTAAGAAAAGAAAAACATGCCAATAGGCATTACATAGAGAAAACTCCTCACCCACAGAGATCAGGTGGCTATAGTTCTCCAGCATCACATCCCGGTACAGGGTCCTCTGAGTACCATTCAGCCGTAGCCACTCATCCTGGGTGAAGTCCACAATCACATCCTTGAATGACATGGTCCCTAAACAGCACATTTCTGCTCAACCCACAGGGATGAGAATTAGGAGCATGAAAGAGATATGTGGGAAATAATTCTTAGCATGTCTGCATTAAGAGTTTACCATAAAATATTATGTACATTGCCCATTCCATACCTTCTTTTGTATTTTACTTTTGGGATAGAGATACCACGATTTTAAAATATTCATCTGTGTATTTATTTATTTTGAGAGATTTTTGCTATAGAGAGTGAGAGCTTGCTGGAGAGACAGAAAGATTTAAAAAAAAATGAGAAATCATCACCTCCCTTCCCCCCCGGGGGAGGTGGCCATGCCACAATCCCTTCTCCTCCATTCTCCTACTGGGATTTTGAACACACATGCACATGTGCCTGGCATGAATTTGAAGCCATTGAGTCTGGGACTGAAACCATGGTCAGCCATGTGGAAATCTAGCACCTTAACCAGCATCACACCTGCTGGCCCCTCCATCAGTATATTAATTTATTAATTTAAGGAATCAAAAAAATTTCCTCCCAGTGTCTGAAACTGTTCTAGCTTGCTAGATACTAAGCTAAATAAATCCTTTTTTTCCACCTTTAAGGAGTTTAAAAAGGAAATATACTTATGGATATTTATTCTGTACTAAGGCATTACAAAAGCTATAGTAGAATAATTTAGAACCAATAAATAATGTAAAGTAAGTAATGGTTGAAGACATGGTTCTACTTTAAATTACCAGGTGGGCTTACATTGAATAGTGTGTCTTCATTATGTGGCACAATCACATAAGTAAAGTCAAAGAGAAATGAAGAAAGCATAGTAGTGTGATAGAATGGCTTCAGAATGTCAGAAGATAAAGAGCTGCAAAAGGGACTGTGGAGAGCTGTCCATTTGAAAACATGTGATTAAAACATGTGGCCTGAGACCAGTAGTTAGTGTAACGGCTATGTTGCTGGACTCCCATGTAGTCGACCGCGGTTCGAGTACCAAATCTGGTGGCTTAAACTCACACCGGGCGTGTGTGCATGCGTGCCCAAGATCCCAGGAGGAGAAAGAAGAAGGGACTGCGGTGTGGCCAACCCCCCTGGGGGGTGATTTCTTGCTTTCTGTCTCTCTCTCTCTCTCCCCCTCTGTCTTTCTGGCGAGCACACGTGCCCTATAGCTAAAACCTCTCAAAAAAGAAAAAAAAAAACAAAAAACATGTGGCCTGTAGACACATGCAAATAGTGCTTTAGTAAGCTACTATAGAAGGGCTATTGAGAAGCATTTATATATAAAAGCAGTATCTGCCTGTTGTCAATGGTTGTCTTTTAGTTGTTGTTAATACTCAATACCCCATACTGCCTAGTATCAGTCTAAAGGAAGTCACATGTGTTTAGATTGTCCCCCCCAAAAAAATCAGAAAAATTATATGGCACCAATCATTTTCACATCTTCAGATGATTTACATCCAAAAACAACCGGCTTTGCATTCTGATTTCTCCTCCTTTATTCTCTTTGCATTCCACTTCCTTCTTCCCCATTCCTTTTTTTTTTT
>NW_006159565.1:2612869-2614045 GCF_000334495.1 Tupaia belangeri chinensis
CTTTCCCTTTGTGTTCATCATTTTGGTTAATTACTGGAAGATGGCGGTTCCCTTCCCCATTCCTTTTACATCCCATTTTCCCCTTCCCCCATTTTCTGACCTTTAAAAGAATAAACCTGAGGCTAGTTCTAGTGGTAACTTCTCCATCAGAGAAGCAGTTCCCACCCGATCCTTGCTTTTCTATAATTGTGTGTCTTTGTGTGTTTGTTATTGCGTCTATTTCTAATCCACAGCCTTCCCCACTCAAGAAAAAAATGTTCATGCCGAGGTGGTACCAGCAGGGGACCAGCAAGTAGCGTGGTGGGTAAGACGCTGGACATTCCCATATGGCCAACCACAGATAGAGTCCCAGACCTGGTGACTTGCTTTCTCACTTTCTCATTCTCTCTGGTGAAATTAAAATAAATAAATAAGTGAAATTAAATAAATAATTCTTTTTTAAAAAAGAGTTGCAAAGATATCAGAAATACATCATAGAATAATTTGGGCTTATTTCCACAGTCTGATTGTCTTTAAAATACTTCATCATCACCCTAGCAATAAAGTTGGAAGCACTCCCAATTTATTTATTTTAAATGAGTAATATATATGTTCTGTCAAATCATACAATAATTATATCTTATCACTTTTTAATTCTTTCTCCCATGAAGGAGTGGAGTAAGAGGGGAGTGGAGGAGACAAGCACCCCTAAAAGGGTCTTGATGCTGTGATCAATTCTCAGTTTCAATCTGCCTGGATCATGGGCATGCACATCTTGCATACTCAGGGATGTCCCAGGATGCAAACCCAGAAACTTTCCCATGTGGGTCCAGCTGCATTACTGCTATGCCATTGCCTGGTCCCCTATCTTTCTCTCTCTCTCTCTCTTTTTTTTTTTTTTTTTTTTTGGTTAAAAGTGAAATGTAGCAACCTATTGTTTTCTTTCCATATGTTGCTGAAGTGTCTTGTGTCCTCCCTATGAAGTAGGAGGTAGGTGTGACTACAATGATAATGAGGAGCCAACAAAAACATCCAACAATCCCCAGAGGCCCATGAATAGGTTTGTTTTTTGTTTTGTTTTATTTTTTTGAGTTTTTTGCTATAGGGTGCGTGCTCTCTCCAGAAAGGCAGAAAGCGAGAAATCACCCCCCCCCCCAGGGGGGATGGCCACCTTGCAACCCTTTCTCCTCCTTCTCC
>NW_006159565.1:2618059-2632961 GCF_000334495.1 Tupaia belangeri chinensis
AGAAAGCGAGAAATCACCCCCCCCCCCAGGGAGGATGGCCACACTGCAATCCCTTCTCCTTCATTCTCCTTTCAGGATCTTGGGCACGCACACATATGCGCCCGGCGAGTTTAAGCCACCAGGTCTGGGATTTGAACCGTGGTCGGCTACATGGGAGTCCAGCAACATAGCCATTATGCCAACTGCTGGTCCCAGGCCCATAAATAGTTTTGCATTATAGAAGAACTGCTCTAGATTATAGCACTGTCCAGTGAAAGCTATTGTGATAAAAATGTTCTACATCTGCACCAATAGGAAACCAGCAGCTATATGTGGCTGCTGAGCACTTGAAATATGGGCAGTATGACTGAGGAAATGAGTTTTTAATTTTAAAATTAATTTACATGTATTAAATGTAAATACAAATATAAACCGACACATACAGCTAGTGGCTACAACATGTTTTAGAATATAGAGAGAAACATGAAGATTATGAAGAGAAAAACAGATAGAAAAAGACCCAAATGCAGGCCAGTCTGTGGCCTGGTGGTTAATGCAACTGGATCCCACATGGCTGACTGTGTGGTTCGCATCCTGAATTGGGTGGCTTGACAAACATGTTGGATGCATGTTCACAAGTGACCAAAATTCCTACAGCAAGAGAAGGGACTGCAACATGACCATGCCCCGTGGAGGCTGCTTTCTTACTTTCCCTCTCTCTGTCTAGGCATGTGCCCTCTGGCAACATTTTTTAAATAATAATTAAAAGGCCCAAATGCAATTTCTAGAGATAAAATGCAATACTGAAACAAAAAAATGGATTAACAGATTAGACACCTCAAAAAATTCCAAAACATTAGTTAACACAAAAGACACTATAATAAAAACTATGCAAAATGAAGCACACAGAGTGGAAAAAAAGAAGAAAAAAATCAATTAATGGACCATTATTAACCTGTAGGATATTATCAAAGGGCTATAGGGATCATTGAAAACTTGGGAAAAGAGAGCAGGGAAGATACAAAAACTTATGGCCAGAAATATTTTAAGTTTATTTTTATTAACTTCTATGACAAAAGGAGAAGGAGATAGGGCATCCCCAATAGTCTTCATGCCATGATCCTATCCCTACGTTCAACCAACCTGGATCATGTATAAGAATCAATTACCCATCCTGCACAGGGAAACCTCGGGACATGAATTCAGAACCTTCCCATAAGCACTGAGCATCTCAGATCCTCCCAATACTGCTGCATCACTGTAACTGGCTGAAAATTTTCCAAATTTAATGTAAATTATAAGTATATAGGTCCAAAAACTCAAAAGAACCCTAAGAAAAAAAATTTGAAAAAAACACACTAGACTATATGGTAGTGGCACAGAGAGGGTATGGCTAGATCCACAAAAAAAAGGTCTGGGTTTGTGTCCCAGGACACTCCTCAACACACTAGGCACTGACACTAGGGATGGATTGTAGCATGGGAGTGGATCATGGCATTCCCTATTGGGAATGCCTGTCTCATTATCTTTCTCGTGGAAGAAACAGGTTAACTTTAAAAACAAATAAATAAAACCATAATAGCCAGGCATGGCGGCATGTGCCTGTAGTCCCCACTATTTAGGAGGATTATGACATAGTAAGACCCTATCTATATAAATAATTAAATAAATCCTCACTAAGACACAGCATAATAAACCTGCTAAAAATCAGTGGCAATAAAATTGTAGAAGTAGCCAGAAAACATAAAGGCTATTAAATACAGAGAAACAAAGATAAGAGAGACAGCAGACTTCTAGTCAGAAACAAAGAAAACTACCATTCAATAGAGCGGCATACTTAAAATGCTCAAGAAAAAAAACATTGCTAACTTAGAATTCAATATCCAGCAAAAAGAAAAAGTTATTCAAAATAAATTAATAAACAAAAACAAAACAAAGACCTTTTCAGACAGACAAAAGCAGAAAAGAATGAACTGCTGGGGTGGCAGGAGGTGTAGTGGTTAAGGGCACTGGATTACCACATGATTGACTGCGGTTCGAGTCCCAAACCTGGCAGCTGGCAGCTTGCTTTCTCACTTTCCTTCTTTCTCTCTCTCTTTCACTGTCCTTCTCTGGTCAAATTAAAAATAAATAGAGATAAATAAAATAATTTTTAAAAAAAAGAACGGCCAACAGTCATATACTACAAAAAATGTTGAAGGAAGCCAGAAGGAAAAATGATACCAGAGGGACTAAATTTTTGTTTACAAGTTTATTTTTTTATTTCATGAGTGAGAGAGACAGAGAGGGAAGCAGACAAAGCACCCCTGAGAGGGTCTCAATGTGACATTCCACCCTGAGCTTTAGCCAGCCTGGATCACGGACACACACATATACAGTATACTCAGGAAGGTCTCTGGATGTGAACTAGCAAGCAACCCTCTCACGTGGGTCTCTTTCACAGAGTACTGCATTTATACCTAATTTCCTAAATAGATGTAGAAAATGTTTGAAAAAAATATATAGTTTTCTGATTAATAACAACAAAAACTTTTAGTAAACAGTTTAAAAGTAAAAGAGAACATTCTCAAATAAAAGGTACCTAAGAAAAGCATATAGCTGTCATCACAATAACAATAAAAGACTTAGCACTGTACTAAGATTTAAAAATAAAGTCTAAGATGTCCCATTTCACCATTTCTATTCAACACTGTACTAGAGGTTTCAGACAATGCAATAAAACAAGAAAACAAAGAGGCATATGGATTGGAAAAAAATTAGTAAAATTCTTTATTTGCAAATGACATGATTGTCTATGTAGTAAATTCTACGAACTTACAAAAAGCTACTAAAACTAGTGAGTTTAACAAGGTTGCAGGATACAATAGGAACATACAAAATTTAACTATATTTCTACATACTAGCAATGAATAACCATATGTTGATATTAAATACCATTTGTAATAGTATCAAAAATATGAAACACTTAGGGATTCATTTGAGGGGAAAATGTGTAAATCCTGTATCTATCAACTAAAAAATAATGTTTTGAAAGAAATTAAAGAGACTTAAAGGAGAGATACACTGCATTCATGAATTGGAAGACTTAATATTGTCAAGAAGTCAGTTCTTTCCCAACTGATCTATAGATTCAATTCTAAACAAAATCCCAGACCTTTTCTTTTGAAATACACAAGCTGGTTTTATAATTTACATAGAAATACAAAAGACTTAACATAGGCAAAACAATTCAGAAAAAGAAGAGGACTTATCATACCTGATTTCGAAATGTATTATAAAGCTACAATAACCAAGACAATTCATTAATGGCATATATAGACGAACAGATCAATGCAACAAAATAGTCCAGAATCACACCACACATATATGGTCAACTGAGTCACAAAGGTGCAATAGCAATTCATTGGAATAGGATAATATTTTCAAGAAATGGTACTAGAACAATTAGAAAGAGAAATGAAAAAAGTGAACCTCTTCCTATCTCTCACACATACAAAAATTAACTCAAAATGGAACACAGATCTTAATGTAAGAGCTTAAATTATAAAACTGCCAGCAGAAAACACAAGAGAAAATCTCAATTTTCCTGGCTTTGGCAAAGATTTTCTCAAATACAATGCCAAAAAACATGAACTATAGAAGAAACTTATCAAATTATATGCCGTCAAAATTAAAAACTTTTATTCTCCAGAGATATTTGTAATTAAATAAAATGGCAAGCCAAAAACCATGAGAAAATGTTTTCAAAATACAAGGAGATTTCAGAAAGTTTGTGGAAAGATAACATTAAAAGATAAAAATAAAAGGGCCAATCCTATAGTACAACCGTTAAGTGTTGCGCATAGACAGCCAGATACCACATGACCAACTGCAGTTCAAACCCCCAAAACACACCAGGCATGTGTGCATACATGGCCAAAATGCTAATGAAGAAATGGAGGATAAAGGATTACAGCATGACCACACCCCATGGAAGATTCTCTCTTTGGTGAGCACACATGCCCGCTAGCAATAAAAAAATAATAATAAAAGAAAAAAAAAGGTAAAAATAAAAAATATAAATTTTATTTCTCATAAGCTTCATCAAGTTCAAGATACTTTCATAAGGATCAATACCAGCTGTTTAGTCCATTCCTAAATTAAGGTCTTGGAAATTTAATAATGTCAAAGCAGTTTTTTTTTTTTATATTAGTAACTGAAGAAAAAATGGGTGCCCTTTAAAAATTTTTTAAGATTAAGAAACAAAAAGAAGCCAGAAGGAACCAAAGCAAGGTAGATGCCTCATAATTTTTCACCAAAACTAGAAAATTGCCCTTCTTTGATTAGAAGAATGAACAAGAATATCATTGTGATGAAGAAGGACTCTGGTGAAGCTTTCCTAAGTGTTTTCTTCTAAAGCTTTGGCTAACTTTCTCAAAACACTCTCATAATAAGATGTTATTATCCTTTGGCCCTCCAGAAAATCAACAAGCAAAATGCTTTAAGTATCCCAAACAACTTGCCATGATCTTTGCTCTTGACGTGTCTGCTTTTACTTTCAGTGGGCCACTTCCACTTCGTGGTAGCCAATGCTTTGATTGTGCTTTGTCTTCAAGATCACAGTGCTAAGGCCATGTGTTATCTCCCATTACAATTCTTCAAAGAAATGCTCCAGGATCTTGATCCCACTTGTTTAAAATTTCCATTGAAGGCTCTTCTTTTGGCTGTAGTTGACCTGGACATAACAGTTTTGGCACCCATCGAGCAGAAAATTTTCTCAACTTTAATTTCTCTGTCAGAATTGTGTACGCTGAACCAGTTGAGATGTCTATGGTGTTGGCTATTGTTTCTGCTGTTAATCGTTGGTCCTCTTCAATTAGGGCACGAACAAGATTAATTTTTTCCTCACAAATTGATGTGGATGGTCTACCACTGCGGACATCATCTTCAACATCATCTCGCCCCTTCTTAAAACGAGTTACCCATTTGTAAACTGCTGATTTCTTTGGGGCACTGTCCCCATAAACTTTTTGTAAAGCATCAATGATTTCACCATTCTTCCACCCAAGCTTCACCATAAATTTGATGTTTGTTCTTGCTTCAATTTTAGCAGAATTCATCTTGCTCTGAGAGAGGCTCTTTTCAAACTGATGAAATATCCTTCTTAGTGGCCCAAACTAGATCCTGTTCAGACATGTTATAACAAGTTAGTATGAGTTTATTATGATGAAAAAAAAAATTGAAATCCATGCATAGTTTTTTCATAACACTCATTTTCCATAAACTTTGTGAAGACCTCTTAAGTATGTATATGCATGTGTGTGTGTGTAAAAGTTCATGTAAAATACATATTATGAAAAACTATGCATGGATTTCAAAATTTTTGCACCAAAATGAACTTATACTTTAACTACATTTTCCCATGAACTTTTTTTTTAAGAATTTTTTAAAATTTAACTTTGTTTATTTTAATTTGATCAGAGAGAGACAGAGTGAGTGGGAGAGAGAGAGATGTAAAGTGAGAAAGCTAGCTGCCAGGCCCGGGACTCGAACCAAGGTCAGCCATGTGGGAGTCTAGCTCCCTTAACCACAGGCATGTTGGCCTGGGATCATGAACTTTTTTTTTTTTTTTTGGCGAGATCTTCGCTAAAGGGCGCGTGCGCTCGCTGGACAGACAGAGAGAGACAGAGACAGAAAGAGAGAAATCACCCCCTGGGGGGATGGTCACGCCGCAATCCCTTCTCCTCCATTCTCCTCTCGGGATCTTGGGCACGCACGCACACACGCCCGGTGTGAGTTTTAAGCCACCAGGTCCGGGATGCGAACCGCGGTCGACTACGTGGAAGTCCAGTGACATAGCCATTACGCTAACTGCTGGTTCTCATCATGAACTTTTTTTAAAGTACTCTTATATATGTGTCTAAACCTTCACAACAACACAACAAAAATCTCATCTAAAAATGGGCAAAAGACTTAGATAATTCTCCAAAGAAGATATACAACTGACGTATAAGCATATGAAAATATGCACAACAACATTAGCCATCACAGTAATGTAAACCAGAACTATTAAGATACCACCTTACACCTACTAAAAGGGCTACTGATCAAAAAAGCAACAAATAAGTTTTCACAAGGGTGGGGAGAAATTGGAACAACAAGAAAATACCTCTCCTCCAAGGAAAAATAAGTCCTCTTCATTCTCAGACAGTATGATGAAATTCCTGGAAATGTCTGATAAAGAATTTAGGATTTTCATGGTGACAGCTCACAGAGATGGAAGAGAAGAAAGACAACGAACTGCCAAAGAAGCAGGGGGAAAGAAGCTGACGAGCTTCAGGAGATGAGGAAATTCTTGCAAGATCTAAAAGAAGAATTACAAACTTTACAAAAGAATCTAATGGACCTGTTAGAGATGAAGACTATAATACAGGAAGTCAAAACCTCCCTTGAAAGTATTCAAAGCAGACTAGCTCTCACTGAAAATCAAATCTCATTTGTAGAAGACAGAATTACTGGCCTAGAAAAATTCACCATGAAGACTGAGAAAATTGTCCAAAAACATGAGACTATTTATATGAGAAATACTAGATACCATCAAACATCCAAACATCCAGATAACTGGCATCCCAGAAGGAGAAGAGACCCATAAGGGCACTGACAATTTATTCTATGAAATCCTGGAAGAAAACTTTCCAAACCTGAGAAGCATTCAAAGATCCAATCCCCCAAAATACAAAGGACCCCAAAAAGAATTGACCCAAGATGATCTCCAAGACACATTATAGCCAGATTGAACAAAACCACAAAGATAAGATACTAAGATTGGCAAGAGAGAAATGGCAAGTTACCTACAAAGGATATCCCATCAGGCTGACAGCGGATCTCTCATCAGAAACAATGTGAGTGAGGAAAGAATGGGAAAATATATTCAAAGTGTTAAGGGAAAAGCAATTGTAACCACGGATACTATACCCAGCAAGATTATCCTTCATATGAGAAGAAAAGACAAGAACATTCTCAGATAAACAAAATCTGAAAGAATTTACCAACACCAGATCAGATCTCCAAGAAATTCTGCAGGGAGTGCTATACTAAGAAAATTAAATACAGCCACACAGAATTAAGACTTCAAAAACTAAGAAAATAGCCAATTTAATCGTGGGGACAAGTCTGGAGTTGAATATTATATCCCAGAATTTAATTGTGAAAAGTGAATCACAACAAAAGATAAAGTACATGAGACTAAACTGGTGAAATAGAATTTTATGACTTTTTTCGGAGAGGTTTTTCGCTATAAAGCATGTGCACTTGCCAGAAAGACAGAGACAGAAAGACAGAAAGCGAGAAATCACCCCTCGGGGGGATGGCCATGCAGCAACCCCTTCTCCTCCATTCTCCTCTGGAGATCTTGGGCACGCACGCACACGTACCCAGCATGAGTCTGGGTGCGGGACTCAAACCGCAGTCAACTACATGGGAGTCCAGCGACATAGCCATTACACTAACTGCTGGTCCCAGAATTTTATGACTTTTGACTAAAATACTGATTTTTTTCTAGGCTTTGTTTTCCAATTTTAAGGATTTTTGTCCTGTCTTGAGCTGCTGATAGGTTCATGTACCTACTATTTGAACAGAATCTCAACTGTTTCCTGGCTTTAAGTTTTAAGCATATTTCCTTAGCATTTCTTTGATTTATTAAAGTTAAATCTGCTTTTCTTTAAATTGAAAATTATAGTAAAAAATACATAATTAATGACCATAGTAAACTATACAGCATTGGCTAGGTGAAACCTTATAGTATGTTCATTCTACTCAGAGATTCATGCCTTAAGTCAGACATGTATTCATAGATATGTATCTATCAGCAGAGCTTACTATTGAAAGTAGTTAGATTATTTAAGAAATTTTGTGAATAAATAAAATGTGGGAGAAAAAAGGAATGGAAAACAACTGTGGACATCTGAGATAGTGTGGGAGGAGCATGGCAAATGACAGAGGGTGAGAAATAGGGGGAAAATATACACACACACACATATGTGTGTGTGTGTGTGTGTGTGTGTGTGTGTGTATATAACTGGAAATGGAAAATTATTGATGATTACATGTATGATTAAGCTACTATGCAGCATCTTCTGGATGGGAAATTACATTTTGTATGCTGTGACAATGCTCAGTTAATAAATGTAAATTAATTCATTACAAAATAAGAAATAAAAAAATTTAAAAAAATAAAAGAATTAAGATGATAAGTTTTATGTTCTGTGTATTTTACCACAATTTTTAAAAATTTATTAAAAGTCAGTTTCCAGGACCAGCAGATGGCATAATGGTTATGTCTCTGGACTCCCATGTAGTCAGCTGCAGTTCGGGTCCTAGACCCAACAACTTAAAACTCAAGCCAGCATGTGTATGTGCATGCCCCAAATCCCAAGAGGAGAAGGGACTGTAGTATGGCCATCCCCCTGAGGGGTGATTTCTTGCTTTCTGTCTCTCTCTGCCCCTCCAGCAAGCCTACCTGCCCTATAGCAAAAATCTCTCTAAACAAAAAACACACAACCAAAAAAGTCAGTTTCCTCTATACCAGCAATGAACAAGTGGATTTTGAAGTTATTAGGTCATCAGAAAAGTCATGACATGTTTTTCTATGCAAAAGTGCTTCATGATTTTTCCAACGAACCAATAAAAACACTGCCACTTATATTAGCAACCCTAAAAAAATATATAGGTATAAATCTATCAAAAAATATAAAGATCTTTATTAATAAAACTACAAAACTCTGATAAAAAGTCAAATGACTAAATAAATTGAGCAATATTACAAGTTGTGGATAGGAAGACTCAATATTGCCAAGATATCAGTTCTTCCTAACTTGATCTATAGACTCAATGGAATCCCAATCTTATCAAGCTATTGTGTGGGTATCAACAATGCAAATCTGAAGTTAATATGGAAAGGCAAAAGATCCAGAGTAGCCAAACAATACTGAAAAAGCAGAAATTTGGAAGACTGACACTACCTGACATCAAGACTTGCAATAAAAGGGACCAGCAGTTAGCGTAATGGCTATGTCGCTGGACTCCCACATAGTTGACTGCGGTTCAAGTCCCGGACCCGGTGGCTTAAACTCATGCTGGGCGCATGTGGGCGTGCATGCCCTAGATCCCAAGAGGACAATGGAGGAGAGGGATTGCGGCGTGGCCATCTCCCCTGGGGGATGATTTCTAGCTTTCTATCTCTCTGTCTCTCTCGGTCTGTCTGGCGAGCACACACACCCTATAGCAAAAACCTCTCCAAAAAAAGAAAAAGAAAAGAAAAAAAAGACTTGCAATAAAACAAATAATCGAGATATTAAGTTGTTAGGAAAGTCATGCTGTATTTTTCTATGCAAAAATGTGTCATGACTTGCCCAATGAGTATGTTACTAGCAAAAGAACAAGATCAAACAATAGACTAGAAGAGAGCCCAGACACAGACCCACATAAATGTAGTCAACTGATCTTTGAAAAAAGAGCAAAGGCAAAATACAGTGGTGAAAAGATATAGTTTTTCAACAATGGTGCTGGAACTACACATCCACATGCAAAAGAAAAAAAAAAATCTAGACACAGACCTTACATTTTTCACAGTATTTAACTCAAAATGGATCACACAGATCTAAATGTAAATATGAAACTATAATACCTAGGAAATACACAGGATGACTTTATAGATATGACACCAAAGGCATTATCCATAAGAGAAAGAATTAATAAGCTAGACTTCATAAAAATGAAAAATTTCTGCTCTGAGGTCAGCAGATGGCATAGCTGTTACGTTGCTGGACTCCCATATGGCAGATCACAGTCTGTTTGTGAGAGATTTTTGTTATAGTATGCATGTGCTCGCCAGAGATCAAAAGAGACAGAGAGACAGGAAGTGAGAAATCACCCCACTGGGGAGATCGCCACACGGCAACCCCTTTTCCTCCATTTTCCTCTCGGGATTTTGAGCATACACACACATGCACCTGGTGTGAGTTTTAAGCTGCCAAGTCCAACACTTGAACCACGGTCGTCTATGTGGGAGTCCAGTGATGTAAACATTATGCCATCTGCTGGTCCTGGCCAACCACAGTTCAAGTTTCGGACTTGAGGGGACTCATGCACCCTAAGGTAAAAATGTTAAAAAAAAAAAAAAAAAAAACTTTTCTGCTCTGTAAAAGATGCAGTCAAAAGAATGAAAAAAACAAGCCACTGGGATCAGCAGATGGTGTGGTGGTTAAGGCGCTGGGCACTCCCACATGGCAGACCACGGTTCGAGTCCTAGACCTGGTCGCTTGCTCTCTCACTTTCCCTTTCTCTCTCTGTGTCTCTCTCTGGTCACATTAAAGTAAATAAATGAATAAATAAAATTAAATAAATAGTTCTTAAAAAATCAATAAGCCACTGACTGGAAGACAATATTTGCAAAAGAAATATTTGATAAAGAATTGTTTCTCAAAATATACAAAATAGATGTAAAACTCAGTAATAGTAAAATAAATATCCCAATCAAACAATGGGCCGAAGACCCTAACAAACACTTCACCTAAAAAGATACACAGATGGCAAATAAGCATATGTAAAGATGTTCCACATCGTGTCAGGAAAATGCAAATTAAAAGGACAATGAGATATCACTATACAATTATTAAATAGAATAGCCAAAATCCAGGACACTGAAAACACCAAATGCTAGTAAGGATGTGGAACAAAAGGAACTCTTTCTCATTCACTGATAGAGAATCCACTGTGGAAATAAGGCAGTTTCTTACAAAATTTACCAAAGATCCAGCAATCATATTCTCCGCTATCTACTTAAAGGAGCTGAAGGGACCAACAGGTGGTGTGGTGGTTAAGGCGCTGGACACTCCCATATGGCTGACCAGGGTTCAAGTCCTGAACCTGGTGGCTTGCTTTTTCACTTCCTCTCTCACTCACTCTCACCCTCCATCTCTCTCTGGTCGAATTAAGAAATAAATGAATGAATAAATAAAATAAATAATTATAAAAATATTATTTAAAAAATTAAAAATAAATTTAAAAAAAAATAAAGGAGCTTATGTCCACACAAAAAATCTGTATAAAAGTGGTTACAGAAGCTTTATTCGTAAGAGCCAAAACTTGGAAGCAATCAAGATGTCCTTGAGTAGGTCAATGGATAAATTGTACTACATCCAAACAATGAAATATTACTCTGCATTAAAAAGAAATGAGATACTGAACTATGAAAAGACACTGAGGAAATGTTAATGCATATTACTAAAGAAAAGAAGTCAAGTTATGTGATCATTAAGGTGATGGACTCCTACATGGTTGAGAGTGGTTTGAGTCCCAGACCCAGAGGCTTGAAAATCATGCCAGCTATGTACACATGCATGCCCAGAATCCCAGGAGGAGAAGGGATTGTGGCATGGCCATCCTCCCTGGGAGTGATTTTTCACTGTCTCTCTCTGTGTGTCTCTTAGCTTCTCTCTTAAGCAAGCACACATATCCTATAGCAAAAAGCCTTAAATTAAAAAAAATTAAAAAAAAAAGTCAATCTAGGGAACCAGCAGTTAGCGTAATGGCTATGTTGCTGGACTCCCACATAGTTGACCGCGGTTCGTGTCCCGGACCCGGTGGCTTAAAACTCATGCCGGGCGCACGTGCGTGCGTGCCCAAGATCCCGAGAGGAGAATGGAGGAGAAGGGATTGCGGCGTGACCATCCCCGCTGGGGGGTGATTTCTCGCTTTCTGTCTCTATGTCTCTCTCTGTCTGTCTGGCGAGCGCACGCGCCCTACAGTGAAAATCTCTCCAAAAAAAAAAGTCAATCTAAAAAAGCTATATCCTGAATGATTTTAACTATATAATATTCTTTTTTTTAAAGAATTATTTAATTTTAATTATTTTTTTAAATTTGATCAGAAAGATACAGAGAGAGAGAGCGTGAAAGAGGGAAAATGAGGAAGCAAGCCACCAGGTCTGAGACTTGAACCGTGGTTGGCCATGTGGGAATCCAGCACCCTTACCCATCGTGCCACTTGCCAGTCCCTTAACTATATAATATTCTAAGAAAGGCAAAACTCTTGGTTGGTAAACAAGTCAATGGTTACCAGTGGTTAGAGGGAAGGAGGAATGAACAGAGGGAACACAGCATTTTAGGGCAGTGAAATGGTGGATACATGTCATTATACATTTGTTTAAACTCACAAAATATACACCAACAGCAAATCTTAATACAGAGTACAGATTTTGGGTGATAATGATATGTCCAATATAGGCTCATCAATTATAACAAGTGTACCATTCTGGTAGGGGATGTTGAGAACGGGCACATTATGTATGTGTGAGGCAGAGGTATATGGGGAAACCTCTGTAACATCCTCTAAGTTTTTGTGTGAACCTAAAACTGCTCTAAAACATTAAGTTTTGGGGAACCAGCAGTTAGCGTAATGGCTATGTCGCTGGATTCCCACGTGGTCGACTGCGGTTCGCATCCCGGACCCGGTGGCTTAAAACTCATGCTGGCCGCGCATGTGTGCGTGCCCAAGATCCCGAGAGGAGAATGGAGGAGAAGGGATTGCGGCGTGACCATCCCCTCTGGGGGGTGATTTCTCGCTTTCTGTCTCTCTGTCTCTCTGTCTGTCTGGAGAGCGCACGCGCCCTATAGCGAAAAACCTCTCAAAAAAAAAAAATTAAGTTTTGGGGCAGGCAGGTGGCATAGCAGTTGGGATGCTGGACTCTCACATGGGCAACTGTGGTATGAGTCCCAGACCTGGCAGCTTGCTTTCTTACTTTCCCTGTCTCTCTCTAGACAAATGAAAAAATAGAATAGATAAAATTAAACAAATAATTTATTTAAATTATTTTTAAAAGAAATAGTCAAGGGACTAGCAGGTGGCATAATGACCATATCATTGGACACCCATATAGTCGACTGTGGTTTGAGTCCCGGACCTGGTGGCTTGAACTCATGCCGGGCACATGTGCGTGCATGACCAAGATCCCAAAGAGGAGAATGAAGGGGAAGGGACTGCAGGGTAGCCATCCCCCTGGAGGGGAGATTTCTCACTTTCTGTCTCTTTCTGGCGAATGCACGAGCCCTATAGGGGAAAAAAACGAACCCAAAAAAAAAAAAAAAAAAAAGAAAGAAAGAAAGAAAGAAAGAAAGAAAAGAAAAAGAAAAGAAAAAGAGAAACAGTCAAGACCAGGTCATGGTTGTTAAGGGAGCCAGATCCCACATGGCCAACTGCAAGTCTGAATTCCAGCTCTGATGACTTAAAAAACATACCAGGTGGGACCAGCAGTTGGCATAATGGCTATGTCGCTGGACTCCCATGTAGTTGACCACGGTTCAAGTCTCAAACTCGATGGCTTAAAATCATGTTGGGCGCATGTGCGTGTGTGCCCAAGATCCCAAGAGGAGAATGGAGAAGGCACCGCGGCGTGACCATCCCCCTGGGGGATGATTTCTCACCTTCTGTCTCTGTCTTTCCGGCCAGTGCATGTGCCCTATAGCAAAAACCTCTCCAAAAAAAAATAAATCAGGCGCGTGTGCATGTATGACCCAAGTCACAATAGGATGTAGAAATGGAAAAGGTACTGCAGTATGACTATGCCCCACTAAGGGTGCTTTCTCTCTCTCCTTCCCTTTCTCTTTCTCTGTTCCTCTGTCTCCAGCAAGCATACCCACCCTCAGGTTTAAAAAGGGGCAGTTCTCTTTTCCAGCTGGAACCATGGAGGAGGTTGAAGAGAAGAAAAAGAAGGTTCTGGCTGCAGTGGAAACCGTCAAGAAAAAGGTTTCTGCTGTGCCAGAGACCCTTAAGAGAAAGTAAAGGAATTGTGCAGAGCTGTAGATCAAGCACTTGAGAAAGAAGTTTGCTCCAAAGATGCTTCAAAAGGCAAGGAGGGGGGTCGGCAGGTGATGTGGTAGTTGGGACACTGGACTTCCACATGGTAGTTGGAACATGGCTGGCCATGGTTCAAGTCTTGGACCTGGCAGCTTGCTTTCTCACTTTCCCTCGCTCTCTGTGTCTCTCTCTGGTCAAATTAAAAATAAATAAATAAAACAATTCTCTTTTTAAAAAAGACAAGGAGGAAACTTATTATCTATGAAAAAACTAAGCACTATTATAAGGAACATAGGCAGACATACAGAAATGAGATTCACATGGCCAGGATGGCAAAAGCTGGCAACTTCTATGTACCTGCAGAATCCAAACTGGCATTTGTCATCAGGATCAGAGATATCAATGGAATGAGCCCAAAAGTCTGAAAGGTGTTGCAGCTTCTTTGCCTTTGCCATATCTTCAACGACAAAGGTACCTTCATTACGTTCAACAAGGCTTTAAGTAAAATGCTGAGGATTGTGTAACCACATATTGCATGAAGATTTCTGAACATGAAGTCAGTAAATGAACTATAAGCATGGTTATGGCAAAATCAAAGAAGCGAGTTGCTTTGACAGATAACTCTTTGATTGCTCAATCTCTTGGTAAATTTGACAGCATCTGCATGGAGAATCTGATTCATGAGATCTATACTGTTGAAAAACACTTGAAAAAGGCAAATAATTTCCTGTGGCTCTTCAAATTATCTCCTCCATGTGGTGGAATGAAGAAAAAGACCACCCATTTTATAGAAGGTGGAGATGCTTGCAACAGGGAAGACCAGATCAACAGACTTAGAAGGATGAACTAAGGTATTCACCATGATTATTTTTCTAATCTGACCAGTTAATAAACAGTGGCTGTTTTCAGCCTGCCAAAAAGGGGTGGGAAAGCAGGAGGGTGGAATGGGAGGACTATATCTCTATACTGTTTGAGCAGAATCTATAGCATGCAGTTCATTATTTGGTACACTGAACAACTGTTCAATAAAATATAAGGATTATTAAAATTTAAAAAGAAAAAACAAAAAAAAAAAAAAGAAAGAAAAAAA
>NW_006159565.1:2633097-2653335 GCF_000334495.1 Tupaia belangeri chinensis
TGGTGGTGGCTTGTAAACAACTAGAATTTTGAAACTATTGAAAATGAGTCTGTATACATGTGCACAGACATGGGTAAATCATAAGGGAAAACTCCAGGTTGGAGAGACACATGGCTAACACACCACAGAGAGCATAATATATTCGGCAGAGTGAAAGAACATGGGAGCTACAGATGAAAATCTTTTACAGGGAGATAACAGAAATCAGAGCAGTAGAAATAAAGTCAGAAGAGTGGTATCACAAAACACCTTGAAAGGGGCCCTTTCCAGGAGAAGGTGAATACAGTTCAACTCCCAAACACAGCAGAATGTTCTAATAAGATAAAGGCATAGGAAACATCCACTGGATTCTACTACAAGGCCACAATTGAGCTTTATTATCAGGACATACTAGGCATATTACTTTCTTTTTTAAATAATTATTTAACTTTATTTATTTATCTATTTTTAATTTGACCCAGATAGGGACAGAGAGGGAGAAAGAGAAAGTGAGACAGTAATCAGTCAGGTCTGGGACTCCAACTGTGGCCGGTCATGTGAGTGTCCAGCACCCTCAACCACCACACTACCTGCTGGTCCCCATATTAGGCATATTACTACAAGGTTCTTCATTCCATGAAGACCTTCAAACACATCTTTTTTTCAAACTCCAGTGCTAAGTAAGATGTCTTTTAGCCCCAGGAGTAACTGGTTGGTTTCTTCTTGTAGTCAGTAAAAATCAAAGGTAGATTAGGAAGAAAAAAAAATGTGCCACTCTCCTTTGACATCTGTAGTATCCCATGACCTACACAACTCTACAGCCACCTCTACCAGCTAGTCAGCTGCCACTCACTCACTCATTCTTGATTTACCCTGCAGTAGCTTTCTAAATGTTCATTTTAATAAACAAACACTTATCAAAGCCATGAAATCCAGTGGAAAACACAAGAATAAAGAAAATAAACAACTTACCTGGGACTTGTTCATTTTCTGATGTCTTTCTAAGAGCATAAAAACCTATTCTTCAAAAAGTTACCTGGAAGAGGAAGAAAGAGGAATAGAATGAGTGATATGGCTGGTCCTGCATCTGCTTGATTCTCCTCCTAAAGACTCTCATATACCAGATGGGTAATCTTTACCCCTACAGAATGAGTAATGGAGGGAAATATCCTCATGTTCATTTATGTTTCCAGTATGATTCCATGAAACTTAAACTTGTATTGCATCTCCTATTGCCCCAACAATTTATATTCCCTCTCAAGAATACAAAAACATCACAAACAACTGATTGAACAAATCACAGCATTTCAAAAAATGAAAAGTGCCTTTTCAAAACTTGTATGGGGGGGGAGGGGACCAGCAGTTAGCGTAATGGCTATGTTGCTGGACTCCCATGTAGTCGACTGCAGTTCGCATCCCGGACGCGGTGGCTTAAAACTCACGCCAGGCGCATATGTGTGCGTGCCCAAGATCCCAAGAGGAGAATGGAGGAGAAGGGATTGCGGCATGGCTATCCCCCCTGGGGGGTGATTTCTCGCTTTCTGTCTCTGTCTGTCTGGCAAGCACACGTGCCCCATGGCAAAAACCTCTCAAAAAAAGAAAAAAAAGAAAAAAACTTGTATAGAGGTAAGGTAGTAAAGTAGTGGTAAAATGCAATGGCTCTGAGAAGCTGACCATAAAAGATTCTGGATCTGCAACTGGGCACTTCCATAAGTACACCAGACATATGCATACTCATGACATAGAACTGGCCAAGGAATGCAGCATCAAGATCCTGTTGGGAGTACTCTATGTCTTTCTCACTCATGGAATAAACTTTTTAAAAAAGTTGCAATGGGGAAAATCCACCTCAGGGCTGTTTTGTGCACTTGTTTTCCACATCTGTTTTTCTATCAATAATGTTAACCCCTCAGTGTGAGAATCTGTAAAGCTTTAGAAAGAAAGGTACTTTGAGCATAGGTCTTTTTTTTAAAAAAAAAAAAAAAAAAAGAATTTTATGTATGTATGTATGTATTATTTTCACATGGATTTTGCCAGAGAAAGACAGAAAGAGTGAGAAAGCAAGCCGCCAGGTCTGGGACTCGAACTGTGGTCGTCCATGTAGGAATTCCAGTGCCTTGACCACCATGCTACCTGCTGGTCCCAGCATAGGTCTTTTTTAAAACTGTTTTTTCCCTTAATTTTTATAAATTTACAATTAATCACTGTACAGCATACAAGCATGCACGCATTATATGTCGATCAAGTCAAAGATACTACCATATATTATACAGCATACTCAACAGGTAACTTTCCATTCTTGTGTCTGTTCAAATTTTTCCCCTGAGTCCTTCATTCTCACCCCCAAAACTGTCTCTTCTAATTTCACTGTCCTTTCTCAAAAGGATCTCTTAATAGGAAGCCTGTTTTAATTTGATTGTGGATAGTGTTAACCCCAAAACTCTGACTTCTAGTCTGTTATTGATTTTAGACAAGTCACTTCGCCTTTGAGGTCCATTATTACACCCTTCTTTCAAATGACACAAAAAATAAATAGCTGCACTACTGTTCCTCCAGATCCTATAACATCGGGAAAGACAGATGGCAGTACATCTCCGATGCCAGACATGGTAACGGACATGATCACAAAGGTGCCCAGCTTCTGGAAAAAATTAGTGGAGAATGAAGTGGGGGTAGCGGGTGTGCAGTTTAGGGTGAGCTAAAGATAGAAGCTTCCCAGTCGAGGAATTCCCGCAGCATCCGCCAATGAGGTGGCCCCAGCTCCCTTCTTTCTGCCAAGTGACTCACAGTCTGTAATGGCTTCCGAATGTAGTGCAGTCACTCAGGCCTCGGCCCGGGGCAATACGCTCCCTTCTGGATCTCTTCGGCCTCTTTGAAGCTGATAGGTCTCCAACGACAGATTTTGGAGCTGAGAGGACTTCCCGGTGAGATTCTGGTTCCTTCTCACTTGGTAGAGTTGCTTTGTCCAATACAGCCTGTGAGACAAACTCGCTTTTGCTAGAAGTTTAATCGGGGCCCCAAATCTGCCTAAGAATACTCAGTTCCCAGAAACCTCAGCCTGAAGCATCTACAAACACAAAGCAGTACCGCTGCGGACAAAGCCAAGTTGGGCACAGACCAGGACTCAACAGCCACCTGGCCAGTGCCGAAGCGCGACATTTCCACCACGGCAGACAATTCTAACGGAAAGCGCTGCGGGGAACCAGAAACGAGTCTGCGCGGCTCGGTCCCGCAGAATCGGCCACAAGACGCGGGAAAGCCAGGGCTCAACAGGCAACAACACTTCTCAGATACTTGGGCGACGCCGTTCACTGCGGAGGGGGCGACGCTGGGCCTAAAGAGAGCGAAAAGCAGTGCGCGCGACACCTGTTAAACAATACCTGGCCCACCTGGCCCACCTGCCTCACCTGCCTCACCTGCCTCACCTGCCAGGCCAGTCTGGGGCTCTGCAGCTGCGTCGGCTGAGCCGGGTCCGCGCTGCCTCAGGGGAGGAAGATGGAGACCCCGCCGCCCACACGGCCCCTCCCACCGTACAGCGCTCTCTGCGCGTGCGCCCGGGGTCCCCGACGCCCTCCTACTGAAGCCTGGACCTGAGCGCGCCCCAGCGGGAGAGGCGGTCCGAGCTGGACAGGGTGTGACCCCGCCCACGGCCCCGCCCGCCCTGCACCCCGACCTCAGCCGCCCACAGCTCGGACGCGAGGCTCCGCCCACATGGAAGGCGGGGCCGAGGCAGCAGCCACTGACGCCGGCATCCCGCACCGCCTCCGCCCGGCACCAAAACACTCGCCACTCGCGGACACCACCTCCACTTCGCTTCACCTTTCCCCGTCACCCCATTCCTTTACACCCCACTTTACTCTCACACCACTCCCGTCCCACCCTGCCTTCACCACTGCCACCTCTCCTCGCCGCCGCCCCTCCCTACATTATGGGTACCTTCTCCACACTGCACCCAACGCCCAGGTCACGCCCCTAATCCCTTTCCCTTCCTTTCCTGTCCCTGCCCTCCACGCCCCTGCCCTTTCTGCATCCTCGCCCCACGTACCCCTCCACTCCCTGCCACCTCCAAGCCATCACCTCAACCTCTCCTCTCTCAGCCCCCGTCTCCTGCCCGGAGAGGCGGGGGCTCCAGCAGCCGCCAAGCCAGAGAGAGATTTAGGAATACAGAGGTTTTAACTAAATTAGCCCAGCCAAGTAATTTTTTTTTTCAGATGTGAATGAAACGAAGAGAAGGCGGGACAGATTTTGAGAAGCTCTACCTGAAAATCAAAATGCACCCAAACGAAAAAACAGGGGGTATATCACACATTGTCCCAGACATGACTGCGCTAACCATTAGATGTGTTCATCTCTGATATTCTTACCATAAAGGAAAATAAAAAGAGCATTAAGAGCCAGAGACTAGGCCTAGGACTAAGGATGTTAACACCTCATCCTACAATAAATGGGTCACTGGGAAAATAAAGTATAAAAAATGTTAAATAAATTATATTCACTCAGCCAGGGAGCATTAACACAAGTTTAAAACCTAGTTCATATTGGGATCAGCAGTTAGCATAATGGCTATGTCGCTGGATTCCCATGTAGTCGACTGCAGTTCAAGTCCCGGACCTGGCGGCTTAAACTCACGCCAGGCGCATGTGCATGCATGCCCAAGATCCCCAGAGGAGAATGGAGGAGAAAGGATTGCGTGGCCATCCCCCCTGGGGAGTGATTTCTCACTTTCTGTCTCTCTGTCTCTCTCCGCCTTTCTGGCGAGCGCATGTGCCCTATAGCAAAAAAACCTCTCAAAAAAAAAAATAGCTCACATGTTATAGTAAATAAGATTCAAGATTTTAAAATACAAAAATTCTTAAAGCACAAGTGAATTTTAGAATATAAAATGGATGGGGACAGAGCCAGGAAACAACAAAGTGAGAAACCATTAAGAGCTGACTGGTTTTATTTTAGGAAATCAGGCATTTCTGTTTCAGATTTAAAACTGGGAACAAAGTTTAAAGATAAACTAGGAAAACATACAAGAGGAAAAAAAGGATTTAGAATCTTAATTTATATACAACTCTTAAAAATCAATGGAAAGGAGGACCAGCTGATGGCATAACGGTTACGTTGCTGGTCACTGGACTTCCACGTAGTCGACTGCGGTTCAAATCCCAGACCTGGTGGCTTCTAACTCACACTGGGCATGTGTGCATGTGTGCCCAGAATCCTAAGAGGAGAATGTGGGAGAAGGGATTGTGGTGTGGCCATCCCTCCTGGGGAGTGATTTCTCACTTTTTGTCTCTATTTCTCTGATGAGTACACATGCCATATAACAAAAACCTCTCTCTCAAAAAAAAAAAAAATCATTGAATAGGTCTGAATTACTGCCATCACTCACTAAAGAAATGAATAAGAGACAAAATAGAAATAAGCAGTAAATATATGATAAAGTATGTGGTGACAAAAAATATGTACTGCCCAATTTATACAAACTTTCTGGAAGATACTCTGTATCAACAATAAAAATATCCTTTAACCTAACAATTAGACTTCCAGGAGTAGATATTAATGGAAAAAAATGTCCAAAAATGTGTGTACACATATCTTCTTCACAATTTAGTTTTAACAACAAAAAAAAGGTAACAATTTAAACTTAGACCTTTTGCTGTCTAACCAAGCGAGTAAGGGACACCATCCTATAGCTAGGTAGGCTTTGATACTGATTCCTGACCATTTCTTTTCTTTCAAAAGTTAATTCATTTCTCTCTTCCATGGGAGAAAGACAGAGAGACAAAGAGATGGACACTCCCCATAGCACCTCCAGTCCCAGCAGCCCAGATCACAAAGGCATTCCCGGGGAGATCCCAGGACACAAACCCAGGGCCTTTCCCATGTGGATCTAGTTGTGTCACCATTGCACCACCACCTAAGCTCTGATAATTTTTTTATTTTTTAGAGAGAGAGAGACAGAGACAGTGTGAGGGAAAATGAGAGATTACCTCCCAGGAGGGATGTCCATGCCACAATTCCTTCTTCTCCATTCTCCTCTTGAGATCTCCATTCACACATGCCCAGCATGATTCTCAAGCCACCAAGTCCAAGACTCCAATCACAGTTGGCCATGTGGGTGTCCAGCAATGTATTCACTATGCCATCTGCTGGCCTAGCCCTGACAATTTTAAAAAATTGTATTATTTCAGGGATGAGAAAGGGGCCAGTAGATGGCATAGTGGTTAAGGTGCTGGTCTCCCATATGGCTGACCAATGGTTCAGTCCCAGACCTGTCAGCTTAAAAATCATGCTAGGTGTTTTTGCAAGTGTGCCCAAAATCCCAGGAGGAGAATGGATTGTGCCATGGCCATACAGTGTGGCGGGGGAGGGGGGGCATATTTCTCACTTTCCCTCTCACTGTATCTGTTCTCTTCATGCAAGCAAATGTGTCCTATGGCAGAATACCTTAAAATTTAAAAAAATGTAAAAATACAGAGGGATATACAATATATAGTAGGCTTCCATCTCCGTGGGTTTTGCATTTGTAGGTTCAACTAACCATGGGTTGAAAATATCTGAAATAAGAAAGTGATTACATCATTACTGAACATGTACAGATGTTTTTCTTGTCATTATTCCCTAAGCAACATAGCATAGCAACTCTTTACTTAGCATTTACATTGCATTTGGGATTATAAATCATCTACAGTTGGTTTAAAGTTTACAGGAGAATGTATGTAGTTTACATACAGTACTGTGTTATTTTATGGGAGGGACCTGAGCATCAGGCATTAGAAATTTTATTGCCTGTAGGCCATGCTGGAAACAATCCAGTTTGTGGTACTTTGTTACGCAGCTCTGGCAAACACATATATTTTGTCTTTGTTCCCAGGAGGTTCTCTGCATATAAAGCTAAAATTGAGCCTGGAAGCTACAGTCTTATTCTAAGTCTCCACAATCCCAAAATAAGGAACATTCCATTCCTCAAGTGTTCTCTTTGCCCTGGTAGATTTGGTTATCAATTCCTCATGGGTCTGCTTGAGTCTATTGGGCACTTCCTTTACTTTCTTTCTTTCTTTCTTTCTTTCTTTCTTTCTTTCTTTCTTTCTTTCTTTCTTTCTTTCTTTCTAATATTGTTTTATTTATTTTTGTTTATTTCTTCCATGAGCAAGAATGAGAGGGAGAGAGATGGCACCCCCAACAGGGTCCCCACACCATGATCCTCCCCCAGCCTCAGCCGGCTTGGACTAGGAGCATGTGCTCATGCCTGCTGTGCACAGGAAGACCTTGGGATGACCTCGGCATTGCAGAGCAGATTGTGTGCCATAGTGACCAGCCTAAACACTCTCTTTGGGTCAGAGATAAATGAGTTTGAGCCTAAAAAGCAACTTTATAAGGACTTGTTTGGTGCCCCGGAGAAGCCAGTTTCTCACTTTATATACCCAAACAAAGCCAGTGGCTTCCGATATGAAAGAAGTCATTCAAGTCATCAGCTCAACCAAATACCAGAGAAGCCTTTTTGTTTCAGGAAATGTTTGACTTTTTTTTTTTTTTTGAGAGATTTTTGCTATAGGGCATGTGCGCTCGCCAGAAAGAGAGAGACAGAGACAGAAAGCGAGAAATCACTCCCTGGGGAGATGGCAATGCCACAATCCCTTCTCCTCCATTCTCTTCTTGGGATCTTGGGCACACATGCACACGCACCTGGCATGAGTTTAAGCCACTGGGTTCAGGACTCGAACTGTGGTCGACTACATGGGAGTCTAGTGACATAGCCATTACACTAACTGCTGGTCCCAGGAAATGTTTGACTTCTGAGCTAAATGACCTTGACCTTGTTCAGGGCAAGGTCCTGCCTAGTCAGAACTGGAGAGTGAAAAACCAAATCTTTCCTTTTCTGCATTGCACACCTGTTAATTCATTGGACATCCCACCTAACGCGTGCATCATTCTCTTCCATGTCACACTAGAAACAAGACAGAGGTAGATCATAGGTAACACTTTCCCTCCAGAACACTGGGAAATAATTTTTGCCCCATGGAGAAATCTGTTGGAAGAACATAAAATGCATTTTGACCTCTGTCAAGTTCTCATCTATTTTGGTTTGTAGGTAGAAGTTCTATGCCCAGGCCTTGGTTATCAATGTGTATTAAGAATCTGCAAGGGGGGAACCAGCAGTTAGCGTAATGGCTATGTCGCTGGATTCCCACGTAGTCGACCGCGGTTCGTGTCCCAGACCCGGTGGCTTAAAACTCACGCCGGGCGCGTGTGCGTGCGTGCCCAAGATCCCAAGAGGAGAATGGAGGAGAAGGGATTGCGGCGTGACCATCCCCCCTGGGGGGTGATTTCTCGCTTTCTGTCTCTATGTCTCTGTCTGTCTGGCGAGCGCATGCGCCCTACAGTGAAAATCTCTCCAAAAAAAAAAAAAAAGAATCTGCAAGGGGCCAGATGATGGTGCGGTGATAAAATGTGATGTTCTGTGAGGCTGGCTGACATGAGAAGAGTTCAGGTTTGTGTCCAGAGGCCTTCCTGAGTACACTGAACACAACATGCCCATGATCCAGGGCTAGTTGAAGCTGGGAGTGAATCACAGTATAAAGACCCTGTGGGGGGCTCTCTTATGCATGCATGTTCATGGAGAAATAAATAAACTTAAAAAAAAAGTGTCTGGGTCAGCCAGCGGTGTGGTGGTAAGGGTGACTGAATCCCACACGGCCAATGGTGTGGCTGGAATCCTGGACCAGAGGCCTGAAAAACATGCCATGGGTGTATATGCATACCCAAAATCCCAAAAGGAGGGAGAAATGGAGAAAGGATTGTAGTCTGACCATCCATCATGGGGAGTGGGGGTGCTTTCTCGTTTTTCTTCTTTCTTTCCATCTCTCTTTAGTGAGTGCACACACCTTCTGGCAAAAGTTTTTTTAAAAATAGTCTGAACACATTCACTAGGATAGCTTGAATTGGGGTGGGGGGAAGGAAATACATGTTTGCAAGGATGTGAAGTAACTGGAACTCTCATGTATTGTTGGTAGGAACATAAAACGGTGTGGCCACATGGCCAAAAGGTGGCATGGTGGTTAAGGCACTGGACTGCCATGTGGCCAACTGATTTGAGTCCCAGACCTGTTTTGTTGGCTTGAACATCACGCCAGCCATGTGTGTGTGTTTGTGTGTGTGCGTGCCCAAAATCCCAGGAGAATGCAGAATAAGAGAATGTAGCATGGCCATCCCCCTGGGGGTTGATTTCTCACTTTCCTTCTCACTGTCTCTCTCCTCTCCAGTGAGCCCATGTGCCCTATGGTAAAAATCTTTAAAGAAGAAAAGGGCAGCAAGGCCACACTAGAATAGTTTTCTGGTTCTTCACCAAGTTAAACAGAATTATCATATAACTCAGCAATTCCACTTTTAGACCTCTACCCCAAAGACTCAATATTGAGTACACAGAAGTTGTGCTCAATATTCATACACAGAAGTTCATAGCAAATACTAGTTATGGTTAATCCAAAGATATGAACAGTCCAGATGTCCATCAAAAGATAAATGGATAAGCAGATTGTAATATGTATTCACAATGAAATATTATTTAGTCATAAAGTGGAAGAGAATGCTGATATGTGCCGTAGCATGGACAAATTTTGAAAGCATTATGCTAAGTGACCATGCCAGACAGCACAGGTCACATTTCATATGATTCCATGCACATGTAATGTCCGGAAAAGGCTCACAGAGAAAAATAAATGGTTGCCAGAGGCTTAGAGGAGGGGATTAAAGAGTGATTGCTTATTGGATATAAGATATCACTTTAAGATGATGAAATGTTTTGGAACTAGATAGAGGTGGTGCATGATACTATGAATGGAGCAAATGCCAATGAACCGCACACCTTAAAATGGTTAATTTTATGTTACATAAAATTCACCTCAATCACCTTACATTCAGAGGAGCCTTTGGATGAAATTATTAATATCGCCTGGCAGGGGCAGGGTGGGTGGCTTTAGGCAGTGGCCTAGTGGTTAAAGAGGCTAAATCACATAGAACCTACATCATGATTCAAGTCTCAGATCTGGTGGCTTGAAAATCACACCAGGCATGTGTGTGTGCGTGCCCAAAATGCCAAAAGGAGAAATGGAAGAGGAGAAGGACTTAGATATGACTTCCCCATGGGGGGGGGGTGCTTTCTTACTCCCCCTACCCCAACCCCAGGCTCTCTCAGTGAACACATCCACTGTATATCAAATTGGGGAAGAAAAGCGGTGGGGGGGAGGGGAGCCTAGGGAAGGACAAATGTGCTTCAATTCCATTTCATCCTCCAAGATGTCTTAAGTGTCTGATGACACTCTCAGAAAAACTGTAGGTCACACAGACCTACAGTTGATAATAAGCCTATCACCTCCCGATGATTCATGCAGACTGAGAACCATTACCCTCTCCCACATGTGGGGGTCACAGTGTTTGCCAGTCATCGGCAGGTAGCTTCATCTGTGGTCTGTGCCTGGCTGACCCAGCTCAACACTGAGAACCAAGTAGCCACACCACACAAATCCTGGTGACAGCGATCCCCCCTGTTATGGGGTTAACTATCACTGACAGGGGCTAAGTATATAGTGGGCAGGGGTGCATACCCATTTCCACTCCCAGTATGCCTTCCTGCACTGCAGAGGCTGAGAAGCTAAATCCTGCATTTCCCAGATTCCTTGTTGCTAGCATTCTGGATTCCAATTAGGCTCTGCCAGTTAGAAGCAGTTGTACCATCTGGAAAACAGAAGAAATGACAGAAATCCTCCTGTTGCTTCAAGCATTGTATGGCAAGCAAACCCATGGGATATTGACTTTTCCCCCCAGGCTGTCCAGTGTCCAACCCCTGGCTCTATGAATGGGTGTGACAAGTGGAAATAAACCAAGTACACATATGGTCACCTACATTTTATTATGTCCAGCTAGAAAGAAATTCTGAAGGAGACAGGAGATGAGAATCACCATCCTGGCATAGTGGTTCATGAAGGCATGACTGGTCAGTCCACTGATGGTTTTCACCTAGGGGTTAAACTAGTTGTGCAACATGGGCCATCCTCTAAAAAGGGACTAATCATCTGAAAGGGAATTCCTTGAAGGAAAGCTACAGCCAAGTTTAAGTGCATTTAATGTTGTGGAAGTCTGGGTTCAAGATGCAGGAACTGGGAAGAGATGTCAGAGAACCAAGATCAAAGAAAGCTGTCCCCAGGATTTTCATTAGAGCCTGAATGATGGAGAAGGAAAAAAGGCTCAGGAAGGCAGGGATGCCTGCCTCGACCTGAGCCTACCCCTGCATGCTTTCTTCCTAACCCAGCTTGGCAGTGGATGGAAAAGAGTCACAGCTCACCTGGTTAGAGGAAGGGACTCCAGACCAAAGTCTTCCCACATTTATCTGTTGCTATAGAGGCACAGAGGATGTTATTTACAGTTTTTACTCTCCAGGGTCCCTTGTTGTGGGGGTTAGTGGAGGGCAGGGCCCACATACCAATGTAGATGCCAAATGGATCAGTATTTTCTACCCTCAGTATATTGGAAATGTACCCATGACCCAAGCTCAGTCAATCAGATGCTTCCACCTGGTACTTTGAACCTTAAGAGAATAAAGCAAATAGGATCAGTTGGAAAGTGACTCCTGACAGGAGGAGTCCTACAGTGGAAGCAGGATCAGGCATCAGTTGGGCAGGGTCAATTGGTCATTCTAACCAGGTGGTTCCTGGAGCAGTGTCTTCGCTATGTCCCTGTCCAGCCTTTCTTGGCTCTTACTTTCTGAGCTTATTTCTCTAGGCTTTACATTGATTTTCCAAACCACCCCCATATAATTATATTGAATTTGTTTTCTGCCTAAATTAACTCAAATTAGGCTTTCTTGTTTGCATCCAAAGGGAATGACTGCCGAGAAGGAACACACATCTTCCAGTCACTGTGTGACTCATTGTTGCCTCCTTATGCATCTTTAGCAGCCTAGGGTGACATTTCAGGTGTTCTAGGAAAAGGAGACAATTCATACTAGGAAAGTATGTTCAAGCCCTATGATTTGCCTAAGTTTATGGCAAATCACTCAGTCCTCTAATTCTTGGTTTTGGGGTCTTCTCATCTTCTTGGTCTTCTTTGAGGTGGTTGGGGTATGTAACAGTTAGGAATTGGTTTTGGATGCTACTCAGGGATATGACCTCACTGGCTTAACAAATTAAGAAAGAGAAGTTTAGGGATAATCAGTCCATGGCTGATACAACAGCTTCATAAAGCCACAGGGTCCCAGCTCTTGCTGTTTTTCTGCTCAGCGATGCTCAGTAGGTAGCTTCCATCCTTGAAGTTACCTCATTGTCCCAGGATGGCTGTTGGTCTTTAGTCATCACATTTTGTATTCCATGTATAAAAGAGTCAGGCTAGCCACATGGCCAATTGCATGATTCGAGTCTAGACCCAGCAGCTTGAAAAACACACCAGGTGTGTGTACATGCATCATATCCCAAGAGAATGGAGAAGAGATTGTGGTGTGACCACCACCACCACCACCACCACCACCAGGAAGGTGAGCACACATACCCTATAACAAACTTAATAAAATTAAGTTTTAAAGAGTCAAAGACCAAAATGGTACCTCTCCAAGCTAAATTTAGCTCATTTTAAAGAGCTTTCCAGGGGGACCAGCAGTTGTGGTAGTGGCTATGTCCCTGGACTCCCACATAGTCGACCGTGGTTCGTGGACCTGGTGGCTTAAACTCATGCAGGACGTGTGTGCATGCATGCCTAAGATCCCAAGAGGAGAATGGAGGAGAAGGGATTGTGGTGTGGCCATCCCCCCTGGGGTGTGATTTCTCGCTTTCTGTCTGTTTCTCTCTGTCCTTCTGGCAAGTGCATGTGCCCTATAGCAAAAACCTCTCAAAAAAAAAAAAAAGAAAAAGAAAAAGAAAAAAAAAGAAAGAAAAAAAAAAAAGGAAAAAGAAAAATGCTTTCCAGGAGCCAGCAGGTGGCATGGTGGTTAAGATGGCTAAATTCCCACATGGCTGGCCACAGATCAAGCCCCAGATTTTGTGGCTTAAAAATCACACCAGGTATATGTGCATGTGTGTCCAAAATCTCAAGAGGAGAATAGAGGAGAGGGGATTGCAGCGTGGCCATCCTCACTCTATGCGCCCTATGACGAAAACCTAATAAATTAATAAAGAGCTTTCTTAAAAGCCTCAATCATGTTTTTTCCCTTATACCTGCTTGGTTACTTCTATCTGTAGAGGAGCTAGGAAATGTATACGTACACATACACACACACACACACACACACACACACACAACCAGCACTTCAGCAGCCCCTGTTAGGGAAAAGGAAGGGGAGAATAGAAGGAAGGTGGAAATCTAAAAAGAGTAAAGGGAATAAAGTAAAAAGAAAGTAATTAAAAATGGTATAGATCTGGATGAGAGAGCACACCATATTTGCACTTTGTATACCCCCTTTTCTTCAATTGCATAGCAGTAAGAGACAGAAACGTTAAAGAGACAGACCAGTAAGTAAGGTAATGCCTTGAATAAGGTATATTTACTTACTCAAATAATGTGATTGGAACCAAAGGCCTCATAAGCTCTAGGTCTGGAAGTGAACAAAGGTAACTGGGATCTCAGTTGGAGGGAGTGAGGGGAAGAAGGCACGTTAAGGGCTCCTGGTGAGAAAAAGGCCCAAGGCAGACTTGCTGGATGAGACAGAGCTGGAACCAGGGCTGCCCACTTGCTGTGGTTTACTAGAAGCTTCAGCCTCACGGAAATGGGCAGTTTTGGGGTACAAAAATGATGAGGTAACCCTGAGACATCTTTTCCTATCAGAAAGTAGAAGCTATTAAGAAATATTAGTGTTGAATAAACTTCTAGGAGCTCCCATTTGCCAAAGATGAGACAATCCAAGTATTAATATAGTAATTGCAATGGACTGAAATGTTCTTTAAAAATATCATCTCTTGGAGCCAGCAGGGGTGTGGTGGCTAAGCACTGGACTCCCACATGTCCAACTGAGGTTGAAATTCCAGATCTGGCGGCTTGCTTTCTCAATCTCTCAATCTCCCCCCACCTCATCCCTCTCAGATCAAATAAATTAAACAAATAAAATAAATCAAAATAATTCTTTAAAAAAATCATCTCTTGGGGGCTGTAATTTCTTGGTGTGGTTGTTATGGGTGCTGGATTCTCACATGGCCGACTGCAATTTGAGTCCCAGACCTGGTGGCTTGCTTTCTCACTTTCTCTCTCTCTCACTCTGTCCCTCTCTGGTCAAACTTAAAAATAAATAAAGTTAAATAAGTCTTTTAAGAAAACTATCCTTTGAGGCTGGCAGTTGGCATCATGGTTAAAAGTGCTGGACTCCCACATAGCTGACCATGGTTCAGGTCCTGGACCTGGCAGCTTGTTTTCTCACTTTCCCTCTCTCTCTCTGGTCAAATTAAATAATATAAAGTTGAATAAAATAATTATTTTAAAAATAGATTCATTTATTTATATTTATATATTTATATTTATAATCTCTTGAGCCAGCAGGTGGCATGAAGGTTAAGGTGGCTGGATTCCATATGACCAGCTGTGCAGTTTGAGTCCCAGATCCAGCAGCTTGAAAACCATGCTGGATACATGTGCATGCCCCAAATTATCAGAGAATATGAGGGATTGCAACATAGTCATCCCCCTGGGGGGTGCTTTCTCATTTCCTGTCCCCAGCAAACACACATGCCCTATAGATAATTAAGGGAAAAAATGTTTAATGCAATAGAAGTAATGGTTCACCTACGTGTGTGTGTGTGTGTGTGTGTGTGTGTGTGTGTGTATGTGTATGAACGCACTAGATCACAAATACGTAAAATGGATTTCTCATGTCGTCCACCAGTTAGAAGATTTCAAAGTCACTGGATTAGAATGTTTTAAGGGGCTTGGATGCTGAGGCCATTAAATGTGCCCCTATGTAGCCACACCAGTGAGCCCCACGGTAGGTACTCTATGCAGGGGAGAGAATCAAGGATGCTAAATTAAAGAATGAACATAAGGAAATTATCTTATTGTCCCTCATCTGACTCAAGACCCCCTTTGGAACTGCAGGAGAGGCTATAGAGGAAACATAGGACTTGTACACAGAAATTGTGAGAGCGCCTTAATCTGAGAGAAACTAATCTGAACCAGGTAGATATTTTACATCACCAGCCACAGAAAAGTCTAAGGCCACAAAGTTTCTTTTCTTTCTTTCTTTCTTTCTTTTTTAAAATAGATATTCGCTAGAGATACATGCACTCTCCAGAGAGACAGAAAGTGAGAAATTGTAACCTAGGGAAAAGGCCACACTGCAATTCCTTCTCCTCCATTCTCTTCTCAGGATTTTGAGTATGTGCAACATGCACCCAACCTGAGTTTCAATCTGGGACTCAAACCATGGTCAGTCATGTGGGAGCCCAGCACCTTAACCATCACATGATCTGGTGTCCCCAAGACCATTACTTTTTTAAAAATTATCTAATTTTATTTGTTATTATTTATTTTTTAATTTGACCAGAGATAACGGAGAGAGAAAAAGAAAAGTGAGAAAGCAAGCCACCACGTCCAGGACTTGAACCATGGTTGGCCAAGTGGGAATCCAGTGCCTTAACCACCACATCCGAAGACCATGACTTTTTAAAATAACCCATTTATGGAACCAGAAGATGGTGAAATGGTTACATCGCTGGACTCCCACGTAGTCGACAATGGTTTGAGTCCTGGACCAAGCAGCTTGAAAACTCACACCCAGCGCATGTGTGTACACTTTCTCTGTCTCTCCAGCAAGCGCATGCACCCTATAGCAAAAAACTCTCTAAAAAAATAAGCCTATTTACATGTTAAAAAGAAACAAGAGATGCAAGTAATTTACCTCTCTGTAGAATGAAGAACAAAATAAAGATTACAACAATTGCTGATGCCCAGCACTGGAGTGTGGGACCACTGGCATACACTTCCCTACAGCATTGGGAGTATATGTGGTGAGAGCCATTCGTGGTGGCAACTGAGTGAGCTAACATCCAAAAGTTAAATATGTACACCCTTTGACCCAGCAAAACACTTCCAGGACTTCATCTCATTTAAAAAGAAATATTAAAAGTCTACATAACCACCCAAAGACAAGGTGAAAAAGAATCTATGTGTAACACTGTGGAAGTAAGAGATTAAAAGCAAGGACACATTAACTGAGTAGTTACATAAATTATGTTTCACCCATAGAATGCAATGTTATGATACGAGTTAGAATGATTATGATAGCTCTGTCAGGTAGGAAAGAATGTCCACAGTAAATTGTTAAATTTCAAAAAGCTAGTTGGAATACGTAAAGTGTGTTCACAGTTTTAAAATATTTCCAGAGAAGATATATGCCAGGAGATCATGGTCACTGGATGTGGCATGATTCCATAGGTGAAGACACATTTTTTTACTGCTGCAATTTTTACAGCTGGCATGTATTTTATAATTAGGAAAAAAACTAAATGATGAACAAAGATCATAAAGCTTTATTTGATATAACCAAAAATTTCAAAATACTTTATCCTATATGTAGTCAATTAAAAAAGAGAGAGAGAGAGAGAGAGAGAAGGAAACGCCTGAAGAGATTAAGTGACAATGTCAGGAATCAAATAAGAGGTTGAGAAAACAGGAGCAAGAAAAAAAAACAAAAACAAAAACGAAGGTGGGTGAAGGGGAGATGGATACTCAGGGCCTCTGACTCCTTAAGTACCACTTTTTGTGGGTCGTATCCCACAGGTCACAGGCTTCATTCCCCCTTGGCAATGAATGGTGTCTACTTTTTTCTATGACTATAGTATTGAGGAGTTTTTCTCTCCATAAACTAATTGGATGGAAAATCAATGGTAAGTTCTAGCATGGAATCATTGTTTTTTTCTTTTTATGAACCAAACTATTCCTCATTTCTTGCATTTGAAATAGTCTTAGGTGGGTGATTTCTTGCTTTCTGTCTCTATGTCTCTCTCTGTCTGGCGAGCACACGCGCCCTATAGCGAAAAAAACCTCTCAAAAAAAAAAAAAAAAAGTCTTAGGTGACATCTTTAGCCTGAGATTCTTCACCATGGTCCTTAACTACTACACAGTTGCTACCAATCACTTTATGGGTTTTTCCCTCTGTCAGTTTTACAGAAGGCTACCCATCCCCTTAGTTTCTTGTAATCAACCTTAACTAGGTAGATTTAGGGTTCAATACAAAGGGCCTGACATACATAGGTTCATCACAGTTGGATGCAAGCACACACAGATTGGCTTGGTGCTAGTCTAAGGCTTCAGCAACTTTGCAAATTCCATGTGCTAAGCCATCACGATGACAGCGGTCTTCAGAACCTCCTGTAAAGCAGTATCAACATCCATTACCTTTCCAGCAGCAATGGCCTTGGCCTTGGCAGTGGGTTACAGGTGCAGCTGAATCTTGAATGCACTGGAGCCTCCACTTCCATTCAACTCAATGGCAGCAGAGAATAAACCATGTAGCTTTTCTGAGTAACTTTAAGATCCTGAAGGTCATCCATTTTTAACTAGATCTTAGTGTTCATTTGCCACTCAAGTCTGGGTTTTGTGTGTGTGTGTGTGTGTGTGTGTGTATGTGTTTCTTTTTAGTTGAAACACTATACTGTTCTGATACCTCTAATTCAAATCTGAAAATAAAATTTACTTTGTAATTCAAAATTTTCAAACTCAAAGGGAAAGGGTGGAAGTCATATCTGATAGTGGGGATACCACGTAATTAAGAACAAAAATCAGTAGTTTAAAGGAAGATGTTTTAGGACCCTGGGAATGTGCATCTTGCCCTGACACTGGAGCACATGAGCCCTGGATAAACCCCTATGGGACTGGGGCCCCTCAAGACAACCCCAGGCATGCATCTGGACCACCATAATGGGGACCTGGGCCTTCTGTGACTACTGGGAAGTTGGTCCAACCAGTGCTAAACACAATTACACAATTACACCACATTACATCCTATAATAGGTGTATGCATTACAAGTGTGTGGCAGTGCAGGCACCTCCCCCCTCCTCAACAAGGATTGGTGGATACAGGCTGCACAGGCCATACCCATGTGGGGCTGACTACTCATGGGGTCATCCTTCATCCTGGGACCAATTCTACTTTCTTGAACGAGAACCCCCTAAAAGGTGTTTGCAGAAACAAGATGGACCTGAGGCCTTCGAAAGCCTCCTTTGGCAGGCACCAAGGAGTAGCAACAACACAGAATCCAGAAAGCTTGTTTCTTCACTCTTTATTAAAGCTAGGTACTCCTGCTGACAGCTGCAGGGCAACAGCAGCTGTGATCCAAGAGGGTTGGGGACAGTGCCAGACCCTAGCCACATGGGGATAGGCCTGAGATGCCCTGAGCTCTCCCAGCCCACCCTGTCCTTGGCCCTTTCTGGGGCTCTGTCCCACATATACAGGAGAAACCAGAACAGAGAGGTCATCACCCAGCACTCCTGGGACCTGCCTCCCTGTAACCCTGGCCTCCCTCACCTCCCCACCCAACTTACCCAGCCGGGCTAACTCTTACCATCACCACCCAGGCCCTCTTCCCACCCACCTACTACTGTGCCTCCTACCCCGCCCCAGTCCCTAGCAGCCTTGCTGCTGGCCCTTAGCCCCCAAGGCCATGTCTACACTAAAACGTAAGGAACTAGGTCTAAAAGGGAATGCAGTTGCTTCAGTATGTTTTCTGGCCCCACTCACTCACACTGGCCCAAAAAGCAAGGAAGGGAGGACTTGAACGAGCCATGCCTTGGCCACCTGCCCAGTAGCTCTCAATGGCCCTGAGGGGGGATGATGGGCTGCCACAGGCAGAGGCCTTGCATAGTTGGGTGCTCGGTTTGTCACCAAGCCATGGGTGTGTCTTCCTCTACCCCCTCAGATGCTGACAGCCACTGTGTGAACCATGAGACCTGCAGTGTTTCCATGACTGATCTGCGAAACATGAATTAAACAGAAACACCACTTGTTTCTAGTGTAATGAAAGAAACAGTTCGAGACCTGTAGATGTCGTAGAGCCCTTATCATGGCATTTGACAAACCTCAGTTGCAGTGTAAAGGGTTGTGCTCAGCAGAATGGGGCTCGATGTATCCACCTGTAGCCCAGGGAATTGAAAGCTGGGGTCCAAGCCTATGAGAGTCTGCACAGGGCACCCCGGAGATGTCTGGGTGAATATGGCACCTCCAGCTGCCAGAGGTAAGTACCTATGGAAGCTGAGTAGAAAATGCAACAAGTTTAGCTAGAGCCAGGCTGACCCTGTATTCTGTGGGGTGAGGAGAGTTAGTGACCAGAGAATATGCTTCAACTCTCTAGGGACCCTGGAAACACCTGTAACCTATACACCCTGGTCACAAATTTGGTTTCAGGCTTTTTCTCCTCCCAGATTCTTCTGGCCACACAAAGATGGAAATAAATTTTCCCGGTCAACAGAAGGAAAGCTTTTCTAAGTGCATCTCCATCCACCCAGGTTAAGGAGGAAGACTGTCCTTCAGAAACTTAAAAGGCTTCCCCTCCCCACAGGCGCAGTTCTTAAACTCTCTGGACCTACTCGAATGACCAGAAGGCCCCTGAATCTCCCACTGAGGAAAGAGAAGGAGTCGCTAGCCAAAACCCACTGGCAGCCCAGACACCAGCACTGACCTGCAGGAGCAGCCAGATGCTCTTCCCTCGTCCACCCCTCCCTCCCCTTTGACAGAAGGGTTTCCCTCCCTTCCTGTAAAACCCGGTTACAAACTTGTAAGTCACTTGTTCCCTGGGCCACCCAAATTGGAATCTGAGTAAAATAAATAGCACTGCCTGCTGTCCCTACCGCTTTGCTTCGCAGCACAGAACCAGGGGCGTCGCAGTCCTTGTCGGGGTGGCCGCCCCGTCCCTAGCCGCCTCCATGCGTTGCTCTTCTCTCCCTGCTCTCCACGCCTCCGTCCGAGGCTCCAGCGCAAAGGCCAGGTCTTCTAGGCCAATGGGAGAGAAACCCGAGGCTGTGGGGCGGGGGCCGGCGCGCCAGGAACTGAGAGAAGGCACCGCACCCAGGACTGGGATCCTCAGCCTCCTAGGCCAGAGGAGCGAGAGGCTGGCCTGTGCCCGAGCCACCCCGGGGAGCACCCGGTGGCCTCGCAGGCTGCGCTTCAGTCGGCCTCGGCCCCTCACAGGACGCTCTCCTCGTAGGAGCCTGAGGGCCGGGAGAACGCGGCCGATGGCTCAGAGCCGAAGCTCGTCCCGCCTGCGAACTCCAGCAGGGTGCTGCCGCGCTCCGCCTGCCCGG
>NW_006159565.1:2653731-2654929 GCF_000334495.1 Tupaia belangeri chinensis
GGCCGCAGTTGGCGCAGGCGTAGGGCCGCTCGCCAGTGTGCGTGCGCTGGTGCGTCACGAGCACCGAGCGCTGCGAGAAGCGCTTGCCGCACTCGGGACACGGGAAGGGCCGCTCGCCCGTGTGGCCGCGCCGGTGCTTGGCCAGGTTGGAGCGCTGTGCAAAGCCACGGCCGCAGTCCGCGCAGCGGAAGGGCTTCTCGCCAGTGTGTGTGCGCCGGTGCCGCTTGAAGTCCGAACTGTGGCCGAATCCCTTGCCGCAGTCGGGGCAGCGGTGAGGCTTCTCCTCAGCGTGCGCCCACTGGTGCCGCGTCAGCGCCGCGCTTTGCCCGAAGCGGCGGCCGCACTCACCGCACGCGTAGGGGCGCTCGCCCGTGTGCGCACGCCCATGTGCCGTTAGGTGAGCACGCCGACTGAAGCCCGCGCCACACACACCGCACACAAAGGGCTTTTCGCCCGTGTGACCTCGCACGTGCGCTGCCAGGTGCGAGCCGCGCGCAAAGCGCGCGCCGCACTCGGGGCACGGGAAGGGCCGCTCGCCGGTGTGCGTGCGCCGGTGGCGTGCCAGGTGAGAGCCGTAAACGAAGCTCTTGCCGCAGTCGGCGCAGCGGTGTGGTCGCTCACCCGCGTGATAACGCTGGTGCTTGGCCAGCGCAGCGCGGCGCCCAAATGTCTTGCCACAGTCGGAACAGATCCACGGGCTCTCCTCCTCGGCTAGAGCGGCTGGCGCCGGTTCCGCCAGCAAACCCCCGACTGCAGGCCCGAACGCGCGCAACCGGCCGCCCCGGGCTCTGCCACGGCCAAAAGGATCGCAGGCCAAACCAGTGCCCTCCACCATGGAGAGGGGACCTCCGAGGGGTCCCGGCAGCGGACGCCTGTCCGCTGGCAGCCGCTCCCCGAAGTCCGGGAGGCCCAAGATCGGGAAGCCTTCGGGGTGGAGCCAGGACTTGGGGTGCACAGGAAAGTGGAAGCCGAGCGGATGGGAAGGGCCTTCGCCCTCCCCCAGCCCGTTGCCCAGCTCGAGGAACCGCCTGTCTGGCTCGGGGTCCTGCTTGTTCCTTGGGGTGGGCACCTCCGACTCCACCGCAGCCTCCTCTCTCACCTCCGCTTCGGCCTTGGCCTCAGTCTCCGCCTCGCCTGCCTCAGGGCGCTCTGGATCAGCCTCGGCTTCCTCTGGCGCCGCCTCGGGCAACGCCTTGTC
>NW_006159565.1:2655245-2663319 GCF_000334495.1 Tupaia belangeri chinensis
GGGATGCGCGTGGCCTTCCTGTGGCACCGCCTCGGCCACCGTCTCGCAGGGTTCCCGTCGAGAAACGTCGCCAACAGGCTCTGCACAGCCGCCACCGCGCCGGTGACGCTGGAAGTCCGCACGGAGGCGGAAGGCCTGGCCGCAGTCAGGGCAGCAGTGCGGCCGGTCGGCTGTGTGTACAGCCTGGTGCCGTGCGAGCGCCGAACTCTGGCTGAAGCTGCGCCCGCAGTGGGGACACGGGTAGGGGCGCTCGCCGGTGTGCGTGCGCTGGTGCGTCACCAGGTAGGAGCGGCGTCCGAAGCCCGCGCCGCAGAAGGCGCAGCGGTAGGGCCGTTCGCCTGTGTGGATGCGCCGGTGCGTGACCAGGTGTGACTTGTACACAAAGCGCTTGCCGCAGTCCGGGCACGGGAAGGGCTTCTCGCCGGTGTGCGTGCGTTGATGGATAGCCAGGTGCGAGCGGTATACGAAGCCCTTCCCACACTCATCACAGCCGAAGGGCTTGACAGCCGCGTGGTAGCGTTGATGTTTAGCCAGTCGAGACCGATGGGGGAACACTTTGCCGCACACATCGCATGTTGTCTCAGGACGCCCAGCCGGGGCAGCCATTGCTGCAGGAAATGCCCAAGGCGCCAGCAGGTTTGTGCTGGGCTCCCGGCCAGACAGGAAGGTCTTCCCCTCGGATGCCTCGGCCAGTACTCCGAGGCTACCTGAGTCAGGCTCCCACCCCTCTGGAGTCTGTGCCGAATCAGAGTCGTCGGGACCCCATGTCCCAGGGACGTCCCCAACGCCATAGGCCGCTGACCACAGCCCTGGAGGCTCATTTTCCTCCTCAGCCACTTCTGCCAGGAAGTCCTCATCATCTTCCTCCTCATGATCCTCTAGGTCGTCGGTCCAGAACCAGGCTCCTGAAAGCAACAAAGCCCAAAAGAGAAAGGTAAGATGTGACAAGAACCCCTGGCAGGCTTTTGCCCCAAGAAATTGAGACTTCCAGAGAACCTCAAGCTCTCTGAGCAGGGCACCTCCATTCACCAAAGTGAGGTTGCCTGTGCCCCACTGCCAGCCTTGAATGTCTCTAGGGTAGTAAAGCCAGTGTTTCCAGGTAGGAATTTTGCAGACAAGAGGCATATACTTATGTGTGTCCCTCCAAGGAAGGCCAAGGTTCCTTTCATTCTTGGGCTGTCCTCAAATGGCCTCAACTAATATTTCTTCATAATTGCCATCTGGCTTGTCATTGTTGTGAAGAATAGGAGGCTCTACAAAGTGGGTAAGCTTGTCTGCAGGTTCCTGTGATACACAAGGCTATACACTTAAGGGATCCTGTGCCCAGAAAGAGACTGAGACACAGGGGCTGTCCCCCCCCAACCCCATCTCCCAGAGAACTGCACCTCCCAGCTTGTTTACTGGAAGGCAGTGTGGCCTCAGCAGAGGTGGTGGCCCCGGCTGTTGGACACACCTACACTTTGCTCATCACTCCTCCCTCTCTTCAGGTCTTCACCATCATCTAGGGTGCTCCCTCCCACACCCATAGCAGAACCAGAAAAGGCTGGCCTGGGCAACAAGACCTAGAAGGGCCAGCAGGCCCTAGGTCTCTACATTCACCCCAATAGACTTCAGCAGTTGTGAGTTTGGGTTCCTAAATTCTTTTCCCTTTAGAATTCAGACCTCTGCCAGGCCTCCTCTCCACTCAGATTTTCTGGATCTTCTGTGCATTTAGGAATTGGTCACAAGCTGATTAAGACTATGCGTGAACTACAGACACCTTTGCATAACAGCAGGCCAAACACCCCTGAGAGTTTCAGCCACTCTGTCCCTTCTCTACTGAGCTGCACCCCCTGACCTCTCCCTTTTGCCTTTCATTGGGGTGTGTGGGCAGCAGAGCACGGATATAGAATCAGGTCTGTAGGTTTCCTCATTTACAGAAGGAGAGTGCTTATGTGCCTGACGACATTGATACACCCAGGAGGGAATGATTGTTTATGGAGCAGGCACTGAGTCACACAGGGTACACAAGGGAAAACGCTCGGCCCACAGTGGCCCCAGGTGTTCCAAAGGATCTGAGAGCCTGCTTTGCACCATGTCCACAGTGGCCAAGCACTATGTCTTAGCCCATCTCAGAATACCAGCACTGGGAAGGCCCAAGCTCTGTAACGAGCAGATATCACCACCCTACCCCACACAGGTCCTTGTGAGGGTTTGGCCCATTTCAGCTGTCACCTGGATGGTGAGCCTGGACGAATGAGTCTCATCACTGAGAGTGTCAGGGCCCAGAAGGTCCCAGGGAGCCTGGAGTGCCCTATTATGTCAAATGCCACATCCTGCCAGGCTGCTTAACCTTAACACATTCCTTGTTCTACAAGGTGACATAGAGTCACACAGGAAAACAGCATAGTGCTAAGTGAGATGACATGAGCAGAATTGCACAGGCTTGACTTCAGCTGTGAAAAAAGCACGTATCAGGGACCAGCAGTTAGTGTAATGGCCATGTTGCTGGACTCCCACGTAGTCGACCGCGGTTTCGCGTCCTGGACCTGGTGGCTTAAACTCACGCCGGGTGCGTGTGCATGCGTGCCCAAGATCCCGAGAGGAGAATGGAGGAGAAGGGATTGCGGCGTGGCCATCCCCCCTGGGGGGTGATTTCTCACTTTCTATCTCTCTCTGTCTGGCAAACACACATGCCCTATAGCAAAAAGAAAAAAAAAGCACGTATCAGATAAAAGGATAAGAAAATGGGTTATTGTATTGTTTCATACTTTGTAATACTTTCTAAGTTTTATGTAGTTACTTAATATTATACTATTATAATGAATGTAAGTTTCAAGTAAAAGAAAAAAGGTATTTGTTTGGGTTTTTGTTGTAAAGAAGTTTTTGCTAGGGTGTGTGTGCTCACTGGAGAGACAGAGACAGAAATCAAGAAGTCACCCTCCCGTGGGGATGCCCACGCTACAATCCCTTCTCCATTCTCCTCTTGGGATTTTTTGGCACACACACATCCAGTGTGAGTTTTTTTGTTTTTGTTTGTTTTTAAGAATTATTTTTATTTGACTTCTTTTATTTTATTTATTTTAATTTGCCAAGAGAGACAGTAAGAGAGAGAGAAAGTGAGAAAACAAACAACAGGCAGTCTGGATTATTGGACAAGTAAAAGAATTTTACCTTTAGGTTCCAATGAGGGTTTTTGAGAGCAGTTTTTGATTAGTGAACCCTAAGGCAGGGGGAAACTGAAGCTGAGGACCAAGTGTGATTTCTTAGTGGGGTGAATCTTTGCACCTCTCTGGATCTACCCAAGGAGCAATAAACATTTGCTGAATAAGTAAACCTCAAAGAACAGAACCAGGCCAAATGAGGGCCCTGTCAGCAGTAATCTCAGCTACAAGAGCTGGGAGGCAGAGCCAGGGCCGATAACTTCTCCACACCACTTTGTCCCTAATGTCCAAGGGTAGCATAAACGTCCTCTCCCTGGGGTAAGCCCCCATGCCAGTGGGCTCTGTCCAGAGGACTGGTCCTGAGAGAAGACCTGGGAGGACCTCACCATTAGCTCTGGGGCTGGCATGGTCACTTATCTAACATTTAGCACAAGTGGGGCCACCTGGACATATGGCATCCAAATTCCTGGGATTTGCAGAGCGGGCTGCACCCTGGAATGAGATCTCAGGAAGTAGCAGGCCACTGGAGAAGATGCAGTGCAAGCCTAGAGGGGGAGAGAACAGCCTGCCCTGTGGCTGGGCTCTGTTCTCTTGTTTTCTATTGCCAAAGTGGCACAGGGTCTTAGCCTTGGAGTGGGGGGCGTCAGTCTAACAGTTACTCCAGGCTGCAATGAGGAAAGAGGGCAGGGTTCAGAGGGAGTTGGTTGGCTCTCAGATCTACAACCTCATTTTAGCTCCAAGTGAGGATCCATCAGCTTTACTCCTCAGACCCAAGACCAGGGCAGGCCACATACTCTCACCAGGACAGGTCTGGAGTGTATTTCTCAACAGCAAGGGTGGGAGAGTCAAGGGGGTCAGTGGGCCAGCAACAATACACCAGTGGCCCAGAAGGTCAAGCACAGAGGCTTCATCAAGAGCAGAGGGAAGAGTCAAGAAGAGGACCCTGGGGCAGGAGCTGGCATTTCATTTCTCTGGCTCCTGACATTTGTTCCTAAGGACTCTGACCTTGGGTGATGATTAGCTAGGCTTCTGGGAAGACCCTGAGGGACTACAGAGGGTTATGGACAAATAACAGAACAGAAAGGGCCTTGGAGTCAGCTGGTCAGAGGAAGGAGAGCCGACAAAGGCTTGGCTACCAGGACACCTTCACAGCTCAGCCTGAGCTGAGTCAGTGAGGCCCTGGGTCAGCATTGGTTTCTGGGCCACCATGAAGGGGCAGGTGATGGGAGTCAGAGAAGTGGAAGTACAAAGACGTCCACCTCAGCAGGTCAGTGCCAATGGAGTGTACTGAGCACCTCAGATAGGAGTGTCACAATAACAATTTCTTCCACTTTCCTCTACAAATGCCAACCGATCACAGCTTTCCTGAAGTGAACAATCTTTGATGGTGATAATAGTCTTCCAAGAGTTCCCCTTCAAATCTTATTTTTGAGAGTTTTTTTTGCTATAGGGCGCGTGTGCTCGCCACACAGAGAGACAGAAAGCGAGAAATAACCCTCTCGGGGGATGGCCACGTCACAATCCCTTCTCCTTTCTCCTCTTGGGATCTTGGGCATGCATGCACACGTGCCTTGCATGAGTTTTAAGCCACTGGGTCCGGGACTCGAACCACGGTCGACTACATGGGAGTTCAGCAACATAGCCATTACACTAACTGCTGGTCCTTCCAAGTGAACAATCTTTGATGGTGATAATAGTCTTCCAAGAGTTCCCTTTCAAATCTCCTTCTCCTTTCTCCTCTTGGGATCTTGGGCATGCATGCACACGTGCCTTGCATGAGTTTTAAGCCACTGGGTCCGGGACTCGAACCACGGTCGACTACATGGGAGTTCAGCAACATAGCCATTACACTAACTGCTGGTCCTTCCAAGTGAACAATCTTTGATGGTGATAATAGTCTTCCAAGAGTTCCCCTTCAAATCTTATTTTTGAGAGTTTTTTTTGCTATAGGGCGCGTGCACTCGCCAGACAGAGACAGAGAAACAGAAAGCAAGAAATCATCCCTCCAGGGAGGATGGCCATGCCGCAATCCCTTCTCCTCCATTCTCCTCTCGGGATCTTGAGCACGCACACACACACGCCTGGTGTGAGTTTTAAGCCACTGGGTCCGGGACGCGAACCGCAGTTGACTACATGGGAGTCCAGCGACATAGCCATTACGCTAACTGCTGGTCCCTCCCCTTCAAATCTTAATCCTGAATTTGTACATGAGGGCTCACTACTTCACTGTGTTCCCCAAAGCATTTTTCTTGTAGGCTGAATCCCCAAGTCTGCCCAGTCTATAAGGACTGCATGGCCTAGCCCAGTGTCCTTTACCATTCCTCCTTAACAGACAGCTTACATGGTGGGCTCCACTTGGCTTTGAATCCCAGTGGGACCTTGGGCAACTCATTTAACCTCATCTGTAAAGTAGGTTTCTCCATCTGTAAAGTAGGTTTATAATCGCACCTGTAACCTCACTTTGTGAGACTGTTGCAAGGATTAAATATCTGTAAAACACCTACAGTGGTGCTATGTAAGTACTATTATTGCCGAATCAGGTGTCACTTACTGTCATATATCACTGTAGATTCTCTAGGCTCTCCCCTGCTGTTTGCCCATTGTTTTCCTTGTCATTGTCACTTGACAATTAGGCTGTGCCCCTTTCCTACTGTCAGGCATGCATGGCTGCAAATCCACTTACAGCTTGTCCTCTCTGAGGCTGCGCCCCAACCCCTAGCCAGTTCTTTTCCCTGGAAAGGTCAGCTCCCTTCACAGCCACTAGCCAGCTCTTTGCCTGGACAGGTCAGCTCCCTCTCTGAGGCTGCCTCCTTGACAGAAAAAGAAAGACTAGAGTGGGGGGGAGGGGCTGTGGGACAGGGACACTGCTGTCTTAGAGCCATCCTCCAGCTCGTACTAGGGGCTTCCTGGTCACCAGTGGCAGGTGCAGAGGCATACTCCCTAAGAAAGGTCCTGGATGTCCAGAAACCCCTGGTAAAAGTAGCCCTACACTTTATAACATTAAAAGTTTACCCAGAATCCTATAAACAGCATCAGGCTCCCTAACTCTGGTTTAACCTTGGGCAGCTATGTGTCTCAAGCTGATGGCTAGCGATAATCTCAGGTTAAACGGTGGCTCCATTAGCAGACACCCTCCACAAAGACACCTCTAATAGGTACTGTGCCCTGGGCACAGAGCAGGGGACCTGTGCAGTCACAAATAAAAGGGGCTTTGGGCAAGATGACAGCTCTATGGCTACACGCCTGACCCAGCAGATGTGGAGGTTGCTAAGGGATGGTCAACGTGTCCCATTCACCACCCTGACAGCTGGTGCCACAACTGTCTATAGCTCCCACCAGAGCAAGCTCTGCTGTTTGGGAGCCCAGAGACCTGGTCCTGCAGTGTCAAACTGTGAGCATACTCTGAGTGCTATTCTGTTTTTCCTCACTCAGACATCCCCTCCCTGCTGAGGCCCAGCTCCCAGTACAAGCCCTGGAAACCAATTTCCCAAGGAAAGTCAACACCTCGTCACAACCTCTCCACACTTACGCTTCTTACCCCACAAATGTTCTTCCATCCATAAACTCACAGTAGGCTTAAGGAAAGTCCCTTTCCCCACTGAGGAAGTCACAAATCTGTAGGTGTCAGTGGCCCTCCCTTCCTGCTGGGGGCTGCCGGAGAGATGATGGTGGCACTGGCCCTATATATCTGTTGCCTAGTTGCATGGTCCTGGTCCTCCTCCGAGGACAGTCACTGGGCTTGCCCCCTCATTACTTCTGGGTGATCTCTGAAGGACTAGCAACCTCTCTGGCTTCCACCCCCTCCTGTGTAATGTGGGGATATGATACCAAGAACTAAATATTAAAAGGAGGCCAAGGCCTTACCTGCAATTTTGGAAGACAAAAGCACCTGCCTATCCCCAACCGCATCCCTCCCCTCCTGTCACCTGTGATAACTTACCAGGCCGTAAGCACCAAGGCACTCAACATCCCTGCCTTTCAGCCAGGTTATCTCCTTATTCCTTCCCTTTTAGCCATACCAAACCCAGGGGTCCAGAGCAAGACAGGACCTGAGTTCCTTGTTCCCTAGTTAGGACTAGAAGAGGGAGACTCAGTGAGATCTGAGGTCCACACTAGGGCATGGCAAAATGTAGGGAGCCCAAGTGCTCATGGCTTACGTTGAGAAACCAACTTCTACCAGCTAGAAGCCAGCGAAGATCTGTACACTCAGCAGCTGCTGCTCTGGTTCCTCTGCAGAATTGCAGACCACACCTACTTGCTGACCAGCAGATCCCACCTTATTATGTCTCTACCTCTTACTGTTTTGGGACTTTCTCTCCATCCTTTCCTGTGTAACATTTAAGTCAGTTTAGTCTGGTATGTTGTATTTCTCTTCTATGCTTCACTTGAGACGAGACAGGTAGCAACAGTCAAGGGAGTAAGGGTCACATGCCAGTCCCTAGAGCCCACCCAGGTGCCAGGTTCTGGCTTGGCTGACACAACACCTGGAGGCTGAAGAGGCTGCTGACTCACTATGCACATCCTGAGCACCAAAGATACATGGGAGCAAAGAGAGCCCTGGCCTGCTGTTATGGAGATCAAGTCTGTACAGGGAGGTGGCAGGAAACAAGCAAACCCCTAGGTAGGCTCATTCCTGACTGTGTTAAAAGCTCTGGCGGGGGCAACAGATGAGGTGGTGCTTACGGTGCTGGATCTCACATGGCCAATACCGTGGTTTGAGTCCTGGACCCAGCAGCTTGAAAAACACACCAGGGAAAAACATACCAGGGGGACCAGCAGTTAGTAATAGCTATGTTGCTGAACTCCCATGTAGCCTACCACGGTTTGAGTCCCGGATATGGTGGCTTAAACTCATGCCAGGCATGTGTGTGTGTGCGTGCCCAAAATCCCAAGAGGAGAATGGAGGAGAAGGGATTGCGGCGTGGTCATCC
>NW_006159565.1:2663388-2675603 GCF_000334495.1 Tupaia belangeri chinensis
AAAACAAAAACCCGCCCCCCCCAAAAAAAAAAAAAAAACACCAGGCACATGTGCATACATACCCAAAATCCCAGCAGAATGGAGAAGGAATCGCAGCATGATCATTCCACCTGGAGGGTGATTTCTCACTTCTCCTTTCTGTTTCTGTCTCTTTCTAGTGAGTGTACATGCCCTATGGCAAAAATCTAAAATAATAATATAATAAAGCTTTGAATGTCTTGGAGTAATGGGAGGGAATGAACCCAAGGAGGTCAGAGAACACAGGACTCAAAGGGGACCTGAGAACTAAGTCAGCCACATGAAGTACTTGCATTTTTCCTAGCAAAGGAAACAACAGAGTAGGTAAGAGCTTGCAAAGAATGGCTGTCTGTGGGGCTGAGCCTGAGGAGCTGAGGGATGTGACAGAAGCCTGGAGGGGGTGGCAGTCCTCAGCCATGGTGAAAAGCTCAGCTACTATTCCAAATGCTGGAGAATGCCTCTGAAGTGTAAGGCAGACAGCAGCGTAGGGACACCTGTGGCCTGGGGACAGCCTGGGCTAGGTGGGGGAGAAGGAGGCTCAGGCAGGCCTGAGGCCCACTCAGGTGCTGGGGATGCTGCAGGAAAGGCCAGGCAGAAGGAGTATTTCCATTTCACTGAGATACCCATTAGATCCCCAAGTAGGCAGGTAGCCAGATCACAGGGGAGAGAAGGCCTGAGGGGAGAGAAGTAGAGATGGACAATACAGAGGGAACTAAGGAGAGAACGAGATGACCCAATACTGTCCCAGAGCCTATAAACAAACAAGGGCAGGTGGAGAAGCACTGGGTGTGTTGGAACCAGGGGCCCAAGAGGTCTATCTCAGAGAGAGGAAACACCAGACCCATGAAGACACAAGGCCAGGCCAACAGGCTGTGGTGGAGATCCACTCTTGTCCAGCACAGATCAGAGGCCTACAGGAAATGTGGTCCAATCAGGAGCAGATTTCTGCCAAGCAACCACATTGGACATTGGCAGAGGAACAGGGACCCTGCAATCTAAACAGGAAAGGAGAAAGGGGCAGGGCTGAAGGAAGAGAGGGGAGGGATAAGCACCAGAGAGTTGGGGACATGGCCTAAAGAGAAGCTTCAGTCACTTCCAGCAGGTAGAAGCACCTGAGTGAAGAATGTGGCCAGATTCCAGACATCATGTGTACCTCAACTTGTCAAGGAGCACAAAAAAGGAATACACTTGCATCTTCCAAGACTATACTCTAGAAATACAAATGCTGTCAGCCTCCTAACAATTAGCATCTATCCTGCCCAGACCCAGAAATTCTCAGTTCTCCAGTGGCTCAGCTGAACAAAAATGAATGTAGGGGAAGGAGGCCATTCAGCAAATAGGCTACAGTTACTGTGAAGAGACCACAGTGGCTGCCTGTCTTTGTCACTGTATGTCCTCCAACCAGGCACATGATACTCAAAGACTGTCCCTGGGTCCTGCACCCCCAGGTACCCTATAGATTGTCTGAGCCAGGGGTACCTCAGGCCTACCATCCCAACATCGTAACTGGCCATGGCATAAGGCCCCTTCAGGGAGCTCTCACAAACCCCTGCAAGGTCCACAAGTCACAAGGTACATGTCACCCAGCCTGAAAGAGGATCACCCAGGTTCAAGTCTGCAAAAGGCTCTACCTAGGACCCTCCAAGAGGCTGGAGAACAGGTGCACTTCAACCGCACACTGAGAGATTGGCCAGTAGAGATCTGCACTCCCTTCCCCTGTGGGTGGCTTTACTAAGATGTCCTATAAATAGGCCACATCTCCCACTAAGGTCCTCTGAGAAGTATCACCTACGTGCTAGCCTAATCCTGAAGGCAGGGGCAATGCCTTTTGCCAACCCTCCAAGTTCTGAAGCCCAAGAGAGATTCCTAGGGGCTCCAGGGAACCTGGAGACACAGGCTGGGAAGGAGCCCTGTGGCATGGGGAGGGGTGACTGACAGCAGGCCTGAGGCAACTGGTCTAAAGGCTGGTCTTATCTGCAAAGTAAAGCCTCCAAGCTCTTTCACAGGGGTGTTGGGAGTATGACGGCTGTATGTGAGAGAATTGGAAATATATACATGTTGTTATTGGCCAAGTACTTTTCTGTATTTTTATTTAAAAACACATCTGTAAGCTGCTCCAAGTCTACCTATTGCCCCTCCCTGGGCTGGCATCCCTCCAGCCCCAAGAATACACCTGTAGGGCAAGGGCTTCTGCTGGACTTTCTGAACCCTAAAAACAACTCTGACTCCACAGTGTATCTGAACACAACCAGGAGCCCAGTGCCCTCCAGATAGAAACTACAGGTTTAGTTCAAATTCTTTATTCTGAAGATGAATAAAGTAAGGCTCAAAGAGTTGAACAGAGTTAGAGCTGGCTCTGAGGCCTCCAGAGAAACTGGCCACCCCAAATATTTTCTGTACACATCACTACAAAATCTCTTCTCTGGAAGGCCACCAATTGCCACCCAGGTCAGAGGCTGCTATAGGCCTTCCCAGGAGAACAGGGGAGACTGAGATGCCTAGATGGTGGAGAAGCCAGAGGCCTGGATAAGACCATGCAAGCTTGAGCATTCCCAGAACAGACAGTCTGCTGGATTCCTGTGCCTCGGCTCTGAGCTGACAGCTTGACAACTGGCCCTTCATTTACAATAACAACAACAACAAAAAAAAAAAAAAAAAAAAAAAAAAGGGAGAAAGAAAAAAATCACAGGCTCCAAAGTAGGAATGGGGAATCATTGTTTAAAGGTTCCTAGGAGAGAGAGGCAAGGGATCAGGACTTCAGAAGACACCTTCATGGCTCCTGAGAACTAGTGACTTCAGGGGAATAAGCAAAAAAATAAGTGGAATATTATCCACTGATAATTCAACCTCTAGCCCACAAACTCGAGGGATGCTCAGATTGAACTTGAAGTGTAGGAAGAAACATACTATCCATCAGATGACTATAAATCACCACAGGGCCACAAGAAATACAGGAAAGCAAGAAAATACCTCTCCTCCAAGGGAAAAGAATAACTCCTCTTCATCCACAGACAGTTCGATGGAAATCATGGAAATGTCTGATAAAGAATTTAGAATATTCATAATGGCAAAGCTAACAGAGATGGAAGAGAAGAGAGACAATGAACTGCAGAAGAGAAAGGAGAAAGAAGTCAACGAGTTTCAGGAGGTGAGAAAATTCTGGCAATATCTGAAAGAGAAATTACATATTTTACAGAAGAATCAAGTGGAACTGTTAGAGATGAAGGTTATAATACAGGAAGTCAAAATCTCCCTTGAAAATATTAAAGCAGACTAGATCATACAGAAAATAGAATCTCAGACTTAGAAGAGAAAATTGCTGGCCTAGAAAAATCCACTACAAAGACTGAGAAAACTGTCCCCAAATTTGAGAATAATGTACGAGAAGTACTAGATACTATCAAACATCCAAACATCCAGATAATTTGTATCCCAGAAGGCAAAGAGACTCATAAGGGCATTGATAATCTATTCTATGAAATCCTGCAAGAAAACTTTCCAAATCTAGAGAGGCACTCAAAGGATCCAGTCCTAAGAAATACAAAGGACCTCAAGTAGAATTAACCCAAAAAGATCTTCTCCAAAACACATTATAGCCAGGTTCACCAAAACCACAGACAAAGACAAGATACCAAGATTGGTAAGAGAAAAACATCAAGTTACCTACAAAGGATATCCCATCAGGATAGCAGCAGACCTCTCATTGGAAACAATGTGAGCGAGGAAAGAATGGGAAAATAAAATTAAATGCAGACACACAGAAATAAGAGTTCAAAAACTAAAAAAATGGCCAACTTAATCATAGGGACAAGCCTAGAGTTGAATATTATATCCCAGAATTCAATCGGGAAGATCGAACCACAACAGAAGATAGATTAAGTACATAAGACTGAACTGGTGAAATAGCATTCTGTGACTTTTGACTAAATATTGCTGCTTTTCTTCTAGGCTTTGTTGTCCAGTTTTAAGAGTTTTTGTCCTGTCTTGAGTTGTCAATAGGTTCATGAACCTACTATTTGAACAGAATACTAACCTTTTTCCAGGCTTTAAGTTTTAAGCAAATTTCCTTACCAATATAAAACTACTTTTCTTGAAATTACCAGTTGAACTTGCTATCAAAAGTGGTTAGATTATTTAAGAAATTGTATGATCAATAAAATGTGGAAGGAAAATGAATGGAAGACACCTGCAGACCCCAGAGAAGTGTGAGAAGAGGGTGGGAAAGGGCACAGGGTCAGAAATGGATAATTATTGATGATAACATGCATGATTAAGCCACTATGCAGTATATTCTGGGTGGAAAACCACATTTTGTATGCTGTGACAATGCTTAGGTGATGAATGTAAATTAATTAAAAAAAATGTTTCAGGAGAAAAAAAGGTTCCTAGGATTGAATTGGGCCCCTATGGAGCTGGAACTATGAGTAGTCGAGAGGCAAAGGAAGAGGTTAGTCCATGGTAGCTGCCCCGTCTCCATGGAGCCCACTCCATACTCCTGATCTCAAGACTGGGAAACGCAGAGGGACCAGGGCCAAGTCTGAAGAGGGCTCAGGGAAGTCCGAAGTCTGACGACAGCTCTGAGCAGCTGTGTTGGCAGAAACCCCATGTGATTCCATCTCATGCTCACCTGTGTAGACGCCAGTGACGATGTCTCCCTCCTCAGGACGGGGACTATCTGGGACCCAAGGTTCTTCCCCTTGTTCCAGCCGGAAGATGAGGTCTGGCTTAGGGATTGGGTACCCTGCCCAGGAGCAAAACAGACAGCAGCTACAGGGTAGCCGTCACCAGAACAGTGCTGTCTCCAGCTCACTTAGTTCCTCTCCACCTCACTCTGCTCTAGACTCCACCTTTCCTTCCCTCTGAGCCTTACCCTGACTACCTGACTTCTGCCAAGTAGCCCCCAACACACACACCTTCATCCCTATACCAATAGAACACCCATGCCTCTCCCCCTTCACCTGCTGCCTTACCCTCAAGGCTCCTGGGGAATGTGCAGCACAGAACCAGAGCTGGACTCGCTGCTCCACAGAATATGTCCACCCTGGTACAGGTGAGCTACAGTGGGACCCCAGGACACCCTTCACTCTGCCCAGATCCCAGCATGGCCCTACAGTTTCCCTGGGAGTTGGGCTGGCCCTGACACCCACCTTCTCTAAGACCCTTGGGCCGGAGACATCTCCTCAGACAGCTAAGCCCCCAGCAGTCATCACACTAGTTATCTCTTGGGGCAAAGAGCCCCTCCTTACCCAAGGACACCAGGATACCATAGTTCTCCTGCATGACTTCCTGGTAGAGGCCCCGCTGATCCACATCCAGCTTTTCCCACTCCTCCAGGGAGAAGTACACAGCTACATCTTCAAAGGTCACCAGCCCCTGGAAAGCACAGAGCCCCAGATACTATCCTCAGCTGCCCCAGGGAGAGGCTGAGGGAGCCCCTCACAAAGGGCCAGGAGAGACTGTCAGAGGATGTTCCCAGGCCCTACAATGTGGCTCTCATTGGGGGGGATACAGCTAAGTTTCCCATTATCAGCCAAGATATGCTGAGACAATACTGAGAACTTTCAGGCCTCACTGCCTGACAGTCAGTGGGAGACAGAGACCCCATTCACATGAAGAGACTTGAACTCTGGCTTAAGAGAAGGCGAAGGAGCCAGTGCATGTGGGCAGAGATGGGACTTACATCTAGGTTACGAGACAATGAAGCCCCAGCCCACAGTCCTACGTCATACAACCTAGCTCAAGCAAATGCTCTGGCCACACAGGTAGTGTAAGGGCCCACTCCTGGGTGGAGAAGAGGCACCAACTACACTGAGCATGGGCCATGGTGCCTAGCCTGACTGGGCAGCAAGAAGCTAGGCCTGGCAGGTGACAGATGCTCCAGGTTAGGGGGTAACCTGACATTTGGGGAATGCCAGGTTTTCGAAGTCAGTGTGCATGGTGCTTCTGATTGTGTGGAAGGTAAAACGATTATGACAACCAATGACCTGGGAGGGGTCAGGCCCCAGAAAAGCTGCACCATATCCCTTGGGCCTGGCCTGAGGATCCAGTGCTGCGTCCACAAAAGTCTCCAGAATAACAGGCACCAAGACCCCTCCAGGAAAACACCCTATGGGTTGCCAGAACTCCACACAAGGGAGGGGCAGCTCACCTGAGACCCAGTTGTCAGGAAATCCTCTTCATCTTCCTCCTCCTCTTCCTCCTCCTCCAGTTCTTCTTCCCTAGGAGTGGCTGGAGTCTGGGAGGCCTGCGGGGCTGAGGTGACAGATCTCTTAGGGGCCAGGTGCTCTCAGCACCCGGCCTGGCTGGCCTAGCCACCCTGGCTGACTTCCACCCACCCAGCATGCAGGATCAGAATAAGGCTGCTTCCTCACCTCAAAACCTAGGCTCTGACGCTCCTGTTCCAGTCCCACCCCATCAGGTCTAAGAGCTCCCCTGGCCCTCCCAAGCCCCCTTTACTTCCTCTCCCAGGGGTTGGCTGCTTTTCTTACCCTTTTCCTGAAGAACTGGGGACTTGGTGTCACCATGGTAGTTAAGTTGCTCCTGGGTCCCCAAGGCTGGACCCCGCTCTGCAGCCAGTACCTCCTCCACGTCATTGTCCTCCTCCGCCTCCACCTCTGCCACCACCTCCACCTGCCCCTTGGCCTCCTCAACCTGCATTTCGGCCTCCACCTCTGCATCCTCCTCCTCTTCTTCCACTTCTATCTCTTCCTCCTCCTCTACTTCTTCCTGTTTTGTTTCTTCCTCCTCCTCCTGGTCAGGATCACACTGCGACCCATCCTCTACCTTCTCCAGCTGGGCAGCTGGGGAGTCTGGAGTTGTGTGAAGGGCTGCCATCTTTCCTTGGACTGAACCTGTGCTTGGCCTGAAACACAGACGGGCACCAGTGATGGGCCACTCACAGCACTCACGTGGGGCCCTTCACGGGGCCTCCCACCAGCCTCTGAAAGAGGCAAGATTCTCCCCCATTTATAGAGATGAAGGCACTAGAACTGAAGGAGGGCCAAGGCTCTTCCCACAGTCTTATGCTGCACAACCAAGGCATTCTACACCTGTCCAGAGAGCCTTCCCCATGAGTCCCTAGGCTGTGGGTCTGAGTTCTTTCTTTAGAGTGACTACATGCCTGGTTGGCATAGTACTCGTTCTTCTACTCTCTCTGGTACTCTTTCTTGGAGTAAATCAGACATTTATCCTCAAGGACCACAGAAGCCTTGAGTCTCAGCAACACTGCCTGAGGGTGTCCACATTTAGCCAAAAGGAGAAAGTATAGCCTGCCGGGCCAAGAGAAGCTTACCTGGTCCTCAGCACACATGAACCAGGCCAGCAGGGAACATTGAGGAGAATCTGACAGGGGTGGTCTGGGGGTACTTGTCAAGCACTTCAGGATGGAACGAAGGCAGGAATGGCTTTGCTTGTTTCTTTACATGAAAAGTGAGGCTGGCGCTGAGAAACCTGCAGGTCAGGCTCCTTCCTGGAGGTGTGGGAAGAAGGGGCTGTGAGTAAGCATTACCTCTTCTCTACCCTTACCCTGGCTCTGTCCAGGCATTTGGGAAACACTCGGAACATCTGGAGACTTGGCTCATCACTAAAGCAGCACAGTGATACAAAATGCCTGTGACATTTCTTCAACTGCGGGATCAGAGAACCCTCAAGGCTGAACTGCCAAAGTCCCACAAGGTCCTGCTGTCACCAATGTCACAGATAGCTCAGCTCAGGGGCTCAGGGTAGATATAGGCATGCTGCCACAGAGGGGGAAGCTACAGGACTGGGGCCACACAGCTCCATGCGCTGCACATCCTTCATCAGCCCCTGTGAATACCCACAGGCAGAACAGACTCATGATTTCAATGAGTCTGTTTCTGTGGCTTCTTTTGGGGTACTGACCTAAGACTGGGTCCATCACCCAGCACCCATCCCTTTGATGTCTCTCTCAGACCTGAATGGGCCACTTCCAAAGTGAGGCAAGCCCACTTTCTAGGGGTGAGGGCATGAACCCCAGAAAGGTCCTGAAATAACAGGCCACATGGCCAATCCAGGCAATTGGTCCCATTTCAGTTTATTTGGCTCTACCAGTGGACAATGTCTGCCCCAGAGCACCTAAAATAAGACTGGGGCACCTGGTATAGACACCAACGGTCACAAGAACAGTTCAGACCATTGCACAGTGTTTGTTTGCTTGCTTGTTTGTTTTTAGAGAGAGAGAGGTTTTTGCTATAGGGCATATGTGCTTGCTAGAGAGAGAGATGGAAAGCAAGAAATCACTCCCAGGGTAATGGCATGCTGCAATCCCTTCTCCTTCACTCTCCTCTTGGGATCTTGGGCATGCATGCACATGTGCCCTACATGAGTTTGAAGTCACTGGGTCCAGGATTCAAATTGCGGTCAACTACATGGGAGTCCAGCAACATAACCATTCCGCCATCTGCTGGCCCCTGACCTAATGTTTTTTAGAGACACACTTGAGAAGACTGCTCAGAGATTAGATCTTATTCCCTAACCCATCTCTATTAATAAGGCTGCATATTCCATTTTCTGTATTGCCTTGAACACCTGCTTTAAAAGCCACACATTAGGGCCAGCTAGTGGCATGGTGGTTAAGGTGCTGGATCCTATATGGCTGACTCCACAGTTTGAGTCCTGGACCACCTGGTGGTTTGTGCTTGTGTGCCCAATAGCCCAAGAGGAGACTGGTAGAGAAGCAATTACAGCATGGCCATTCTCCTGGGGGGTGATTTCTCACTGTCTCTCTCTGTCTCCTAAGGCATGTATCCTAAGGCAAAAATCTTTAAATACACAAACACACCTTAATAGCTAGGAAACTCCAAACATTCATGTTGTCCTGTCCAAGTCCAAGCATGCTGACAGCCAGAAGTCAGTTTTATTCCAGTCATCACACACACCCCTCACTTGCTCCAACTCCCATTCTAGATTCAGAATCATTGACCCCAAAGACTCAGGTCACACCAACTATGCCTAGAAGAGCCACTTCAGCCTCCAGCCTCTCCCAGAAGCCTACCTCCTCAGTGCCCAAGGCTCGTTGGCATGTAAAGATGCCTGACATGTAGAAGATGGTATACTGCATGTTACCCTAACCACCTTCAGTAGGACATGACTCTGCCCAGCACTCGAAGCACTGAGAACACTCAGCAGCAATTCCTCAACTGCCACCCATCCAGGCCCAGAGGAGGGCTTTTCTCACTCAGGCCTCAGGCTATAAGTTCAGGCTGAGGACAGACACGATGCCAACCTAGCAGAGCTGCCTCCTGCCTAGCCACCACCAACAACTTCAGTTCTTAACAGGCAAGGCCACTGTCTATGAGGACAGAAGAAAGGCTTCCTGAAGAAAAAAGCTTCCTAGCTTCATGACTTTGGAATAAAAACGAATGCTTCACGGCCTTGGAATAAAGTGGCCCCATGTTCATTGCACACTGAGACCTTTGCACGTGCCATGTTCTCTCTCCCTGAAACTCTCATTCCCCCCCTCTTTTTTTTTTTTTTGAGAGGTTTTTGCTATAGGGCGCATGTGCTCACCAGAGAGAGAGAGACAGACAGACAGAAAGCAAGAAATCACCCCCCACGGGGGATGGCCACACCACAATCCCTTCTCCATTCTCCTCTTGGGATCTTGGGCACACACGCACAAGCACCCAGTGTGAGTTTAAGCCACTGAGTCCGGGACTCGAACCACGGTCGACTACATGGGAGTCCAGTGACATAGCCATTACACTAACTGCTGGTCCCTCATTCCCTCTTCTTCAACGATTTTCTGAGGATAGCTCCCCTGGGCCCTTGTCATACACGCTGGCTCCCTGTCCTCTTCCCTTGAACCACCCACCACACTATTCTATATATTATAGAACTGTCTATGGTCCTGCTCCCTCAGTACAGTCACTCAAGGGTGGTAGGAGATCCCTTTGTTCATCTCTGAATTCCCCCCACACCAGACCCATCATAAACATTCAAATTCTTTTTTTTTTTTTTGAGAGGTTTTTCACTATAGGGCACGTGCGCTCGCCAGACAGAGAAAGACAGAGAGACAGAAAGTGAGAAATCACCCCCCAGAGGGGATGGCCACACCGCAATCCCTTCTCCTCCATTCTCCTCTCGGGATCTTGGGCACGCACGCACATGCGCCCGGCGAGGGTTTTAAGCCACCGGGTCCGGGACGCGAACCACGGTCCACTACGTGAGAGTCCAGCGACATAGCCATTACACTAACTACTGGTTCCCTCAAATTCTTACTAAAGAAATGACTCTACAGTCTGTATTCAACATGATGGACATGAGTTATTTATTTATTTATTTATTTATTTATTTATTTTGGAGAAGTTTTTGCTATTGGGGGTGTGTGTGTGCCAGAAAGAAATAGAAAGCAAGAAATCACCCCCCCGCAGGGGGAATGGCCACGTCACAATCCCTTCTCCTCCAGTCTCCTCTTGGGATCTTGGGCACATACGCACAAGCACCCAGCGTGAGTTTAAGCCACTGGGTCTGGGACTCAGACAGTGGTCGACTACATGGGAGTCCAGCGACATAGCCATTACGCCAACTGCTGGTCCCAGACATGAGTTTTTAATACTTGTAGTTTGATCCTACTGTCATGCCGCCTGTTTTAATAGGGTGACCACAGCTGGGGAGTCCTTCAAACTGGAACCCATTCCAGGAGCAGTGGGGAGTCTATCCCTCCCAAGAGGACACCAGAAAAAGTCCCCTCTCTGTTTTACCCACCAACATGACCAGACCCACAAAGAGAAGAGGTCCAGCCCCTGCAGAGTCAGCAGTCCCCCAGCAGACAGGCCCCGTGCTGAGCACAGTCAGACATCCCATGTGCCCTGACCCAGGATTCAGAACAGAATGCTTTGAAAAATGAACCTCAAGAGACAAATCTGGGTTTCACATCCCTACAACTCAGGCCCTGGATTCCCTCTGCCTCCCCCAGACCCACATGCCTTTCCTTCTTCCAGGCTGTCAATCCACTGAAACTCACTTTGCTCACGTCTCCCTTGGCATCTGATTCCAAGTCAAAGCCACTGCAGGCCAGGTGAGCAGCTTCATCAACATAACCCCTGGGTCATCTCAGACCTTCATTTTTGGCTGGGGCCCTGCACCCTAGGATACAGTGCTACAGATATTTAGAACCTTCCAAGGAGAAGAGGGAGACAAAGACAGAAAGCAGCAGCAAAGTTTGGAAACTGTTCGGAACTGTCCACCAGAGTCCCAAATCCAGGGAAACTCATGTAGGGCGTGGGAGGAGTATATGGGTGCACTTGATTCTAGTCCCCTTCTTTCCCTCTGGGTGGCCCCACTGACCTCAAAGCCCTCAAACTCTTCATGTTCTCCAGGAAGACTTTCTTGTTTGATCACCATGATCCTCATGGTCTGTTTTCAGTTTCCCCTATCCTGCATTTGCTCCTAGAGCCAAAGGGACCATCACTGTGCTGCGCACCCTCCTGTCCAGCTCCCCAGACCTGCCAACACTTGTCCAACCAAACCAAACTCCAAGGTCTTCCCGCACTGACAGCAAGAGACCTGATCTTTATGGTACCTTTCCTTCCTCCCACCCATCTGGTCTTCTAAAAGGCTAGCCCCTTTCCCACCTCTGCCGACACATAGGACAGCCCAACCCCATCCAACCCCAGCAATGGGTTCCCCTACCCACCTATAGGTAGCAGAAGAGTTAACATAGCAGCCCACCAGGTCCTCCATTTGCAGATGAGGGAGGGCTCAGACAAGGCCCCCCCAAGGTCACAAAGCAGGCTTGTGGGGGCGCCAGGCCAAGCAACCTCCATCCCTCCAGCAGGTCTATCAGTCCTCCACCTCCTGCAGAGACTATGGCGGTGACAGCCCCTCCTAGATGGGTGTGTCCCTGGGGGGAGCTGAGCCCCTGCCGCTGCGTCCAAGGGAGGAGGCTGGCACCTCCCAGGTGTCGCGCGTGTCCTCCCTGGCCCGCCCACTCCTCGCTGTCTGCCTGAACTGGACCCTGGGGGTCGCAGCCCGCTCCCAGCACGCAGGCCCAGGCGAGGGTCCGAGGGCCGCGCAAGGCGTGGACACTGCCGAGCAAAGTCTGGTCCACGCGCGGCCCGGAGCTGTCTGGCCCGGGACCCGCTGAGCGCCGCGGTCTACGCACGGCCTCCACGACGTTTCCCAGCGCCGGGCGTCGAGGGGCGGCCCGAATCACCGCCCGCCCCCCGCCCCAACCC
>NW_006159565.1:2675714-2682737 GCF_000334495.1 Tupaia belangeri chinensis
GGCCGGCCCCGCCCCGCCTGCGCCCACGGGGGGGCACTTCCGGTCACGCGGGGTCGTCTCGGAATCCGAGATATTGGGGAGCGCTCCACTCGGACAGTTGGTGCAGAGAGGGCGGTTGTGGAGGAAACTGAAGTGTCCTCGACTCTCGTGGGCTCCCAGGACACTGGCACTCTTGGGTACCGAGGCCCCAGCGCCGCCCCTGGCGATGCGCCGCCGGTTCCGCCGCTAAAGCCCCCCAGCCACCTCAGACTCCTGGGCTGCTCATTCACTCTCCCCGTAGGGAATGTGTCTGCTGAATTCAGGGAGCGCCATTCCACCCGACCCTCTCTGGACCCACCGCGTGGAGGGAGGCTTCCTGGGGCGTTCTGCCGCCACGTGAGGTCAGACCCTGAAGTAATTAGGGGGTGAGGGGGGACAATCACTAGCTGGTGATGGACGAGCAGGACTAGAGCTAGGGAACCAGGTGCTCCACCAGATGCTCTGGTTCCACCAGACCCACTTCCAGGGCCAGTGCTGGGTCTCAGGGATAGTCAACAACTGAGGGAGTCGGATGGGGAGTGGCTCTGAATATGGGAGTGGTGCTTGGTGGGATATGGGAAAGGACGAGACCATCCAAGTAGAGGGAGTAGTCTATGCATAGGCAAAAGTGATAGGCAGCCACAAGAGCTGCCTGATGGGTCGGTGGACTCAGCAGTAACAGCCGGAGGTTCTCCCCAAAAACCTGTCTGCATAACCTCTAGGGGAAGCAATTAAGGTCTGATGGAAAGCTCTGGTGCCCGCAGGCTGCAATGACGGGGCCCAAGCTCCTTCTCCAGCTTCCACCCCACTTGTACCACCATTCTTAGTACTACGCTGTGGTGCCCTCTGGCCTTGGTTCTCAAGACGGGCAACAAACCTGACTGGGCTAGAGGTGGCTTCATCCCTGACAAAGAATAGAATAACAAATTAATTCCCTTTTAGAACCTCAGCCTCTGGCTAATGAGCTTGTCAGACCCTCTGCCCCACAGAGGGGTGCATCACCCCAACCCTTGTCTTTCCCAGAGTATTGGCTGTTGGACCTCGGCTGAATCTGACCTCTCACAATAATTATGCTTGTTCTTGGTGTTTTAAAATGCTTTAGGGCCAACTGATGGTGCAGTGATTAAGGATAGCTGACTGCATGGTTCAAGTTCTGGGCTGAACTTGAAAATATATGGGACACATGTGCATCGGTGCTCAAAAATCCCAACAGGAGAATGAAAGAGAAGGGATTGTGGTATAGCCACCCCCACTGGGAGGTGCTTTCTTACTCTCTCTACTCTCCAACCCCCAACTGTAGGGCTCATATACACTGTAGCCAAAAAAAAAGGAATTTATTACAAAATTTCTTAAAGTTGGACCAGCCCATGGCTCAGTAGTTAAGGGAGTGGGATCCCACATAGCCAACCTTGTGGTTCAAGTGTTGGTCCCTAAAGCTTGAAAAACACTGAGGACGGGCGGACAGGAGGTGTGGTGGTTAAGGACTCCTAAGTGGCTGACCATGGTTTGAGTCCTAGACCTGGCAGCTTGCTTTCTCTCTTCCTCTCTCTCTCTCTGTCTCTCTGGTCAAATTAAAATAAATAAAGTTAAATAAAAATAGTTCTTTTAAAAAAAGAAAAATACTGAGTACAATTGCATACATGCTCAAAATTCTGACATGATGGAAAAATGGAGAAAAAGAGATTGTGTGTGACCATGTAAAATGGGTTCCTTTTACTCTCTCTCTCTGTCTCTCTGGTGAGTGCATGTGCCATGCCCTCTGGCAATTAAAAAAATGTTTTAGGGGTCAGCAGTTGGTGTAGTGGTTGAGGCACTGGATTCCCACATGGCCATCTCTGGTTTCAGTCCCATACCCAATGGCTTGAAAAGTATGCTGTGCATGTGTGCCCAAAATCCCAAGAGGAGACTGGAGGAGAAGAGATTGCAGCATGGCCATCCCCTCTAAAGGTTGATTTCTCACTTTCCCTCTGTCTGTCTCTCTCCGGCAAGTGCATGGACCCTATGGCGAAAATCCTTTTTTGTTTTTAAGAGAGATTTTTGTTATAGGGAACATGCACTCGCCAGAGAGACAGAAAAAGACTGAGAGACAGAAAGTGAGAAATCACCCTCCAGGGGGAAGATCATATGATAATCCCTTCTCCTCTCAGGATTTTGGGCAGGCACGCATAAGTGCCTAGCATGAGTTTCAAGCTGCTGGGTCCAGGATTCGAACCGCAGTCGACTATGTGGGAGTCCAGTGACGTAACCATTACATCATCTGCTGGTCCTTCTATGGCAAAATCATTAAACATATGTTTTAAAGTTAATAATGAACATTTAAAATTTAAAAACTCAACTTTGTAAAGGGAAAAAAAAAAAACTGGAAAAATCAGAAACTCTGGCAACACCAGGTCCATGGTGTGCAAGGCACCAGTCAGTGGGGCCTAAGAACTGAGCCCCTGAGAATGAGTGCACTCTGCCATTATCTCAGTGCCCATCATTCCCTTCCCTTTCTCCAGCCCACCTCCACCTGAGACCACTGTTCTGATCCAATGGTATCTAAGCTTTTGAACTCTGGATCCTTAGCTCAGACCCTTTCCCAACCCATCAGCCCCATCAAGTTCAGGTGTAAAATCACCCCCAGGGGTTTCAGAGGAAGGCTCGCACAGTGAGATAACCAACTGGCAGTGTCGGCCAGGTAAAGAGAAGCTACAGGAAGACAAAGGCACCAGCAACGAGCAGTCATAGACCCCCAAGGAGCAGAAAAGGCAGGATGCTGTCAAGCCTAGAGAGAGCAGGAGGTGTGGAGAAGGGGTCACTTAGTGGGAGCTGTGGCTATGAAGTGACACTGGGTGGGGTGGGGGTGGGGATGCAGAGAATATCCCAAACCTGCTCTCCTGTACTTTGTCACCTGCCAGAACTGCCCATTGACCAAATCCACTTCTAATCTGGTGCCAGAGCCAGGTAGAAAACAAATTGGGGAAGAGGGTATAACAGAGAATCAACAACTCCATCCCTACCTTAAAACCTCCCCGCAGGGACCCTACATCACCCTAGCATCTTTCAGATCTCCTCTTGGACTGTCGCCACCTGACACCTAATTCAGGACATAATTTATTTTCTTCTGTTCTCTGTAGAGGTTTTTGTGTGTGTGTGTGTGTGTGTGTGTGTGTGTTTTTTTTTTTTTTGAGAGATTTTCACTGTAGGGCGCGCGCGCTCGCCAGACAGAGAGAGAAAAGCGAGAAATCACCCCCCAGGGGGGATGGTCACGCCACAATCCCTTCTCCTCCATTATCCTCTCGGGATCTTGGGCACGCACGCACACGCGCCCGGTGTGAGTTTTAAGCCACCGGGTCCGGGACACGAACCGCAGTCGACTACGTGGGAGTCCAGCGACATAGCCATTACGCTAACTGCTGGTTCCCTCTGTAGAGGTTTTCAAAAGTGGAGTCTACCAGCATCTCCCATCTATCCTCCTTTTAAAGTTTATTCCCTGCCTGAGTGTCCCTGGCAGCTAGTGGCCCTTCTCTAGGGTAGAGGCTGAGCATAGAGGCCGCCACCCCCTTGGCCCCTCAATTTCCTGCCTGTCTCTGAGAATCATCTCTTCTGTTCTGCCCCATGACAGACGGTCTCTCCAGAGCTCATCTCCCTCAGGACACTGAGTGGTACAGCCACACAAAAGCCCATAAGCTACCAAGCTCAGTGTGTTCCCTCTCAAAATCAGGCACCTCCTCTGTCCCCATACTTGTGATTTCAAAGCCAATGTGCTTAGGTGAGCCACCTACCCTTCTATGTGAATTAAACCTAGGTCGCTTGATGGGAAGTCCAGTGCCAGTATTTATTTTACAGTAAAACAAACAAAAAACCCTCTCTTCCAACCCACTCCCCTGCTTCCATCCAGTTCTGCTCTCCATTGGACTTGGATGGGGTGCTGCAGCATGGACCTTGCAAATGGTCTCAGACTGCATGAGATCTGTGGGCAACCCTCTCCTGGGCCCAACACCATCTTTGTGTCTGCTCCGGACAGTGCTGGGCTGTCCTAAATGGCCTGCGTTCTGAGGTCACCGGGCCTTGAGCCTTCTGGTCACCTAAGTTCAGAGCTGCCAGGGGTCAGGGCTGGCTGCCTCAAATGCCACAAATTCCAGGTATGACCATGGGGCAGGGCCCTTTCCATGGGGGGATGCAGGTCCCAGCTTCCACTCTCCTCTTTCTCGGCCTTTTTACTCCACAGCACCTCAGTGAAGCTCTTGTGCAGCGGCAGTGTTCCTGAAAGTACTGTGTGCCCACTGCTTGGGTTTCATGATCTCATGTTCCCAGGCAGGCACTGGCCATTGGTCCACTGTGGCCACTTCTTTTTGTGTGTTCTTAGGTACCAAAACTGCACCCCACTCTCTCTTCCAGGCCTGTAGCCTTATCTGTGGACTCTGAGGTTACACATTCACACACACACACACACACACACACACACACACACACACACACACACACACACACACACACACACACACACACACACACACACACACACACACACACACACACACACACACACACAGCTTTTCCTTCATTCTCAACATTGCATGTGATCTCCATGATTATGTATGGACATTTAGCCCATGTGCATCACATACATGCTGTGTACTAAGCTCTGTGCTCACTCTGAGGGTTCTCTGAAGAGCTCATGCCCAGCTGCTGAGTAGGTGGGGGAGAGGGGCAGTTGGAAACCTTCAGTGGGAGCCATCACACTCTTAAGAGTCATGTGCAGAGGATGTGAGAACACAGATTGAGGTTCCAGGGCTGTGGGAGGAGCAGGTGGTATCCACAGGGAGGGGATGGGCAAGAGAAAAGCCAGATGGCCTGAAGGACTGACTGCATTCTAGGACAGTGGTGTCCAGCACTCTTGGGCACCACTGATGTGGTGACCAAGCACATCAGTCCAGACTCAGGAACAACACCCCCCCACACACACCCTGCAGAGAGATGTAATTTAGGCCTTCTAAACTTAACACAGGGCTCTCAAAACCCAAATTACAGCCCTGCCTGACAGTGATGGAACACTTTGATACCATTAAAAATGTAGACAAGGCAGACTAACAGGTGGTATGGTGGTTAAGGCCCTGGATTCCCACATGGCTGACTGTGATTTGAGTCCCGGACCCAGTAGCTTACTTTCTCACCTCTTCTCCATGCCACCTCCTTCTCTCACTGGTCAAATAATAATAATAATAATAATAATAATAATAGATAAAATTAAATAATTCTTTTTTTAGATTTGGTGGGCTAGCAAGTGGTGTGATTATTGGGGTGCTGGATTCCTACATGGCTGACTCCAATTTGAGTACTGGACCTGGCAGCTTGAAAATCACAGTAAATGAGACCAGCAGATGGCATAATAGTTATGTCAATTATGTCACTGAACTCCGAGGTGGTCGACTGTGGTTCGAGCCCCAAGCCCAGTGGCTTAAAACTTAGGCTGGGCACATGGGTGTGTGCATGTGCATCCAAGATGCTAAGAGGAGAACAGAAGAGAAGGGATTGTAGTAAGGCCATCTCCCCTGGGGGGGTGATTTCTCACTTTCTGTCTCTGTCTCTCTGTCTAGTGAGCACGCACACCCTATAGCAAAAATCTCTCTTTAAAAAAAAGAAAAAAATCACAACAAATAGATGAATAAATAAATGTGTTTTTTTTTTCTTAAATGTAGACAAGGTGCTAGAGTTCAAAATTATGGATGATTGAGAATTGGGGTGGGATTTGATGCCAGGTTTTGACATGATGAGTGAAGATCTAAATATACTCAAGTGTGACCAATCGCCTGCCTCCCCACAGGGCACCTAGTGGGCTGAAAGCACAAGCAACATCAGGGAAGGGAACAGGTCCCACACCATCAAAATCTGGAAACAGGTAGTGCCCCCCCCTCTATGAAGGGCTTGAGGCCTTCTGCCAACATGAGGTGTCCTGGAGAGAGACTAGCCTGTATCAGGGGCTAGTCCACCTGCTACTCAGCTGCTTAACTAAGTATGAAGAGGGACGAAACACCTGCCCAGGGACAAGGCCTGCCAGGGCCTGTGCATCCCAAGAGAGCAGGAAGAAGCAAGTACAAGAAAAACAGTTATCCACATGGTCTCTGCTGCTTGGCTCAGTCAGTGAATGACTTGCTAGCGGGCAGCTTTCCCTCCCATAAGGAGCACTTAAGCAGCTGGTAAAGGTGAGCTGGGCAAGAGGGTGGCAGCAGCCCCTCCCAGCCTCAGTTCTTCACACCATGCTGCCAGCTGGTGCAGCAGCAGCCTGTCCCTACCTATTATGCAAGGGGGCAGGATATGGCAGTGATGTCTTCAGGGCCTCCACACCAGGGCACTGAGCCTGGAGTAGGGCAGATCCCAAAGTCACAACTGTTAACACAACCTGAGAGCCACAGCCAGGAGCTGTGACAGCAGAGGTGAGCAGGGCATTGGCCATGGGACAGGTGGCATTTCAGCCAAGCTAGGAAGATAGACAGAGACTGGGATGCACTGGGACAGCAGACACCTGACCTGAGCAAGAGCCTGAGGTGGGAACTTGGGGCAAGTCTGGGGGGCAGGACAGTCCCATGGCTGGAGCTGCACAGCCCCATGGGGGCTCCTTGGTGGCAGGCAGCTACAGAAGGCTCACATAAGGGGAGGATCACGATATGCCAAGATGGATGGGGGTATGGTGGGGATTCTAGATGGCAGAGAGCCATCCAAAGGCTATTGAAGTAACCCAGATGGATGGTAACAAGGATTTAAGGTGACAAGGTGATAGTTAAACTTTACTGGAGCTGCACAGCCCCATGGGGGCTCCTTGGTGGCAGGCAGCTACAGAAGGCTCACATAAGGGGAGGATCACGATATGCCAAGATGGATGGGGGTATGGTGGGGATTCTAGATGGCAGAGAGCCATCCAAAGGCTATTGAAGTAACCCAGATGGATGGTAACAAGGATTTAAGGTGACAAGGTGATAGTTAAACTTTAGAAATAAGACTTGTTCAGCACGCGACTGATCGCTG
>NW_006159565.1:2682921-2688312 GCF_000334495.1 Tupaia belangeri chinensis
GGTGCTACTTAATCTGTGTAAATAAGACTTGTTCAGCGGGAGCCTGATCCCTTTGAGAACACCCACGTGGCCTAGTTCTGTGGTCCCTGACTCCACCATGAAAGACACAACTCCATCTACACGGTGCCCTTTTAGAGGGAGCCCCCCCTTCTTCCCCCATCCTCTCACTTGATACCTGTTTTCTGCCCAGGCAGCTGCAGGGCATGCTGAAAGTGAGTGGCCTCTAGGCCAGGGGATTGTCGGGGCAGAAGAGCAGACTGCTCCATCCAGGGCTGGATGCAAGCAGAGATGACAGAAGTGCCTACCAGACAGGACTGGATCAGGTCCAGGTCCCTGTAAAGAAGAAAAATTAACAAGCAGGGTTTGGGTCTCAACTGCAGAGGAGGCCTGAGGGGCTTATGACAAAGACTGTCTCCTTGACAAAACTTCAGGTTCCTCTGAGCCTCTTCTCAACTCAACTTCAACCTTTGAGCTTCCGTGCCATCTTTGCATTGCCTAGTTGCAGCAAAAATCCTGTCAAGTCAGTTTAGCCAGAATCCCTACCTGCAGTATCTGATCGAATCTTTCGTCACTCACTATCTCACAGGTGATGTCTGATTTCCCTAACTGGCCCTCCGCAAGAATCGTGTCAGTCTGTTTAACCAGAATCTGCCCTCTCAGTATTTTCTATCCATTGATCCCCCAAACCTGCTTTTTTAATATAAATATCTGTCCATGATGTATTCAAAACTTAGCCCAGTTCTATACTAAGGGCACTATTGCAATAGTACCTGAATAAAATCTGCTTTTACTGCTCTACCATATGGCTCTGGTTTTAATAATGGCTCTACTGAGGGGCCAGAGGTGGCATGATAGTTAAGGTGTTGGACTCCCACATGGCTGGCCACAGTTCAAGTCCCAGACTCTGTGGCTTCCTTTCTTATTTTTTTTCTCTCTCTCTCTGGTGAGTGCACATGTTGTATAGCACATTTTAAAATAATAATAATAAATAAATAAAACTGAATAATTATTTTTAAAAAATAATAATAACCAACCTAAATGTCCACGAACAGATGAATGGATTGAAAAAATGTGGCAAATATACTTCACAGAATACCATTCAGCCTTAAAAAGCAAGACCTTGGCATTCAATAGAAAGTGAACAAATATGGGAGGTTTATTGCCGAGTGAAGCAAGTCAGTCCAATGAAAGAGAGACATTGTATGTCTCCACTTAACATATATTGACTGTCCACACTCTATAGTAAAGACCGAAAGACTGGAGGATATAAAAGTATTGAGAACAGTTATGGACACTGGAGACAGTGTGGAAGGAGGGTGGGAAAGGAGAAGAATGTGGGGAAGGAAGTTAGGGAGAAAAACTGAAGAGGTAAGATTTTGTGGGACATAGATATGGCTTATTAACTTGTTGATGATAACATGTATAGTATTCTCAACTGGACTAGTCTGAGGTGTATTTCATGCTGCGTAAATTCCTTTTACAAGCTAAATGATGTATAGTGAATGGTGTATAAATAATAATTTTTTAAAGTCCATGGAAAATGCAAAACAATCATAATAATAATAGCTCTATGACTACTGCCTTCTGCCCATTCTGGGCACATGGGAGCATTGGTCAGCACCCCTCTGAACCAAGCTCCTGCCAGTCCCTGATGTGTGAGTTCAAGAGGAGCCCAGGAGGTCTTTCTGTAGGAGGAGACAGCTGAGTAAGTAGAGAGCTGAGTAGGAGTAAGCTGCTCAGACAAGAGGCCAAGCTCTGGAGCTCATGTCTGCAGATGAGTCTGTGCAGATTTGGGGTCAGTGTAAAATTCGTAAGTTTGAATGGAGATGTCCTCCACTTTACATAATTCCAAATTCACCCAGATACCTTGTACCTTCCTATGTCCCTCATGTCGCCACTGGTGAACCACAGGAAGGCTGATGTACAGAATGAGCTTAATGACCATCACTGGTCAGGCAAACTCCTCCCCACCAGCTTCTACATGAAGGGCAGAGCAGGAACTCAGCAGGAGAACTGTTCCATCTGTTCCATGAAGACATTTGGATATTCCTGCACTCCCACTCCCTACAAACTATATATATATATATATATGTATGTATGTGTGTGTGTGTGTGTGAAATTTGAGTGAAAGTATATGTACTCTTAGAAGCCATTAGATTTCTTTTTTCTTTTTTCAGTTTTTGCTATAGGGTGCCTGAACTCACTGGAGAGAGGAAGACAGAGAGAGAGAGAGAAAGTGATTGGCCATGCTGCAATCCCATCTCTTCCATTTGCCTCTTGAAACCCTGAGCACACCCACACACACATCAGGACCCAAACTGCACAGCTGGCCATGTGAGATCCAGCTGTTCCAATCTCCATGCCACTGGCTTGCCTCCCATTAGATTTCTTAAATGTTATTTTGATGATTTCCTTCTTCTCTAGCTGAATTTAGGCAAATCTGTCAAAATGGAGTTCAGCAGTAAGTAACAGAAAAGTTCAACTAAGCAATGGTTTATGCAAACCAAGAGTCCTCAAGGCAGAGGTATCCTGGGATGGGGTGGTCCAGGGCTGGCTCAGAAGCTCCCCAAGGCCATGGACAATGTAAGCTTCCCACTTCTTCCTGTTTCTCCCCTGCCCTTCCCTCAGACACTCAGGAGCCCCCTCAGCCACGCTGCCAGGAAGCAGCACCAAAATCATTGGTGGGCAGTTTTATTTATTTAATTTTATTTATTCATTTAATTTTAATTTGACCAGAGAGAGAGACACACAGAGAGAGAAAGGGAAAGTGGGAAGGCAAGCCATCAGGTCAGGGACCTGAACCGTGGTCAGCATGTGGGAGTGTCCAGTGCCTTAACCATCACACCACCTGCTGGTCCCAGGTGGGCAGCTTTAAATTGCATTCCTCAAAATGATCTGTGTTTCTAGAGGCTGGCAGGTAGCATAGTGATTAAAAGTGCTAGACTCCCACATGATCAACTGTGGTTCAAGTCCCAGACCTGGTGTCTTTCTCTCTCTCTTTCTCTCTGTCTCTGGTCAAAATTGAAAAATAATAAATAATTCTTTTAAAAAATAATCTGTGTTTCTATATTTACATATCATACCATAACTGTTTACTTATTCCTACAATAGACAAATAATCTGAGAGTAAATTAGGAGGCTAAACTGAATTCTGACCTGTTAAAATGTGGCAGGAGGGACCAGCCGTTGGCATAATGGTTACGTTGCTGGACTCCCATGTAGTCAACTGCAGTACCAGACCTAGCAACTTAAAACTCATGCAGGGGTGTATGTGTGTGTGCATGCATATCCAAAATCTTGAGAGAAGGATGGAGAAGGGACTGCAGTGTGGCCATCCCCCCTGGGGAATAATTTCTTACTTTGTGTCTCTCTGTCTCTCTGGCAAGCACAAGCACCTTGTAGCAAAAATCTCTCTCTAAAAAAAAAAATGTGGCAGGGAAGAGCCGACAAGGTAGAAAGAAACCAGAGAGAAACTGAAAAGTCTTTTATTCTAAGCTATGGAACTTAGAGTGTCTCCCATAGGTCAGGTCAGACAGGTAATTTTAGCAGGTGCTGGAAAAGAACATTCAACACACTAAATTCCATTCTGAAGCAATTGATTATTCTCACTCTACCTCTTCTGGTATATCAAAGAGAAAGTCTAGGCAAAGCTAGCTTTAACACTTCTCTGACACTTGCTTCTCTCCTTTTAAACGGAGAAATCAGACCTTGAATGCTAAACTTCCAGCAGGCAACGAGATCTCTCCATAATGTAACAACATCGTATTGTTTCTATTGCATTAATTTTTATGGGTACATTCTATTTCTCTCAGATGACGCTGGATTTCCATTTACAGTAGTTAAATTGTCTTTAGAATGAGTTTAGCTGGGGCCAGCCCTGTGACCTAGAGTTAAGGGAGTTGGATCCCATGTGGCCAACTGCATAGCTAGACTCTGCATGAAGTTCGAATCCTAGCACATTTGCGTCTGTGCTCCAAATCCTGATAGACTGGAGAAATGGACAAAGGGATTATGGCATGACCACACTCCATCAGAGAGTGCTTTCTCCCTCCCCCTCTCCCTCTCCCATGTCCTCTCCCTTTTCCTCTGTCTCTGTGTCTCTCTGGTGAACGTGCATACGCTCTGGCAATGAAAAACAAGAAAAAAGGGGGTGGGGGAGTTTACCTGGACTTCCAGTTTCCAGTCCAATATGTAAGATTAGAAGTTGCCTGTCTGTCTTCATGACAAGAAAACTGAACAAACTAAAAATCAACAACTCATCTTCAAGCCATCAGGGACCTGAGGGCACAGGGCAAACTGCTGCCACCAAAACTGGAGATACAGACAGGCAAATTCAGCGAATCATAGCACACCAGACTAAAAGTCCAGGAAGAAGTTTTTCTTCTCTCTACAGGCCACTGGAGCCTATACCTGGGTAGGAAAACTTGAACTGTAACTGACAGATCGCTGCAGACTCAGTGAGGACTAGTCTGAGAGCTAAAATCTTAGGGGAGCTTCATGCTTTTATTAGTTTGACTTTCAGGAGCCCTACCAGGTTCTTAGAGTGAAGATCAGAGAAAAATCCCTTCATACCTCTGGTAGGAGGAGGAGAAAGCAGCCCTTTTGAAATATGCCCAGAACATTTTGTTCTTCTTAGCAAGGTCTGATCTCAAGGGAAACTACTTTGTCTGGCTCACCTTCCCTCCACAAAGCACTGGGGCCTTGAGTGGGCTGTGTCTACTGGAAAGAGGACATATTTTAAAATGTTGTATGAAGGCACCATACAGATGGCGTTGACCGTGGATGTAGTCTTCACCCTTCAGAAAATTTCTGGGAATCAGTCCATTGGGAAGAAGCCAGGCTGATGAGGGTAAATTCCCCTGAGGCTTTTGAACTCGGGCTCCAACGATTATGGAGATGTGGTTCCAGTCACATGGCTGTATGTCTGGATTAGTAAAGAGATCCAGAGAGTTCCTGATCTCCTTCCTCAGGTGAAGAACTTCTAGGGATCAGAATTCTACAAGATCCCAGGATTCATACGACAGTAAAATTTGAAAGTTCTAGGGGAAAACAAAAAGACAAAATCATGATTCAAATGGCAATAACTTTACGTGACTCATATAATAATGGCAAAAACACCATGTAACACAAAATTACTTGATCTTCTTTCTGGATCCCACCCAGAGTTGCCTGATGTTCCCAGAACCTTCCCATGTGGGTTCGTCTCCCAGAGCATTGAGCTACAACTGTGCCACCATCAGCCTTTAGCAGGGAATTTTTGAAATGTCAGGTAGAGGACCGTGATGGAAAGGAGCACTGGCAGTCACTAATGCAGCTCCAGATGTGTGTGAAACCAAATGCATGATACCCCCAAATAACAGCCCACCCAAAACAGTGTGACCCCCCCATATG
>NW_006159565.1:2688740-2690840 GCF_000334495.1 Tupaia belangeri chinensis
GGAGATAAAATACCTTTATCCATCTTCAAATGATGTCATTCCTCTTTTTGCTAAGATATACTCTCCCTTAAATTTCCAGAAACTTAAATACTGAGATATAAAGTTTATTACTATTAGCATATTTTATGTTAGATGTTTAGGAAATGGAAGAGGGAAAGAAAAAACCTGATTAATATGTGAACAAATAGATTTATGTAGGAATGAGGATAAGCTGGGGCCAGCAGGTGGCATAGTGGTTAAGGCACTAGACTCTCACATGGCTAGCTGATGGCAACTTGAATTCCAGACCCAGTGGCTTGAAACTCACATTGGGCATGTGTGCATGCATGCCCAAAATCCCAAGAGGAGAATGGAGAATAAGGGATTGTGCACATGGTCATTTCTGCTGGGGGGGTGATTTCTTGCTTTCTGCCTCTCTGTCCCTCTTCATCTCTCTCCAGCGAGCATAAACACCCTATAGCAAAAATCTCTCCAAAAACAAAAATATTTTTTAAAAAGGATTAATAAATGAGTAAATATAAAAATAAGACCCATCCCACAATGGTGCATGCCTATAACCCCAGCTACTTGGGAGGCTGAGGCAGAAGAATCACAAGACTATGATCTCCTTCTGGGAAATCTGTCTAAATAAAATAATAATAAAGAAAAATAAGGATGACATACTCATAATTATTAAGACTCTCCTACAACTGGTCATGGGTGCACAGCTGGCATTTATAACTGTCTCTTTCACATTCCGTCTTTGCTTTTTTTTTGTTTTTTACTATAGGGCACATGCACTCATGGGGGTGGGGAGAGAGAGAGAAAGTGAGAAAGCACCCTCTGGAGGGATGGCCACATGAAATCCTTTCTCTTCCATTCCTCTCTCAGAATTTTGGGTAAACATGCACAACCCAGTGTTTTCAAGCTGCAGGGGCCGGACCTTGAATGACACACTTGGTCATGAACCCAGCATGCCACTGGATGGTCCCCAGTCTGTACTCTTTTTGTCTGCAGCAAACATGCCAGTGTGGCCAACCTTAACCAGAAACAGAAAAGGGAATTCTGGAAAACAGTGGGCTTGGCTGTGTTGACACATTCAAGCAAAGCTACCCCACTGGGTCTTCCATTTTAGTGATGAACCAAAGTTTCTATTTTAGATAGATCAATTTAAAAATACTAGCAGTCATTTAAGAAAAACACTAAGTCATGGGGTCAGCAGGTGGTGTGGTGGTTAAGATGCTGGACTCCCACATGGGTGAATGCAGTTCTAGACCTAGACCTGTGGTGGCTTGAGAATCATGTGGGGTGCATGTGGGTGCATGCCCACAATCCTGAGAGGAGAATATATAACAGGAAGAAAAATACTAAGTCAATATTAATACATGTGAGTATAATGAGCATAATGTGCAAATGACCTAAACATGGTAATCACTGACCAGTGGGATTAAATACTAACTCCTTTTTTAAAATTTTCTTTCTTTTTCTCTCTTTTTTCCTTTCTTTCTTTCCTTCTTTCTTTCTTCCCTCCCTCCCTCCCTTCCTTCCTCCCTTCCTTTCTCTCTCTCTCTTTCTCTCTCTCTCTTCCTTCCTTCCTTCCTTTCTTTCCTTCCTTCCTTCCTTCCTTCCTTCCTTCCTTCCTTCCTTCTTTCTTTCTTTCTTTCTTCCCTCCCTCCCTTCCTTCCTCCCTTCCTTTCTCTCTCTCTTTCTCTCTCTCTCTCTTCCTTCCTTCCTTTCCTTCTTCCTTCCTTTCCTTCTTTCTTCCTTCCTTCCTTCCTTCCTTCCTTCCTTCCTTCCTTCCTTCCTTCCTTCCTTTCCTTCTTTCTTCCTTCCTTCCTTCCTTCCTTTCCTTCTTTCTTCCTTCCTTCCTTCCTTCGTTCTTTTTTTTTTTTTAAAGAGAATTATTTATTTATTTTTTTATTTGTTCATTCATTTATTTTTAACTTGACAGTGACACAGAGAGAAAGAGAGAGGGGAAGTGAGAAAGCAAGCCACCAGGTCCAGGACTCAAAACGTGGTCTGCCATGTGGGAGTGTCCAGAACCTTAACCACCATGCCACCTGCTGGTCCCTTTCTTTTCTTTTCTTTTCTTTTCTCTTCTCTTCTCTTCTCTTCTCTTCT
>NW_006159565.1:2690958-2698354 GCF_000334495.1 Tupaia belangeri chinensis
TCTTTCTTTTTTAAGAGGTTTTTGCTATAGGGAGTGTGTGCTTGCCAGAAAGACAGAGAGAGACAGAAAGACAGAAAGCGAGAAATCATCCCTGGGGGGGGGGATGGCCACGCCGCAATCCTTTCTCCTCTCGAGATCTTGGGCATGCACGCACACGTGCCCAGTGTGGGTTTAAGCCACCGGGTCCGGGACTCAAACCGTGGTCAGCTACATGGGAGTTCAACGACATAGCCATTACACTAACTGCTAGTCCCCACTAACTTCTTTAAAAAAAAAAAAAAAGTGTGTCCACAAAATCTAGCTCCTGCTTAGCTCACGCCTTCATTCCATCACCTATCTCCCCATAGTACCTACCTCCAGGCCACTGTTAGCCACACCAGGCTCTTCTCTGGCTGTGACCCTTTGAACATAGTGTGACTTCTGTCTGAAATGCCTTCCCCACACCCAGTCTCTCCTGTCCTCACCTTGCAAATACCTCTGATCTGTCGAGATGCTCCTAGGAGACCACTTGGCTCCCTGCAGCAGAGCCAGTTGCTCTGTCCCCACAGCTGATCACATTGCATGATCATTTATTTCTGTCTCCCACTCCCACCTGGCTGGAAGCTCTTCAGCAAATGCCCTTTAGACCTACGGTTTTCCTGGTCTTCTCCTGGAACAAGCTCAGGCTCTTCTTCTCCCTTCTAAAACAAGGCTTTGCCCATCTACCCCATCCTCTTATCTTAAGTCAAATTTCCCAGAAAAAAACCATAGAAGATCATTTGTGCACAAAAAATTAATCAAGGAAATGCAGCTAGGGAAGCCATGATAGCCAGGGGAAGATTCAGGACTCCAAAGGGGAGGAAGGATGAAGAGCTCAAAGTCCCACAGAGGGAACCTATCTGATCCCATCCTGGAGCCTCAGAGTCCTCCAACCTCAGGTAAGGGAGCTTGGCTTCCCCATGCCTACACTGTAGAGTTTGGCTGAGGGACACTCTGAGAACATCTATTCTCAGGCACTTTCCCCCTCTTTGCCTATGTGGAAGAAGAGCTGTGGGCATTGGCGCTGGAAGCCAGGGTCCTAGGTGTGACCACACACATCCGTCAAAGGATCCTTCCAAAGAAATGTGGACAGGGAATCAGTATTTGTTTCAGGCCACGTCTTACTCCACACAGTTCACTCATGTCTCCTCGCTTTGACTGCACCCGGGGTATGGAACACTTATCATCTAGAGCCCTTACTGCTGCAGTGGGCCCCAAGGCCATAACTGATACTCCTCATATCCCCTAACACCCCATTCTAGATTCCCTACCCTTACCATTTCTGCTGGTCTAGGGGCTGGTCTAATGGGGTGAGTTTTCAGATCTTCAGCCCTGTGGACCCAGAACTTCTCATTGAAAGATCTGGGTAAAACCCATCTCCTCAGTGAATTTTACTCATGTAAATGGCTCTAGGCCCAATTGGGCAAGGGTTGAGAAATCACTGTTGTCCACACAGACCATACACAGTGGGCTATAAAGTTCTTCCTTGGGGAACCCGACTTCCCCTGTGATCAGTGGGCTCTGGATCTAAGAACTGGCTTAGATCTGGAAACTAGGAAAGAGATCAGGACTGTCCATTGGGGAAGCTGACAATGGCCTTGTCACCACTTGATCTTTTGGGGGGGAAGTATAAATCAAGCAATACCCTCGTTTGCTGCCCATCTCTCTACCTCTGGGAACAGCATGGGCTATTATTTATCACCATAGACTCCCTTGGGTCTGAGCCTCCTGGTGGCCATTTCAACCTTTAGTCCATTTCTGTAATTACGTCCATGTTGTCCCTGGGGTCTAAGTACCACAGGTGGCCACTGCTGCTCCAGGATCCTGCTGTCTCCATTGATAAGCAGGATTCCAGTTCCATGGCACCACCTTCAGTGTCAGCCCTGGTCTACCCCTGGAGAACAGTCACTGCTGAGCTCCTGGCGAGGCCAGTTCCCCCTCGCCTGCATATTCCTTATTTCCTTAGCAAAGGGAGTATCCGTCCCCAGTTGGATACTGCAGTTCCTGGAGGCCCATAGTCAAGTCTTGCAACTCCTTTGGTGAATAATCCCTTTCCTCCCTTCAGAGCCAACAGTCCCCCAGCCAGACCAAACTGGGACTAGAACTTCACTATAGGTATAGTGGCCAGGGAGGGAGGGAGGGCCGGCCTCAGTGAGGACAGCATTGCCTACAAGACATCAGCCTCAGTGAGACCTCTGTATGGTCTTCAGGTGAGGTGGGGGGCACAGCTGCTATCTCTAACAAGGGAAAATGGGCCACGTTAGCAGGCTCAGAGGGTTGGAGGGGAATGAGGACTCAGTGTTCTTAACCACATCACCCAAGCATCCCTAATCCAAGCCGGAAGGTCCCACTCCTTCCATATCAGGACCCTGACGTGGGTCTAGACCAGCCTTCTCTGGCATCAGGCTTTTTACCTGGTCTTCAGTAACCTGCCCTTGACTGAAGGAAATGAGAGGAGGAGGCATCTGACTGTCCCTCTGCCTTTAGTTGATAACTGTAGAACCAAACTCCCATTTTCCTTCATCATGGCGTTAACTGTGCTCAGCAAAACCAACCTATTCCACAAAGGCCTTACAATAACCATTTCTGTTTATCTCAAGTGCCCAAGGTACTGAATGAGTCAGGGCATCCCTCCTGCCCGATATCCTGTCCTATCTATCAGCAGCCAGAAGCAATGCAGGATGACCTGGTATGTATGTGTACTCATCATCTCTGAATGGGTTCTTGTAGCTACCTGATGTGACCTACATCCAGAGGCCCACCGTCCATACTGTCAGCCTTCAGAGGCATATTTATGCGGGAGAAATTTATTAAAAATGTGCTCCCCCGTGGGAGATGGAGTAAGATAAGTGGGACAGGAAAGAGAATAGAGGGGTGCAGTCTCAGGCAAAACCCTGCAAAGGATGCTTCCACTGGATCCTACAGGCAAACTCAAATGTGATTCACACCTCTGAGCTGTCCTGACCAAATCAGAAGGGCTTGCCTTGCAACCCCTCCCACCATCAGGCTGTGCACAGGCAGGTCAGAGGGGCTCCGGCAGCCCAAAGCTCATCCTGCAAAGAAAAGCTGTTGGAGGCAAAAGCTGGGAGGGAGAGGGACTCAAAAATGGTAGTAAGGGATTTGAAACAACTGGCTGGTTCACTGTTACAATCAAACAGGGGCCTCCAGCCTTATGACTCCTCTCTAAGGGGCCACCCAAGGTGGCAGACTTGTCACTCACCATCATGGCAGCCCTATAGGCTACGGTGGGACTGAACTGATCCAGAGTTTGTCCTTACAAGATGCCCAAACTGGGCACTCCACTGGTTTCCATTCACCCCATGAGTTATTTTGTTTTGCTTTGATAGTAGGGAGACAGAAAGAGAGAGTGAGACTACCTGAGTATCCCCAACACAGCCCGATCATGTGGCAATCCTTTTTTCCTACAATTCTCCATTCCTTCAGTGCACGGACACAGTTTTTGTGCTGTCGCTTCAGAGCATGTGAAAGCTCTAAAAAACGACAATTTACTGCAGGGCTTTACAGAAAAGAAACCTGAGTGTTGGCCAGAGAAGGCCAGAGAGGCTTGTTTAGAACCAGGATGTGCTCCACAGCTGAAGCACCAGGCTTTGCCTCCTCTATACAAGAATGAGCACAGGAGGGAACCAGCAGTTAGCGTAATGGCTATGTCGCTGGATTCCCACGTAGTCGACCGCGGTTCGTGTCCTGGACCCGGTGGCTTAGAACTCATGCCGGGCGCGTGTGCGTGCGTGCCCAAGATCCCGAGAGGAGAATGGAGGAGAAGAGACTGCAGCGTGACCATCCCCCCTGGGGGGTGATTTCTCGCTTTCTGTCTCTATGTCTCTCTCTGTCTGTCTGGCGAGCGCACGCGCCCTATAGCGAAAATCTCTCCCAAAAAAAAAAAAAAAAGAATGAGCACAGGATGGCTCGGGGCCAGGGTGTTCTCCAGCAGAGATGCTGGTCTGCCTGACCCCCGTGTTTATTTGCCTGATCCCCGCTTTTATTCATCTGTCCTTTCTCAATCCACGGCCCTTTGCCTGGGGTACCCTATCTCTGTGCACTGGACAGGGTCACTTCAGGATCCTGAGCATGCAAGTGTTATTCAAGCTAGTAGGGTGGGACTAGAACTGTGATCAGTGATGTGGGATATGGCTTCCTCTGCCTAGATTATTATTAAGAGATTTTTTTTTGCTATAAGGAGCACATGCTTGCCGAAGAGACAGAGAGAGACAGACAGACAGAAAGTGAGAAATCACACACCGCCTCCAGGGGGGAAAGGCCACGTCGCAATTCCTTCTCCATTCTCCTCTTGGGATTTTGGACACGTACACACATGCACGGGGTGTGAGTTTCAAGCCTCCAGGTCTGGGACTGGAACTATGATCAGCCATATGGGAGTCCAGCAACATAACCATTACATCATCTGCTGGTCCTCCTTTGCCCAAATTTTAACCACCGTGCAACAGAGATGGCCCTGGTCCCCAAGAGAGTTTTACTGAATAAGTCCATTCTCTGGTCCAGGGTCTCAGGCTGGAAGGGAGGGTCTGGGAGAGGAACGTTGTGCAATAAGCCTAAATAATACATCCCTAAAGCAACCAGAAAAATTATCCTAAGAAATGAAGCCATGGCATGACACAAAGTCCAGAGGTCAAAACACAGACAGGACACTGCATTTCTTCACTTTATTTTTAATTTTTTGTTTCTCACTTACCACCACATTTGTAAAACGTGGCAGGCTGTGTTAGTAAAGGAGAAGCATGGAGGGAAGAGGGAAGGAACTAGGCAGTCAGTGGGAGGGCAGGTGGAGCAGGAAGTGCTTGAGGACCAGAGGGGCTCTTGGCCACCTCCACAGTCCCACTACCTGCAAGGTGTCAGCAATCGCTGCTGTTCTTGCAGCCCCCCCATCCCCCAAGATCATTTGGTAAATATGTAAAAATTATTTCTGTGGCTTTCCATCTCTATCTCCAACAACCTTCTCCCAACCCCAGCCATCAAGCGGGCTGTGCAGCCCCCTCCATAGCCTGATTCAAGGGAACCCAGACCCTGGGTCTCAAGGTGCTAGTGCTGGGCAGCATCCAAGAAGCCTAGAGCTGGTACATTGCAAGAGGGCCAGAGTATAGTTACCCCAGAACTTTTTTTAGGGAGACCTTTCTTCCAGACCTTGGAGAGCACCCCCAGAATGCTCTCTGCCTCAGCCATTAGCTTTTTTCAAGAGGACACTGAGAGGCCACAGTGGCCTTGGGGACACAGCAACAGGGACACTTAGGTCCTTCCTCCAATGACTGCCAGTAACCCTAGGCTCTCCTGGAGGGAAGGTTTTACCTTCTGTCCATAGCAGGGCTTCCTGGCATTTATCTGTACATTGACCTCTGTGGACACTCTAATCCTCGGTTTATGAACACAAGGATTTTAAACAGAATGGTAGTCACCCTGATGAATTCTCATTTCAGAAGTATTTTCAAAGCAAATGCCACTGAGGATAATTCGATGCCTTGATCAGTTTCTCACACAATATGGATGAGTTTCCTTTGTTTCCGTTTTTCTCCTTGAAATGATTTTTACCATAGTCAAATGTTTTCCAGGTGCCATTTCACAATATGTATTTGAGTCCCTAGTTAGTGTTCGCTCCACATCGAATGTCACCCATTGTCACTGGGTGTTCCTCTCATCACTTTTCTTTCTAGTAAGTCCAGTTTTTACTGGGAGAAAAAGAACTCAGGGATAAACAAAAACAAAAACTGGCAACCCTCTCAGCAAGCCGCACTCAGTAACAAAACAGTTTTCCAGTAGCTGTTTCAGCCTCTGACGTCTTTTCTTTTGTGGATGGTTTCTGAGGGGTAATCTATGAACCCGGTGCTTCTCAGGGAATCCAGAAGACAACGGAGGACTTTTCTTTCTGAGGATATTCCAGGATGTCTCCAGCGATCATGAGGTGAGTTCAAGGTGTGCGTCCCACTCAGCACTGCGCTTCCAGGGTGCAGGGGTATCACAGATGGAGGAGTGCCTGCCCCAACCCTACCGCGCATTTCCTGGCTGGCCCCACCCCGCCTGGCAGCCTGGCAGACCTTTCTAGCCTAACGCACCAGCCTCACGGGGCCTTGTCTGAGGGCGCCGCAGCCCCAGCTGCCTGCTCCGAGGGCGTGGGTCGTGTGCCACGCAGCAGGCCTAGGCCCCGCGACCGGCCGGCGCCGTGCAGCTGGCGTTCATGGCGGCGGATCTGCACCTTGTGGCGGAACCGCTCCCCGCAGTCCTCGCACACGTAGGGCCGCTCGCCCGAGTGTGTCCGCCGGTGGCGCAACAGGTTGGAGGAGACACTGAAGCGCTTGCCACAGTCGGTGCAGGCGTAGGGTCGCTCTCCAGTGTGCGTACGCTGGTGCTGCACAAGGGCTGAGCTCTCGCTGAAGCGCTTGGCACAGTAGGAGCAGGCGTAGGGCTTCTCACCAGTGTGGATGCGCTGGTGCGTCACCAGGTTCGAGTGCTGCGAGAAGCCCTTGCCGCACTCGCCACAGCGGTGAGGCCGCTCGCCCGTGTGAGTGGCCTGGTGCCGCACCAGATCCGTGCTGCGGCTGAAGCCCTTGCCGCACTCCCCGCAGATAGTCGGCCGGTCCCTGGCACGCCGTCGCCGCCGCTGCCGAGCGGGTGTCAGCGCCGCACTACCTGCCGGGCCTGGGATGGCCACCACAGTCGGTGCAGCCACAGCAGGCAACACCATGAGCTCTTGCAGCACCACATAGCCTGGGGGAGCCACCACAACTGCTGCTGGAGCCCCAGGGACTGCTGCCCCACCACCACCTGCAGCAGACACCAGCTCCAGTTGCAGCTCTGGCTGCACGGGAGTCAGTTCCAACTGCACCTCCTGCTGCTGGGCACCCAGGTCCACAGGGGTCAGTTCTAGTTGCACTTCCTGCTGCTCTAGCTGTTGCTGCTCCAACTGCTGCTGCTGCTCTAGCTGTTGCTCCAGCTGCTGCAACTGCTCCTGCAGTTTGAGTTGCAGTTGTCGCTGCTCCTGCTGACGCTCCAGCTCCTGCTGGCGCTCCAACTCCTGTCTCTGTTGCTCCAGTTCCTGCTCTGATCCCAGGTCCACCGGCATAAGCTCCAACTCCACCTCTTCCTCCTCCTCTGGCTGCAGCTGCTGCTGTTGCAGCTGTTCCTGCTGTTGTTGCTGGTGCTGTAACTGTTCCTGCTGCTGCAGCAATAGCTGCTGCTGTAATTGTGCCTGTTGCTGCTGTAGCAACTGCTGCTGTAACTGTGCCTGCTGCTGCTGTAGGAGCTGCTGCTGCTGTAACTGTTGCTGCTGCAGCAATAGTAGCTGCTGCTGTTGGAACTGTTGTTGCTGTAATTGTTCCTGCTGTTGTAGCTGTTCTTGCCGCTGCAGCTG
>NW_006159565.1:2698422-2703265 GCF_000334495.1 Tupaia belangeri chinensis
TTTAACAGTTGCTGCTGTTGTAGCTGTTCTTGCCGCTGCAGCTGCAACAGTGGTTGCACTTGCTGCTGCTGTAACTGTCCTTGATGCTGCTGCAATAGCTGTTGCTCTTGCACTTGTTGCTGCTGTAACTCTTCCTGCTGTTGCTCCAACAATGGCTGTACTTGCTGCTGTTGTAATTGTTCCTGCTGCTGCACCAACAGCTGTTGCTTTTGCACTTGCTGCTGCTGAAACTGTTCCTGCCGCTGCAACGGCTGTTGTTCCTGTGTTTGCTGTTCCTGTAACTGCTGCATTAGCTGTACTTGTGGTTTTAGTTCTTGGTGGTGTTTTTCCTGTAGCTCCTGCTGCAGTTGAGATACCTGCTGTTGCCTATCTTGCTGCTGCTGCTGCTGCTGCTGCTGTTGCAATTCTGGCCTATGTCCGAATAGTTGATTTTGTGGTTGCTGTTGTTGTAGCTCTAGCTGCTGTTCTAAATGTGGTAGTCGCAACTCCTGTTGTCCCAGTGGGGCTTCATTAGTGATTTCACTGGCCCCTAATGAAGCTGAGACTGCTGGCCGTTGTGGGCTACTGTTCCCCTCCTGAGTCTCTTCTTCCTCCTGACTCTCGCTCCCACCGTTGCCACCTGTAGTGGAAATGGCAGGAAGCCAGGAAAGAAAGATCTATAGCCAGCTCTCTGTTTCAGACCCCAGGACCCGCCTTCTTATCCTACCCAGCCTTTGAAGAATATACTAACCAGCTCTGAGCAGGGACTGAAGGAGACAGATCAAGTGAAATGGCAGCATGGTAGAAATGGAAATTCTTGGGTTAGGGGGAAGGTTTAGAACTGTGTGCAAGGGACTTCTGGTCACTTTACTCTGGACCCCAACTTGCTAACCTCTGGGACCCGATTCACAAACTCCAGACTTAGATCTTGGCACTGATACCAGCACAGGTGCCTGGAGCTCTCTGACCCCATACCCTGAGAAGTATCTTGTGTTTAATCATCATCCAGTGGAAATTACTAAATTGACCATTCCAGTGGCCAAGCCATCAATTAATTCCATGCTGAACTCTGACCTCAGTTATGATCAGACCTTAAATAAACAAAACTTCTCCATAAATAATAAATTCTGTAAAGCAGCCTGGAAGTGTCAGCACAAGTATAATAGTTTCTGAAGATCACCAAAGTGTCAGAGAGACCACTAGATTTCACATGGGAAGTCTTCAGTCCAGAACCGAACTGTACAGTTAGGAGGTATCTAACCTTTTGCAGGCTCACAGCTGCATCTATAAAATATTAATAGCTTAATCATACCCACAGCATTAGGTTAATGGGTAAAAGAAGAGGGGTCTTGGCACCTTCCTTAGAAGTTAGTAGGTTCTTGAACATTCCTTCTTCCTGTATGTTGGGAATTATTTTGCAAAGTAACAAATGGTTTGGATATATGGCAGATACAACTAGCTCCAAACTGAAATAGCCAAAAGACTGGAAAATGTTTTAGGCTGTCATTTAGGAATGAGAAGTATTAGCTCACAACATCAAGTCCACACAATGACTAGTCAGTTACTTAACTTCTGGGAACTTGGGTTTCCACTTCTGCAAAAGGAGATGAATCCTTTTCAGGGACTTGGTGAGAATCAGAGAGGACACATGTAGAGCCCTGGTGTTGCATGAGGCACTGATCTGCACCAACAGTAGTCACCACGCCATTGCTACATTTCCCTCTCTGCACAATATCCACATGCAGTTTCTCATTTAGAGTATTACTATTGTGTATCAGCACATCCCACTTCTTTAAATGTGTGATCCTAGGAGGCTTTTTCCACTCCCAAGTCTGATTTCAACACCTGTTCTTCTAGCATCAATATTGTCAATTTCATAATAAAAAAAACAATGGTTCTATTTACAAAATTTTGCTTTCTGGCCATTTCTCCAGGAATGTGTTGATTAAAAAAAAAAAGATACCTATATGTATATGTTTCTTTTCTAAGAGATATTCTTTTTTTAGGGAGAGATTTTTTTGCTATAGGGCAAATGTGGTCACCAGAGAGACAGAAAGAGACAGAGAGTAAGAAATCACCCCCCAGGGAGATGGCCACACTGAAATCCCTTCTCCTTCATTGTCCTCTTGGGATCTTGGGCACACATGCACACACGCCCAGAGTGAGTTTCAAGCCACCAGGTCCAAGACTCAAACCGCAGTTAATATTGTGGGAATCCAGCAATGTAACCATTATGCCATCTGCTAGTCCCCTAAGAGATATTCTTAATAACCTTTGCTTAGGCTAATGGATCAATGAGACAGTCTTTCCTTCCTTTCCTTCTTTCCTCCCTTCCTCCCTCCTTCCCTGTCTTCCTTCCTTCCTTTCTTTCTTCCTTCTTTTTAATTTGCCATAGGGTGTGTATGCTTGCCACAGACTGAGAGGAAGAGCAAGAAAGTACCTTCTATGGGGCACGGTCATGCTGCAATCCCTTCTCCTCCAACTCTCCTTCTGTCAGGATTTTGGGCATGCACGCACACTTGCCTGGTATATTTTTCAAATCGCCTGGTCTGGGACTCAAACTGCACAGTTGTCCATGTGGGATCCACTTTAATCACCAGTCCACAGGCTGGCCCAGTGAGTGAGTTTTTCATAGATACCCCAGTTGGGAGTATGCAACTGGTGGATGAGGACAGCCATGAAAAGCTGTCCCCCAGCAAATCCAGTGTCTTATAGACACTCCTTTCTTCCAATTCCTCTGAGATCAAGAGGGACTGATGACACCTCTATGTGACTCCTTATTTCTAGCACAGTGCTTGGTAACATGGCCACTCTGACTTCCTGAGGCGCAATTTCAGCATTTTTCACTACAGCCCTTTAGTAAGTGTATTTTTTTGCTATCTGGTGTATATAACCTTGCAAGAGTTCTGTCAGTTAAGTTTGCAATCAGAAGAGTCCTCGTTTAGCCAACACATTCTTATCCGGCCCCTTCTATTTCCTTGGTCCTTTTCAAACTCTGCTCAATCGTGCCCCAACCCCTCACTCAGCATTCTCAAGCACAGAATGAGAAACTGGCTCTTGTGAATGACCATCATAGAAGGTTTGCTCAGAGTCAGTCCCAGAGGGACAGGTCTTGGAAGGTTCTGCAGGACCACACTACCTCTGGGCATCACAGAAAAAAAACTATGGAACCAGAGGCTGAGAAAAGTGGACAAGGTTAGAGTTCACAGGAGAAAAGTCATGGAGCCAGTGTCTGAGGCATGAGAGGCAGAGGGAAAGGGCCTTTAGGCCATTAATTCCATCTGGGAACCTGAGTCAGAGTGAGGGCAGGTGGGAAGACAACACAGGCCTCCTGCCTACCAGGGAAACAAAGCACATTCCAGCCAGCACACATGTGGGTATCAGGGGCTGACTGTGGGTACTGCTGGGGAACCCCTCCCAGCAAGACCTTGGCCTGACAGATTCCTCAGAAAATCTCAAGGCCAATCTGCCAACGTAACTCAGCCAGCAGAAGTTGGCTGGTGTGTGGGGGTATGGGCTGTCCTCCACTTCCAGAAAGCAAGCTGCCCACCTCCCTTGAGTCTGGGGCTTTGTTGAAAAATCCTTACTCAGGGCCTCAGAAGTCAACCCCCACCAGAGCCCCTCACCTGAGAGGGTGTCAGGCCCTGGACCCCCATCCTCAAGACATCGCAGCTTCAGCACAAAAGTCTCGGTCGCCGGCCCCAGCTCCATCCTGGCGGTCACACCGGGATCCGGGTGAGCCGGCTGTGCTGAGAGGAAGGAAGGAAGCTGTTCAGTCAGATGGGCAGAAGTGCTGTGAGCGTCCAGCCAGGCGGCACCAATCCCCAAAGACCTCTCCACCTCTGCTTCAGGCTACCCCAGAGTGGGCAGCTCTACTTCTACTGCCAATGCTAGACACTGCAGGCCACAGTGGGGAAAGGGGAGGAAGCAGCTGAGAAACTTAGGGCTAGGGGGGCTGCAGTAGTTCCTAGACCCTGCTCCTGCACCCAGGTAGGACACTGCTTCTCCTGGCTTCTCACAGGGCTCTTCATCAGCCGGTGCCAGGGTATGCAGCAGCCCCAGAGCTGTTTCCCGCTGAGACAGCCGGTGGAAACCCTCCCCTGCCACTAGAAAGCACTGCCAATGGTTTACCTCCAGGTTCCCAGACTGTTCTGGGGCCCACCCAGCCTGCCGAGACCACCAGCAGGCCACAAGTGGCAGGTGCCACCTCAGCTCCCTGGCAAGGCATGTGTCAGAGCACTATAACCCAGGGTAGCGGCCCAGGCGCTCCTGGTCCCCACAGAGGTGGCGCCACATCTAGCCCGCCCCTTTCTCCCAAACAGGCTGACTCCAGAGGCCTCTGGGAACCCTGTCCGAACCCTCCTAGGAGAAGTGTTCAGGTCTGCTCAGCGCTGGCTGCCCACTGGGCCTCACCTGGTACAGCATTTCCTGCTCCTGGGCAGCCTCTGCACTAGGGGAGGTGTGGTCAGCAGAGGCTGCAAGGTGAAGGCCAAAGCATTCTGCCGGCTCCTTCCTGAGGCGCCTCCATCCAGAAAGAGCCGGGAAGGCGGCGGGGCACCCCAGGGCCTTTCTGGGCACTCTGGAGGGGCTGTGCGGTCAGGGCTGCCGAGGTCGCCCTGGACCAAAAGAAGGAGTGGAGTTCTCGAACAGAAGTTGGTGAAGACTCTAGCACCGGGGACCGGGGCAGGAGGCAGAGCCCGGAATTCTGCGGGGCTCAGGGCTGGCCTGGTGGGACTCTCTTGGGCAGCAGGGTTCGGGTCGGCGCCCGAGGTCGGCACCGGGGGTGGCCCAGCCTTAGGTAGGGGCCGGGCTGCACAGGTCCTGGGCGGCCGGTGGCCACCGGGGCCCAGAGCCCGCGGGCGGC
>NW_006159565.1:2703355-2721466 GCF_000334495.1 Tupaia belangeri chinensis
CGCCGCCGTTGCCGCCGCCGCTCTAGGCAGCCGCCAGCTCGGTGGGCTTAACCCTTCCCGGCCCGGCCACTCACCCGGGCGGGGGACAGGATGCGGGGGCCCTGCGTGCGTCCCGGGCTGTCCGGTGCCGAGCGCAGCGCGCGCTGTGCCGCATCCCTGGTGCGCGTGTCCGCGCGCCACGGTTGGCGACTGTCGCCGCACGGGTATGTGTGAAGGAGATCCCAGCCAGATCCAGCCACCCCCTGAAAGGCAGGCATAGCCCCAGGGTGCCTCGGCCGAGGTACAAATTATGGCTAATTAGTGCTTAATTAGATGACATTCAGTTAATCGGGAGGTCTCACCCCAGGGGAGTGGGCCCTGTAGAGGCCAACCTTGGACCTCTCCTTCTGGACTCCTGGGTTTGTGAGGGCAGCTGGACAGGAGGCATGCCAACCTGGTCAGTGGGCTGTGACCGGAATGGATGAAATGGGCTCCTCGGGCTCCCCTGGAGAACTGGCGGAGCGGAGCTTGTCCCTCTGCCCGCTGCCCCCCTTCCTCTGGCCACAGGCCTAGTGATCAGTCCCTCCCACCTCCTTGCCTCCTCCAGGACCCTCTCTCCAGCAGTGACTTCTCTTTCCAGACATGCCAATCTGCTCTCTGTCTGAGCCAGGGGTCTTGGATTTTTTCTGGCCATTTCAATATCCCGCCAGTTTGCTTTACTGTCCTGGGAATACAGACTTCACTAGTCTGGAGAAGTCACATTAAAACTAAGATGCTCAAATTTTGAAAAACTTAGCCATTGAGTTGGTCTGGTGGCGTATTGGCTAAGGCAGCTAGATCCCACATGTAATTGCAGTCCCAGATCCAGCAGTTTGAGAAACGTGCTGGGTGCATGTGCATGCGTGCCAACTCCAGAAAGAAGAGAAAGATGGAAAACAGATTGCAGTGTGACCTTTCCCCATGGGGAGGTGCTTTCTTTTCTTCCTCTCTGTGCATACACCCTCTAGGGAAAAAAAGAAAAAGAAAGACTCAAAGATCCGGCCATGGAGAGCTGCTCCTGGGATGGAGAAGGAAGACCTACTGGAGGGAGACAAGAGCCCTCTGGGGGTCACAGTCTTTCCTCTTTCCTCTCTCATTGCTCACTTCTGTTGCACAAGTGCTCCCCTCCCATGCCATTTTTGGGTTTCTTCCTGGCCCCACAAACCAGAGTTTGGGACTTCCTCCAGCCTTTCCACAAAAAGCCTGGACTTGGGTGGTTTCACTAAAGACCAGGAGCTCTGGAGGGTGGAGGGCCCTTCTGACCATGGCGGGAACAAGAGAAGCAACAAGTGTCTGGGTTCGGAGGCAGAGTAACCTGTGGTCCCAGGTAGCTTGAGGCGACTTGTTACCTTCCATCTGTGAAGTGGAAGCAGCAGTCTGCTAGCCAGGGGAATAAAGGCAAAGCGCACATGTACACCCTCCCCTTCCCTGGGAGGGCCCAGGAGCAGAGCCATCTCTTCCTACTTCTACCTCCTGAAAGATCTCACACCCTGAGATCTCTTGGGCTGTTCTCCATCTCCACATCCTTGGAGCTCGCCCATCTTAAAATCATGCAACCCGGGACCAGCAGGTGGTGTAGTTGTTAAGGTGCTGGACACTCCCACATGGCCGACCATGTTTTGAGCCCTGGACCTGGTGGCTTGCTTTCTCACCCTCTCTCTCTGTGTCTCTCTCTGGTCAAATTAAAAATAAATGAATAAATGAATAAAAATTAAATAAATAATTCTTAAAATAAAAAAATAAACATGCTATCCCATTTCTCTCTCCTTTCAAACTTCCTTTTGTCTTCATCTGCCCATACTTCCTTCCTCTCTCCAACCTGGCTTCTGTCCCATCACTCCACCAAGACAGTTCACCTTAATCTCACTGGTGACTTCCCAAGTCACTAAATCCCTTATCTTGTTTGACCTCTCATCTCATAGAATTGGTATGCATCACCCTAGTAGCACCTGGGTGTTTATCACTAACCAGGAAGCTCTCCCCAGACTTGGTCTCCAGAGTGATTATTGGGGATTCATTACCTAGGCATGACTGATAGAATCATTGATCATGTGAATAAATTCAATGTCCAGCCTCGCTCCATCCCCATTGGCCAGGCTGGCATCAGGTGGCCCAGCACCCCAATCCCAAGCACTTGGATGGTCTTTCTGGTCTGACCAGTCCCATTCTGAAGCTATTTAGGGGCCTACCATGAGTCATCTCACTAGCATAAATGGGAGGAGCCTATGAAGACTAACAAAGACATTCTGTCATGGAAAATTCCAGGGGTGTAGAAGCTCTATCCCAGGAGCCCAGGACAAAGACCAAATTCTTTAATGTAACAGCAAGATGAGAGGGAAAGTGCATGGTTTCAAGAGTTAAATCTTCAGTTTCTGAACTGGCAGTCAACAGATACCATCTGAAATGAGGGGGGAAAAATCAAGCACTAGCATTATAAGCATGCTATTTAAAAACATGGCAACAGATACCAGATATAAAGGAGGTAGACACAGAGACAAGGGGGGGCGGTATATGGGTTGTTGCTAAGAGCCTTTTAGAACTACTTGACTCATCTGACTAGGTATATATATTATCCTGATAAAAATAAAAGGGACAAATGGGGGCCCTTGTAGTAACGCAACCCTCTGCAAGGCTAACCCATTTAGAAAGGTCTAGGTTCATATCTTGTGACCTTCCTAAACACACCAGGCACATAGGGACTGATTGAAGCTAGGAGATCATCACATGATGTGAACAGTTTGTTGGGGGTACTATCTCTTTGTCTCTCCCTCTATTTCTGTGTCTCTCTGACTCATGAGAGAAAAAAATCTTCTTAAAAATATTAGAGGGGTTGGGACCAGCAGTTAGCATAATGGCTATGTCCCTGGACTCCCATGTAGTCGACCACGGTTCACGTCCCAGACCTGGTGGCTTAAAACTCACGCTGGGCGCATGTGCGTGCATGCCCAAGATCCCGAGAAGACAATGGAGGAGAAGGGACTGCAGTGTGGCCATCCCCCCTGGGGGGTGATTTCTTGCTTTCTGTCTGTCTCTCTCTGTCTGCCTGGCAAGTGCATGTGCACTATAGCAAAAACCTCTAAAAAAAAAAGATTAAAAAAAATGAGAGGGGAATGGATGTGTAGCTATGATAAAGTGGCCTTGTAAATAGTAATGTCTGCACAGATGCCATGATTGGAGATGATGGATGAAGATTGAATAATCAAAGAAGTCCTGGATAAGTTTGTTAATTGTCATGAGCAAACATATGAAGAATTTCTGAGCACTTTTATTCATCTTTCTAAAGAGGATGTGACCAGTAGGGGACCACTTAGAACTAATTTTGCCAAAAGCATATTAACCTCTGTAAAATGTACTCTTTGAAACAAACCAAATGACTACCATCTTAGAAATTCTTCATACCAGCAGGTGGTGTGGTGGTTAAGGGCTCTGGACTTCCACATGACTGACTGTGGTTGCAGTCCTAGACTTGGCAGCTCGCTTTCTCATTTTCTCTTTCTCTCTCATTCTGTCCCTCTCTGGTAAAATTTAAATAAGTAAGTAAATAAATAAATAGAAATAAAAGAATTCTTAAAAAAAAAAGAAAGAAAACCATCTTTCTTCATACTTCATCAAATGTTCAGAAGAACAGATAATGATAGATGAAGGGCAAAAAGTTGGCAGGTCCTGAATTGGGCAGGAAAGGTGAAGATAGACAATTTCCTAGACTTAGAAGATTTGGATATGGACTCAGTGAAGAGATTAAGCCCCAAATAAGCAAGGATTTACTGCTTTCAGGAAAAGTGGAGGAGGAAGGAAGCAAGCGCACGCGCCCTACAGTGAAAATCTCTCCAAAAAAAAAAAAATTAAAAAAAAAATGTTCAGAAGAACAGATAATGATAGATGAAGGGCAAAAAGTTGGCAGGTCCTGAATTGGGCAGGAAAGGTGAAGGTAGACAATTTCCTAGACTTAGAAGATTTGGATATGGACTCAGTGAAGAGATTAAGCCCCAAATAAGCAAGGATTTGCTGCTTTCAGGAAAAGTGGAGGAGGAAGGAAGCACCTTCATTCCTTCTTGTATTCTTCCGGTGGCCCAGTCTCTCGGCCCTGAAGTGAAGCAAAAACCCACTGTAAAAGGAACAAGCAAGAAGAGACTCTTGGAGATTAAGTTTAGCCCTTCTCATTTGATGAGGAACTTGACTGACACTGTGAGGCTAGCCCCCAAGCTCCCTCCTGCAGAGATGGAAATGGTCAAAGAGCTCTCCAAGCAAAGGGGGAAGAACACAGACCCAGAGCAACCTTGTGACTAACTCACTGAGGCATCTCTGTGTTTATTTCTGTTTTGTTCTTATTTAAGCACCTTTAGAATAAAAGAGAAATCGGCCATTAAAAAAAAAATAGAGGGAAAAATAGGAAGAAAAACTTGGCTATTGAGTCTGGTGCTCAGGTATGGACAGGAGAAATACTCATAGGGAGAAAACTTGATTTCAGAGGATCCTTACTGCACATTTTAAGTATTGCAATAGGAAACAGCCCATGAGGGATCAGAGAAGGGGCAGATCCAGCAAAAGAGGAAAGGTGTTTCTTTGCAGTATGGAAGATGTGTCCAATGCTACCTAGCGGCTAAAGAAATAAAAATGTCATATTACAAATATGGAGATAACAATTTAAGTGACTGTGAATTTCTCATCAGAAACAGTGGAATCGGGGTTTCATTCACTCAGATTGGGTCATGTATCCCCACTAATGTCAGAACCTCAGGGATAACATCAGGATGTTCTCAGCAGAAGGAAAGAGAAGCTGGATTTTGGGCAGACAAAACAACAGAGGGCCTTTATAACTAAAATATATCATTTTTATTTATGATCTCTTTACATAAGTGAGACCATGATATACATATTGACTTGCAACAACTTGCTTTTTATTTTTATTTATTTATTTTAATTGCCAGAGGCTGCATGTGTTTGCCAGCAAGACATAGACAAACTTCCCCTCAATGGGGCATGGTCATACTGCAATCCCTTCTACTCCATTTCTCCATCCTGTTGGGATTTTGGGCACGCATGCACATGGGCCCAGTTGGAATTGCAGGCATGTGCAATGTGGAAGTTTGCTCCCTTAACTACTTGGCTTCAGGGTAGGCCCAAACTTGCTTTTTATTTATTTTGACTATTTTTTTTCTTCTTTGCTAGAGGTCACAGGCACTTGCCAAAGAGAGAGAAAAGTGAGGAGAAAGGAAGAAGCACCTCCCAGAAGGCATGACTATGCCACAATTCCCACTCCATTCTCCTCTTAGGATTCTGGCATGGGCCACATGTGCCTGGCATATCTCCATATCTCTCAAGCTGCTAGTTCTGAAATTCCAACCACACAGTTGGTCATGTGGGATCCAGCCTCCAGAACCATCATGCCACTAGCTGGCTCCACGCAACTTGCTTTGTTTTTGTTTTTGTTTTTAAAGAATTATTTATTGGGCTCTTTCCGTTCCTGGTGTAGCCATGGCTGGTGGCCCTAAGAAGCATCTGAAGCAGGCTGCAGCTCCAAAGCATTGGATGCTAGATAAACTGACCAGTGTGTTTGCCCCTCGTCCTTCCACTGTCCCCGACAAGCTGAGGGAATGTCTTCCTCTCATCATTTTCCTAAGGAACAGACTTAAGTATGCTTTAACAGGAGATGAGGTAAAGAAGATCTGCTTGCAGCGGTTCATTAAGATCGATGGCAAAGTCCGTACTGACATACCCTACCCTGCTCGTTTTATGGATGTCATCAGCATTGACAAGACGGGAGAGAATTTGAGAATTTCCTTCTGATCTATGACGCCCAAGGTCGCTTTGCTGTCCATCGTATTACACCTGAGGAGGCCAAGTTCAAGTTGTGCAGAGTGAGGAAAATCTTCGTGGGCACAAAAGGAATCCCTCATTTGGTGACTCTTGATGCTTGTACCATGGCTACCCGGATCCTCTCATCAAGGTGAACGACACCATTCAGACTGATTTGGAGACTGGCAAGATTACTGATTTCATCAAGTTCGACACTGGTAACCTGTGTATGGTGACAGGAGGTGCTAACTTGGGAAGAATTGGTGTGATCACCAACAGAGAGAGACATCCTGGCTCTTTTGATGTTGTTCATGTCAATGATGCCAAGAGCAACAGCTTTGTCACTCGGCTCTCCAACATTTTTGTTATTGGCAAAGGCAACAAACCATGGATTTCTCTTCCTCGAGGAAAAGGTATCCGCCTCACCATTGCCGAAGAGAGAGACAAGAGACTGGCAGCTAAACAGAGCAGCGGGTGAAATGATCTCTAGATTTTATGTTGGAGAGGTCTTCATACTTAATTAAAGAAAATATAGCATTCAAAAAAATTATTTATTGGAGCCGGCAGTTGGATGGTGGTTAAGGCCGCTGGACTCCCACATGGCTGACCGTGGTTAAAGTTCTGAACCTGGAGGCTTGTTTACTCTCTCTCTCTCTCTCTCTCTCTCTCTGTCCTCCTCTGGTCAAATTAAAATAAATAAATAAAGTTAAAATGAAATAATTCTTTAAAGAAGAATTATTTAATTTAATTATTATTACTATTATTTTTTAATTCACCAGAGGACATTTATTTTATTTAAACAGGCTCCTACTAATGAATATCTAGGCATTATTTCTGTTTTTTTTTTTTTCCTGCTACACGTTGATTATCCTTAATTTCAAAATCTGAAATGCTCCAAAATTCAGAATGTATGGAGCACCAAAATGATGACACATGTGGAAATATTCACACCTGAGCTCATGTGATGGACCACAGTTAAATATCTGCAGTACAAAATAGTGACTAAAATTACCTTCAGGCTGTCTGTAAGTGGTAAATAAAACACAAATGAATTTTATTTTAGACTTAGATCCCATCCCCAAGACACCTCATTATATATATGCAAGTATTCCAAAATCCCCCCAAATCCAAAATCCAAAACACTTCTGGTCTCAAGCATTTCAGATAAGGGATATTCAACCTGTATTGCAAACATATTTGTGTATAAAACTTAACTATGCAAGTTTTCTATGACAGGTACCCCTAGCAGTAGAATTGCTGGTCAAAGGCTACACATATTTTAAATTCTGATAGATACTGCCTAATGACCCCCTGGTGAAGTCATGCCAGTTCATGTCATCACCAGCCAAGAATGAGTGCCTGTGTTCCCACCACTCTACTAAACTAAGGATATTTTTGGACTCAGATTTCAGAAACACCCAACTAAACCAAGCTTATACAGGAAAGCACTATTCTCTATGAACAAGAAGTGCAATGATAGCCAAGTCTAGAGTTGTGAACCTCACACTTCCCTGTTACAGTTTAGATAATGGTTTGCCCCTCAAAGGTTTGTGTTTTGGAATGTGGTCCTAGTGCATGGTGATCGGTAACTGAATCATGGAGGCACTGGCCTCATGACTGAATTAATGCTGCCTGTGAGAGACTGAATTCTAGCTCTCCCCGAGTTAGAAGGGGTTAGTTCTCATGGGAGTGGGTGTCATAAAGAGGTGCCTGCAGCTCTCTCTGCATATGCCCACCAATCTGTTTCTGTTAGCCATGTTGATCTTATTGGTTTACTTTGTTTTTGTTTTTTTTTTGAGAGATTTTTGCTATAGAGTGCATGTGCTCACCAGAGAGACAGAGAGAGACAAAGAGACAGAAAGCAAGAAATCACCACCCCCCCACCACGGGGGAACAGTCACACCACAATCCTCCCTCCTCCATTCTCCTCTCGGTATCTTGGGAACACACGTAAGTTTTAAGATGCTGGGTCCAAGATTCCAACTATGGTCGATTATGTGCAAGTCCAATGATGTAACTGTTATGCAACTCCTGGTACCTTAATTTGTTCTTTTAAAAAGTCTTAGTGATGTTAAACATCACTTATAAGTTGGAGAAGGCATAGATACCACCAAATTATTATAATTTACAAGAACTGAAAATTTTCCTGTGTGGTTATGCTAGCAATTGGGATACCAACTCAATTTCTTTCGTTTGCTTTTTGTGTCTGAGTTAATTATATGAATAGTTCCAAAGTCGAAATTGCAAAACCAGGTTACAGTCAGCAGTCATGTTTCCATTCCAGTTCCTTTGACCTGCTCCTTCCCTGTTCTCATAGGCTACTAGTTTGATTAATTTTTTTCTTTATCCTTTTGTCATTTTTATTTATGCTTACCCAACACCCTTTCTTATACAAAAGATAGCATACTACAAACACTTCTGTGTGTGCTAGTTTTCTTTTTACTGAACAACAAATCCTGGTATTACAAATATTACTCACCTTCCACCACAATCCTGACTCCCAACACCATAGTTTCCAAATGTGAGGTTCTTTAATTTAAATTTTGTTTTCTCTGATTGCCAGAGGATGTATGCACTTGGCAGAGACAAAGCACCCTCCCAAGGGGGCATGGTCACACTGCACCCCATTTTCCATCAGGTTGGGATCTTGGTTATGCACACACACACTTTTTTTTTTTTTCTGGTAAGATCAATCATTTATTGAATTTAGCAACATTTAACAAAGCCAGGTTACTCCAGGTACTTTTTCGGCCACATGGGAGTCCAGCACATTAACCACCATGCCACCTGCTGGACCCATCAGGTACTATTTTAATTGCTTGGTGATACCTTAATGAGAAACAAAAAGACTAAATACCACCCTGCCATTGTGAAGTTTACATCTTAGGGTGGCTAAGCAGAGAACTATAAGAGATTAAGAATACTATGGGAATAAGTAAAGCTACAATAGATAGCAAAACAGGAATTCAAAGTTGAAGGCAAATTCTAACTTTCAATCATGTCTATTGACATGCTGGCCCTGTTGCCTTTCAAGCAAAATGCTTTGTCTCTGATGGTTACTTGAGGGCCTCTGCTACCACAAAATCCACTCCTAGCTATGAATAACAAGGCGTTTAAACTTTAGGAATCCTTTTCTAGAATAACTAGCCAGCTTTAGTATGCTTTTCATTAATAAGACACATCCCTAAAGTGGGCTCATGGTCCCAAGTGAACTACTCAGTATGTTAATTTAATTTATATAAACTTACCTAAAATATTACTTTGGCTTATTAAGCAAAGTTTTCTAATTCAACTAGTCCCTTTACTGCCCATAGAAGGAAACAGAAACAGGTAACAATAATCCTCCTCAATAATTAATAAATAAATAATTCTTTAAAAAATTTCCTGTTAAAAAATTAACTATTTTTTTTCTTTTTTTTTTCTTCAGATTTTTGCCATAGGGTATATGTGCTCCCTAGAGAGAAGAAAGACAGAGAGAGGGAAAGTGAGAAATCACTACCCAGGGGGTATGACCATGCCACAATCCCTTCTCTTCCACTCTTCTCTAGGAATTTTGGGCACATGCACTCTGGGTGTTTAAGTCACTGGGTCAGGACTCAAACCACAGTTAGTCATGTGGGAATCCAGCCACATTAACCACCATGCCACCTGCTGGACCCATCAGGTACTATTTTAATTGCTTGGTGATACCTTAATGAGAAACAAAAAGACTAAATACCACCCTGCCATTGTGAAGTTTACATCTTAGGGTGGCTAAGCAGAGAACTATAAGAGATTAAGAATACTATGGGAATAAGTAAAGCTACAATAGATAGCAAAACAGGAATTCAAAGTTGAAGGCAAATTCTAACTTTCAATCATGTCTATTGACATGCTGGCCCTGTTGCCTTTCAAGCAAAATGCTTTGTCTCTGATGGTTACTTGAGGGCCTCTGCTACCACAAAATCCACTCCTAGCTATGAATAACAAGGCGTTTAAACTTTAGGAATCCTTTTCTAGAATAACTAGCCAGCTTTAGTATGCTTTTCATTAATAAGACACATCCCTAAAGTGGGCTCATGGTCCCAAGTGAACTACTCAGTATGTTAATTTAATTTATATAAACTTACCTAAAATATTACTTTGGCTTATTAAGCAAAGTTTTCTAATTCAACTAGTCCCTTTACTGCCCATAGAAGGAAACAGAAACAGGGAATGAAACATGTTACTTATTACAGCAATTACACTGGGATAATAGAAATTGCTCTCCAAACAGCAAAACTGAACACTCTCCACCATGACCACATTGACAAGGTCACCCATCTGGGGAGTGTATCCATCAGGAATATTCAGCGAATCCTTGGTGAAGAAAATTTCATTATCTATCACCCCATTTCTTCCATATAGGTTGGTGACGCAGACCTTCTCCACATGTCTACACGTCGTGGGCTTCACCGAGTGTGCCACGATGTTGGATGTGCCTGGCAGGAGAGAGTACTCAACTGCCAGCCAGTCACCCTTAAAAGGTGTAAAACCTTCAGAAACAATATCAAGGGAGAAGCAAGTTTTCTTACTAATGTGGACAGCTTCTGTGCTTACAAAGGTAACACAAGCAGAATTCTGGTTTCAAGTTCTGATGGTCCAGAGTCGTCAGTATCATCACAGAGAATATCCACTTTGATTGCTTTGCATCTACGAGTAACTGGGTCTTCTTCCACAAGTACTGCAACTTTCTGTCCAACTTTCACTGGCGCACGGGCAGTCACAACATGATAATTGAAGTAGATTGACCCATTAATCAAGCCATAATCACCATAGAAACTTGTCACCACTCCCTTTTTAGTTTTCAAATGGCTATCACCTTTAGGGAACTCTACCTGCTGCTCCTGGGTGGAGTCCACTCTTCTTCAGAAGAAGTTCATGGCTCCTCTCAGAAGTCTGAGCATGGTGCCCTCGTCACCACAGTCTGGGTACTACATGCGACACACGAAGCACAAAGCCCGCTTTGTCCAGAGACCTTGAGTCACAGCCTCTGTAGTGAAGTGGTCTCTTTCCCGCTGTCTGCGAGGTAGGACCAAACTGTGAGGAAATCTCACAGAAAAGCCCCTCACTCTACCGTCTCAGCACAAGCAGGTCTCCTGCCCAAAGCCACTTTGCCGAGGCCACTGTAATGGCGCCTGCCATCTTCACGGGAGTGATCTCGGGACTCCACCGCACACACACTCTTCTGGCACATTGTTCAACCCACTGGGACTGGAATTCAAACCATGTAGGACCCGCCCCCTTAACCACTAGGCCATGGGGATGGTCCAGGGTTTTTAAATAATGAAATACAGGGAACCAGCAGTTAGCGTAATGGCTACGTAGTTGACCGCAGTTTGCGTCCTGGACCTGGTGGCTTAAACTCACGCCGGGCGTGTGTGCGTGCGTGCCCAAGATCCCAAGAGGAGAATGGAGGAGAAGGGATTGCAGTGTGGCCATCCCCTCTGGGGAGGTGATTTCTCGCTTTCTGTCTCTATGTCTCTCTCTGTCTTTCTGGTGAGCGCACGCGCCCTATAGTGAAAACCTCTCCAAAAAAAAATATAATAATAATGAAATACAGTACATGTACCCACATACACATACAAAATCCTAATTCTATCTTCTCTTGAAATCCGTAAGTTCTGGCAACACTCACCTTGGCCAGAAGGTGAGTGACAGTTGCCAATGTGGCAATTGTCAGTTCTGTATTTTCCAGTTCAGCACAGCACCCAGCACCCAGTCCCTCCAGGGGGCTACTGCTGGTAGCTTCCCTCACTGACATTATCTGCCTGGTCTTGAATGTCTTCTGAGTGCACAACTCAGTTAACCAGTCCTTTACTGATAGTTATTCAAGCTATTTCTACATTTTCCTTATCAAAAAACACTACACCAAGCAATTTCATATGTATACATATATACATACATACATACATATATTTTCCCCAAGGGAATTGAAAACTAATATCCACACAAATTTTCACTGCATCAATATCCATAAGAACCCCAAACTGGAAACAACCCAACTGTCCAACTGACAAATAAATAAAACTTGTGTATATGATGGATTGTTCAGCCATAAAAAAATGAAGTTCTGACACATGCTACATGGACGGACCTCAAAAATATTATACTAAGTGAAGTAAGCCAGACCCAAGGCCACATATTGTGTGATTCCATTTATATGAAATGTCCAGAAAAGGCAAATCCATAGAAACCAACAGATTAGTAGTTGCCAGGTGCTGGGGGGCAGGGAGAGTGACTGTTAATGGGTATGGGGTTTCTATCTGGGATGACAAAAGGTTCAAAAATAGGTGATGGTTGCACGACCACATGAATATACTAAAAGCTATACTGAATTTTATTTTAGTTTCTTTTCTATAAGCACACCAGAGAGACAGAGAGAAATCACCACTTGGGGAAGTGGATGGATGGCCACGCCACAATCCTTTCTCCATCCGTCTCCTGGGATTTTGGGCACTCATGCCTACAGTGTGACTTTCAAGCTGCCAGGTCTAAGACATGAACCACAGAATCGGCCATGTGAGATCCAACCATCTTAACCTTCATAACACCTGCTGGTCCAAACTACACATTTTAAATGGACAACTGGATACATGAGATCCGTGAATTCTCTCTCAATAAATGTGCTCTTTACCAAGGATACTTCAGCAAACATCCTCAGACATCCTTTCATACCTGGAACTGCTGTAGCACAAGGTCATGTTTTAATTTCTCCAGTGTGGGGTGCGATACTGTTTCTAGTAACTACACTTTCTAGTTTGCCAATCTGGTGTATGAATGAAAAAAATGGTACCTCAGGGGACCAGCAGTTAGCGTAATGGCCATGTCACTGAATCCCATGTAGCCGACCATGGTTCAAGTCCCGAACCTGGTGGCTTAAACTCACGCCAGGTGCGTGTGCATGCATGCCCAAGATCCCAAGAGGAGAATGGAGGAGAAGGGATTGTGGTGTGGCCATCCCCCCCGGGGGGGTGATTTCTCGCCTTTGCTCTTTCTCTCTCTGTCTAAAAAAAGAAAGAAAATGGTATCTCACTATAACCGAGATTTTCCTGGTTAGCACTTATGTAGAGAATCTGTTCATGTATATTGGCCATTTGTATTTTCTCTATTAATTTTGTTCATGTCCTTTACCCAATTTTTTAAAAATTAGATGGTCTTTTAAAGTTCTTTATACATTCTGTACAAATAGTTTTCTACATCACAAATAACTGACTCATCTAGCCATTCATTCTAGAATTTGTATTCATTTTAAAAATTTGCTACAGGGTACACACACTCACCAGAGAAAGAGAGAGGGAGTGAAAATGGGAAAGCAAGCCGCCAGGTTTGGAACTTGAACTGCAGTGAGCCATGTGGGAGTCCAGTGACTTTAACCACACCATCTGCTGGCCCTCATCTGTTCATGTTTAACATATGTAAAATACTTAGCAAGTGCCTGGCACATGATAATTTCTAAATAGGAGGATTGACTTTCATTATTAATAGGGAAGAACCAACCAGTGCAGGTGTGAACAGCCTGCCTGTATCTACATGTTTAATAGGTTGATTTAATTACTAGTATACTGCTAAGAATATCACCAAGGCAGGCTGTGGCTCCAGTGGCTGTAGTTCCTACATTTTTTTCTTTGTTTTGGCACAAACCAAACCTTGGGTCTGGGGAGCACAGTTGCACTCAGCCCCTATAAATGGTGAGGCCAGCTCGCAAGATGGTGCTGCAACCCCACTGCTCTCAGACCTTCTTGATGAACTTGGAAGCAACAGGAGAGCAACAGGAGAGCCTTATTCTTTTTGTTGTTGTTATAGGGCACATTTGCACACTGAAGGGGGTGAAAAAGTGAGAGATCATCCCCCCAACCCCAGGGAAATAGCCACACCACAATCCCTTCTCTTCTCTTGGAATTTTGGGTGTGTATGCACATGCACCCAGTGTTTTTTTTTTTTTTTTTTTTTTTGGAGAGGTTTTTTGCTATAGGGTGCATGCACTCACGAGAAAGACAGAAAGAGACAGAGAGACAGAAAGTGAGAAATCACCTTGTGGGAGATGGCCATGCCACAATCCCTTCTCCTCTATTCTCCTCTTGGGATCTTGGGCACACACGCACATGCGCCCGGCATGAGCTTAAGCCACCGGGTCCAGGACTCAAACCGTGGTTGACTACGTGGGAGTCCAGCGATAGCCATTACGCTAACTGCTGGCCCCATCCCCAGTGCTTTTTTCAAACCACTAGGTCTGGGACTCAAACTGTGCAGTCAGTCACATGGGATCCAGTTGCCTTAACCACCCTGCCACTTGCTGGCCCAGAGCTTTCCTTTTTTTTTTCTTTTTAAAAAATATTTGTATATTGGGAACCAGCAGTTAGCGTAATGGCTATGTCGCTGGGCTCCCACATAGTCGACCGCAGTTCGTGTCCCGGACCCGGTGGCTTAAAACTCACGCCGGGCACGTGTGCATGCGTGCCCAAGATCCCGAGAGGAGAATGGAGGAGAAGGGATTGCGGCGTGACCATCCCCCCTGGGGGGTGATTTCTCGCTTTCTATCTCTATGTCTCTCTCTGTCTGTCTGGCGAGCGCACGCGCCCTACAGTGAAAATCTCTCCAAAAAAAAAAAAAAAAATTTGTATATTATCTAGTGATTTTTGCTATAAGGTGCATGAGCTCGCTGGAAAGACTGAGCGACAGAAAGTGAGAAATCACCCACCAAGAGTGAAATCACCAGAAATCACCATTCCAGGGTTATAGCCATGCCACAATCCCTTCTCTTAGGATCTTGGCACACACACATGCACAAGCCCAGTGGGAGTTTAAGCTGCCAGGTCTGGGACTCAAACCATAGTCAACTATGTGGGAGTCCAGCCACATAGCCATTATGCCACCTGATCACTCAGAGCTGCTTTCCTGAAACACCTGGAACCAATATGAAAACAGATTTCTGATAAGCTTCACTATGCAGGTGGGTTCCAGTGGTGACACTCCAGTGGCCCTGGCTCACATACCTGAAGAACACGTGGTCCTCGTCAACCCATAACAGCCCTTACATAGCACTGTATTAGCTCACGTTCCTGATCTTGAGAGAAGCTTTAACTTCAGATTTTTCACAACTTCCCAGAGGGCATGCTCATGCTCCAATCCCTTCTTCATCTCTCTCTCCTTTTGGGATTTTGGGTACACTTTTATCCAAAATCCTGACATGTTTTTCAAGCTGCCGGGTCTTGCCGGTTCTAGGACTTGAAGCTCACAGTTGGTCATGTGGGATCCAGCTGTCCACAGGCTGACCCTGATTTCAGATTTAAAACACACACACATACACACACACACACACAGAAGTATTTGTTAGGTCATTTGGTCTGTTCTTCCGGTTACAGCCTTTATCCAAGAATAGAAGGGTAAATAAATCACAAGGTTAAATATCATCCTTACAAGTGACTCTTGTCCTTTAATACAAGGTCCTTAGTTGTTTGCTGTTACCATCTTTCATTTCTTACTTTTAGGCAAGGAAAGTCAGTGACATGGGTACTGGTCTCCCTTTCTCCCAAAACTAATAAATGAGAATGTGAAACAATCTTGTAATAGAAAAAGAAATTCCTCAGGGCTATCTGCTGTGCATGCAGAAAGAATGAATGCACCCAAAGCAAACAGACCAGACTGCCAGGGCTCCATGTGCTCACAGACCTCAGACTACCAGCCAGGGACAGTGTGTCTGCTGTGTGCCCGTCAAAAGAAGTGGCTACAAATTTGTGTTCAATCTTCTTACCATGATCATCACGGTCTAGGGAGAAAACCCCTGCAGCTCATATTAAGTTGTTAAAATATATTCCATAAAGTCTATAAAACTGTTTAGAAAAAATTTATTTGAACATATGAAAGGAAAATTTAGATACCCCAATAAAACAGAGAAGTTCCTTTCCTAGGAGACAGGGAAATCCTGACAGGTCCCTCGAGCCCATGGCAAGTGCTGTGCACAAGCTTGTGGTCATGTCGTGTCAGCTCTGAGCTCACAGAGCTGCAGAAAGAGCCTGTGTTTATAGCAGGGCCACATCACGTTCACCAGGAAAGAGGCCAGACAGGGGACCTGGAAATGCGGCTCCTCCATCAGCATCCCCCACACAGGCTCAGAAAGCGTGTCTGAAATGACACATAGAGAACAAAGGCCCACGGAGTTGGCATATTTTAAAAACACCCGCAGTAATCTCTCTCCAGAGGGCTGGACATGTTTCCTTTCATCCATCCAATCTGGATTTTTAAGTGTGACGAGGCAGGAGGCACCTGGATGCGACGAATCAGGACTTCACCCCAAGATGGTTTTGCCAGTGAGGAGGGGCCACTCGCTGCCTCCCTAAGGTCCTCTTCTGTGGGGTTGGTCACCCCTTCCTCCAGAAGGCTTCTTTGACCCAGACGCAGAAGGCACACTGCCGCTTGGCGGCTCACGTGGAACCGGCCTAGCGGATGGGCCTGAATGGAAACGTCACACCTGAGATGAAGGTGTGCCCAGGGTGGGTGGGCAGGGCAGGGTGGGCAGCGGGGTGGGCTGGCACAGCCCCGTAGCCCAGCGGGGGCGTGTGGATATGAGGGTAGAACCCCGGGGGCAGCGCTGTATGGGGTGACTGCTGTACTGGGCCTGAGATCACCAGCTGGAGCAGGCTGCAAACACAAGGAAAAGGGTTAGGGTTGTCAACTCCAAGACCATGTTCTGCGACACGCTCGCACCTGGCTGTGGCACCCTCACATACACATGGAACTGGAAGAATCAAAGGGAGGCACAAATCGTGCAGGTTTTGAGACAGGTGGAAACTGAGGGGGGAGGGCAGGGCCTATGGCCAGAGAAGAGTAGAGGTAGCATGCAGGTGGCAGATTTAGACCAGGACTGGGGCTGAGCCGGAGACGAGGACTAGCAATGGGAAGCCAGGGCACTCCAGGCAACAATACATGGGGAAAGGCCTGCGCTTCTCATCTGTGGGCCACACAGATGCTGGGTCCGAGGGAGAGCACTCCCAGCTCACTCCCTGCCCCACTCTCAGCATCTGGAATGCAGAGGGGCTCTTTGGCAAACAGTGACAGCAGCCTACATTCTCAGTCATTCTTAATGATCTAGTCCTAATTCCACAAAAGCCCCAGGAAAGCTGGCCTTTCAAATGACCCTGCAAGCAGGCCTCCCTAAAAGGGAGCTCAGGCCTGGACCCAGTCCTTACTGACCTTCGGGCCCATTGTCTTTCCCAGCTTTACCCTGAGGAGCCACAAACTGTCCTCCTCCATGCCTCCAGGCCAGGGCCACAGCCTCCCTCACACGGGATGCACTAGGTCTCCACAAACAATTATACACCCACCCTATCCTTGCCTGACTCCCACCCACCTAGGTCCACCCCAACTAATGGTGCCTGAACGCTCCCCCCGGGTGGTACAGCACACCCATGCCTCTACTTCTGACCCCAATCCACTCCCCAGCACTGGCTCCTTTCTGGGACTCCTTACAGAGTTTCTCACCCTGGCCCCATCCTTTCTACCCTCATTCTCCCCTAAGGATGAGGATGATGACCAGAACTTCCCAGTGTTGCTGGTGATCACCTCTGGTCTTCCGTATTCCCCACCCCTCCACTCCTTGTCCCATGTCATGCAGTCAGCCAGAACTAACCAACTTCCAAGCTTCTCCCCAGATTTTAATACTTCTTGGGCTCCTCTGGCTCTGCTCATTCCTCTCCTGACCCCTCTCCAGATCTCACTATGTCAGGTCCTATGTCTGGAGGTCTACACTGGTCTCTCTTATCACAAATCCAGCCTGGAAGTCCTGCTCGTGTCCCATCATTTGCCCCTGCGGTTCCTGTCCCACAATGCTCCACCTTTCCCTTCAAGCTGCCCTATGAAACCCAGCAACAACTCATCTTCCAGGTCACATCACCCTATGGCAGACCCTGAATATTCTCCCTACTCTCCTGAGATCCTTGAGAGAAGGGGCTGGGTCTTCCCCATGGCATAGCAACTAAGTATCGTGTATTGTATGGAGGAAGCTGGATCCCACATGGCCAATGAGGACTCAAGTCCCAGACCTGGTGGCTTACATGCCAGGTGTGTGTGCACCTAGGATCCAGACAGGTTGGAGAATTAAAAGAAAAAGGATTGTGACCAGTTCCCATTGAGGAGTGGTTTCTCTCTTCCCTTTCATCCTCCAAACCCAGCCAATCTTTTTTTCTTTAAGAATTATTTAATTTTATCTATTATTTATTATTATTATTATTATTTAGAGAGATTTTTGCTATAGGGCACATGCGTTCGCCAGAGAGACAG
>NW_006159565.1:2721523-2736106 GCF_000334495.1 Tupaia belangeri chinensis
TATTATTATTATTATTATTATTATTATTTAATTTGACCAGAGAGAGAGGAGGAAAAGTGAGAAAGCAAGCTACCAGGTGCAGAACTCGAACCATGGTTGGCCATGTGGGAATCCAGAGCTTTAACCACTATGCCGCCTGCCAGCCCTCCAGCCACTCTGGTGCATACACACATACACACACACACACACACACACACACACACACACACACATCCTCTAGCATAATAAAAGAAAAAAGAAGAAGGGGCTGGGTTGTCACAGACTGACCCTCACCCACCCCACCCCCCAGTACAAAGATGCGCAGAGCCCACAGGAGGGGCGTGGGCAGTAAGCTGTGGCATGAGGAAAGCTGATGCAGTCTAGTGAACCTTTTCATTTACATTACTATTTCTTTTTTGTTGTTGTTTGGGTTTTTTTTTTTTTTTTGGTTTCTTTTTGTTGTTGTTGAACTATTTCTTTTTTTAAAATAACTGAGTAAGAAATTCGATGAAAAGTTTTATGAACCCAAGGAATATTATAGAAGTAAAATTTAGGTTATGGGTGTGTTTGACCCTGCACACCCTACCCTGCTGGAGACAAAAAACATTTCAAGAAGTTTCCAGTCTAGTTAAGAAAATTAACAGAAAAGAGACGAGGAGTACAGCCAACTGATTTTTGACAAAGAACACCAGTCAATCAATCCAGTGGGAAAAAGCAAATCTCTTTAACAAATAGTTCTAGAAAAACTGGGTATCCACCTACAGAAAGATGAATCTGGACCCCTTCTGAGCATGCTGCCTGCCAACATTGGCACTAGAACACCTCAACTCCTTGTTAAGGATGGTCTGAAGTGGGCCAGGAGGTGGTATGGTGGTTAGAGTGGCTAGATCCCACATGGTAGATTGCACAGTTCAAGTGCAACTACCTGGCAACTCGATCAACATTCTGGGTACATGCATGTGCGTGCCTAAAAGCCCAAGAGAAAAATGGAGAAGGGATTACAGAATGGCCATCTCCCTTGGGGGATTCTCTTCCCTGCTCCACTACAGCAAGTGCACATACTATAGAGCAAAATTAAGAAAAAAAAAAAAAAAGAGGATGGTTTGAAGAAAGATGGACATCACTAATCCTAACTTAGCCCACTTGTTTTCATTTCTATAAACCCTCTCCACGTGCAGGGAGTTGCCTATAATCATTTTCTTGCATAGTAGTCACAACTACTATTTTTAGTGGATACATAACATTCTTCCTTCTGATGTATCACAACTAATTAACTAAGTACCCCTATGTTCTGGGGTAGTCAGGTAGCTTCCAGCTTTTTGTTACTAACAATACTGTTCACATAAAGTATTTTGTGCACATAGCCTTTTCCCTTTCTAGGGACAAATTCACAGAGGGGACATCCTCAAGTTACTAAAAGAACAGCGACAGCAGCTAAGCCTTACTGAATACTTACTCTATACCAAGTATTGTTTTAAGTGCTTTTCCTCAATTAACCCTCACAAAAATCCTAAGGCAGGAGGTGGGGGGAGATCATGGGAATGTGAGGAGAGTACAATGACTTTCTTGATTCCGCTTATGAGAAACCTGAGGTAGCAGAAGACAGGGACTTGCCTAAGTTCATAAAGACAGGAAAAGCGAGATTGAGACTCTCTTAAGGGCCCTGGGACCACAGTTTCCAGCTGTAAATGATGATGCATTTACAGGACAGTTCCCATGCAGCAGGCACCATGCTTGTTTCACTCTCACTATTACCCTGTGAGGCAGGCAATAGTCTTGTCCCCCATTTTATAAGGGGTAATCCAAGGCTCAGAGACAGGTAGAAAGACTGCCCAAGAGCCACAGAAATCACAGACAGAACTGTGCTCAGAACCTGGGTCCATGCTGCCCAATGGCCAAGTGGTAGCGTAACGCACACACAGAGCTCTAGGGCTGTGACTGCAGAGCTTCACAATGCCACCCACAGAGCACCAGTGCACTAACCACACCACGAAGGAGATGCACGCTAACTTTGTGAGCTCTCAGTGATACCTGAAGAGTGCTCTGGCTTTCTTCCTGGACCCCCAGTAAGAGAACTACTTTCTCTTGTTTCTTCTTACTTATGGTTCCTCTCACGTGGCTTGTGTGATCATATCCATTCCCCATATAACACCTGAGGGACTCCTTAGAAGACAGCTCTAGACCCAGCAGACCAACTCTAACCCAGGAACCCAGGACAAAGGGGCCAATCTGCCCTACTCTGCCTACCTGGCTCTCCCACCCCACCCCAGCAATGCCATCCCAGCTGGAAGTCTTGAGAGTGCACTTACTTATTGTGGGGCAGCCTGGAGCACAAGGTCCTCAGGTCATCTGGAAGGAAGGAGATACATAAGGTAACAGACTCAAGACAACACAATGAAATGTCCACTGACATTCTTTTAAAGGACTCTAGCAAGATAGCAGTAGTGGGGGCCAGCAGGTGGCATGGTAGGTAAGGCGCTGGACACTCCCACAAGGCTGACTGTGACTCGCGCCCCAGACCTGGTAGCTTGCTTTCTCACTTTCCCTCTCTTTCTCGCTGTGTCTCTCTGGTCAAATTAAAATAAATGAATGAATAAATAAAATAAAATAAATAAGTATTTTATGTGTGTGTGTGTGTGTGTGTATACAATATATATATTTAAAGATAACATTTTTCAGAAACTGGTTTACGGGACAGGTATGTGGCATGGTAATTCAGGTGCTGGATCCCACACGGCTGTCTGCACTGAGTCATGGACCCAGCAGTTTGAAAAAAACACACTGAGCACGTGTGCATGAATACCCAAAATCCCAAGGAGAGAATGGAGAGGGGACTGTGGCATGGTCAGGGCTCCCTCTAGGGATGCTTTCTCACTTTCCTGCTCTCTCTGTCTCTCTCTCTAGTAAAAACATGTGCTATAGTAGCAAGTTAAAAAATAAAAAAATCTACCACCACTGAATGAAAAGAAAAAAATTATTTCCCTTTCTTCAATTTTTGCTTTACTAAACTAGGCATAGGGGCTGGCAGATGGTGTGGTGGTTTCACTCCTACATGGCCAAGCATGGTTTGAGTCCCAGACCTGGCGGCTTGCTTCTTGCTTTCTCACTTTCCCTCTCTCTCTCACTCTGTTCCTCTCTGGTCAAATTAAAATTAACTAATTTAAAAAACAAACAAACAAAAACCTAGGCACAAAATAGAAGTCACTTCACAGCCCTGACGGCAATTTGTCAGATGGCTTAGAAAGAGCCCAAAGGCAGGTCTCTCTGTGAGCAATCAGAAACCCACACCTGTCCTGGGGCCAGCAGGTGGTATAGTGGTTAAGGCACAGGACTCCTATGTGGTTGACTGTGATTTGAGTCCCAGACCTGGAGGCTTAAAACTTATGCTGGGTATGTGTGCATGCATGCCGAAAATCCTGAGAGAAAACAGGTAATGGAGAAGAGATTGCAGTGTGGCCATTCCTCCTGGGGTGGTGATGTCTCACTTTCTGTCTCTCTGGTGAGCACACATGCCCTATAGCAAAAATCTCTTAAAAGAAAGAAAGAAAAAGAAAGGAAGGAAGGAAACCCACACCACCCCCACAAGCAGTAGTAAGATGAGAAACACCACCGGTGACCATCCCTTGGGGCTACAAGGAACTCTTAATAGTAAAGAGCAAACACGAGCATGTCACTGGCTCTAGATCCTTCTCCAGAGACAGTGTGAGTGTTGAAATGCAAGAGTTAAAGAATTCTCAAAACAGACAATGGCAAGATGGTCCCCCAGTGCAGTAGTTATGGGAGCCAGACACCACATAGCAGACTAAGGTTCAAATCCTGGCCCCAGTAGCTTGAAAAACAAGCCAGGTACAGGGCCAGCAGGTGGCATGGTGGTTGGGGCACTGAATTCCCACATGGCTGACCACAGTTTGAGCCCTGAACCTGGTGATTTGCTTACTCACTTTCCCTCTCTGTCTCTCTCTCTCTCTGGTCAAATTAAAAAATAATAAATAAAAATTAAAAAAGAAAATGAAAAACATGCTAGGTGCAATGCATATGCATGTGTGCCCAAAATCCCAAATGGATGAACATACAGAAGAGCAGGGCCAGCTGGTGACAGAGGTAAAGGCACTGGACTCTAATATGGTCAACTGTAGTTCAAGTCCTGGACTCAACAGCTTGAAACTCAGGCCGGGCACATGTATGTGTGTGTGCCCAAAACCATGAGAGGAAAATGGAGGAGAAGGACCTTTTGGTGTGGCCATTCTCTGGGTCGTGATTTCTTGCTTTTTGTCTTTCCAGTGAGCACAAGTACCCTATAGCAAAAATCTCTTTTAGGGACCAGCAGTTAGCATAATGGCTATGTCGCTGGACTCCCACGTAGTTGACCACGGTTCGAGTCCCAGACCCAGTGGCTTAAACTCACACCAGGCACGTGTGCATGCATGCCCAAGATCCTGAGAGGAGAATGGAGAAGGGATTGCGGCGTGGCCATCCCCCCTTGGGGGTAATTTCTCGTTTTCTGTCTCTCTGTCTCTCTCGGTCTGTCTGGTGAGCACACATGCCCTATAGCAAAAAGCCTCTCAAAAAAAAAAATTTCTTTTAGGGACCAGCAGTTAGCGTAATGGCTATGTCGCTGGACTCCTATGTAGTTGACCGCGGTTCGAGTCCTGGACCCAGTGACTTAAACTTACGCCGGGCGTGTGTGCATACATGCCCAGATCCCAAGAGGAGAATGGAGGAGAAGGGACTGCAGCATGGCCATCCCCCCTGGAGGGTGATTTCTCGCTTTCTGTCTCTCTGTCTCTCTCTCTGTCTTTCTGGTGAGTGCATGCACCCTATAGCAAAATCTCTCTCTCAAAAAAAATCTCTTTTAAATAAAAAGGATATAGAGGGGAAGGGACTGTGGCATGACCATGCCCCATTGAGGGGTTTCTGGCAAGAACATGCACCCCCTGACAATAAAAAAGAAAACAGGTAATGGAACACTGTCCACCTTGATTGGGCAGTCGTTCCATGAGAGCATGCACCTGTCAAGGTGCATTGAACTCTGCACTTCAACCCACACATTTTATTATACATAAATTATACCTCAAAAAGTAAGACGCATGAGATAAAAAAAAGATTCAAGGGGAATATCATCTATGTTCTCAAGGGGTTCCCAGCCCTGAGCAAAAAGAGCCAGGCAATGCTCACGTATCTGTAGCATGTTAGGATGCTAATAATGAAGCACAGGGAGGGTAGTGATAGGGTATTACCAGGGGATGTTCTTTTCTTTCTTTTTCTTTTTTTTTTTTTTTTTGTGAAGAATTATTTTATTTTACTTTATTTTATTTATTTATTTATTTATTTAAATTTGACCAGGGAGGGACAGAGAGAGAGAGGAGAGAGAGAGCAAGCGAGAAACCAAGCTACCAGGTCCAGGACTCGAAATGTGGTCAGCCATGTAGGAGTCCAGCACCCTTAACTACCACACCATCTGCCGGCCCCGTGTTCTGCAACTTCTACCCTCCTTCTGTGATCACTAGGAGAAAAAGTGTTCACCTAAGAGCCCCTGTTTTCTTTCTGCCAAGGTGGTGATGTCAGTGCCTGCAGGAGGCCTGGGCTGAGGATACACCCACCTCTGGTGCACAACAGAGCTCCTGAGGCCATGGCCACCTGCAAAGCCTGTGCCAGCCGGTCTAGAGACAGCTCGATCTCCTGGGAGGCATTGAGGGGGTTCAGTTCATCCGCCAGTCTGTTGATCTCCTCTACCAATGGGACCATGTGGTCAAACAGGATCAGCCCCAGGCGCCCATAAAGATTCTTCTCGGTTAAGTGCAACTGGAGCGTCATGAGAACCTGCAGAACGCTGAGGTGGAGCTTCGAGTATAAGAGGTGTGAGTCTCTGTCCATCCCCATGCCTGAGTCTTTTGTAACCTTGTTATTGACATGGCCATTGGATAAGGAGGGTTTCTTTTTCCTTTTATAAGCCAGAGGGGCCTTCACACACCAGCGAATCAATCCAATGAGCGGGGTGAGCTCTAAAAATCCTATTGGTAAATTAGCTGCAATCGGAGTATTTAAAAAAGTGATGAGAATCAACCTTGGGTCCTCAAAAATCCAGTTGACAATCATTTCAAGCAAGTCCAAAGGTGGGATGAGATCATCTGCAAACAAAGACCATTAAGTCAAAAGTATGCTTGCCTCAGGGGCAGGAGTCGGACATGGACAGAGGAAGGACAGAAACCAGTTTACAACACTTACCTGTTGCCATTCACCCCTTCTTCCTTGCTCATATACTTCCTGTCTCATCTAGAACATTTGTGACATGAGGGCTGGGACTCCAGCCTTAGTAAATGTTACGTTCCCAGTGCCCAGGACCGTCTGGCCCAGGCAGAGGTTCAAGAAATATGTAGCAAGTCAACAATTCCCTAGAATTCCATTATACTTTGAAGAAATTTCCTCGATATCAATTTAAATAAAATTCTACACTTTCTATGCCCAAAACTACGACGTTTCACCATTCTCTTATGAGCAGGTTTTTTTCCCTGTACTTGATGTCTCCTGCACGTTTAAAGGACAACCACAGTAGCCTTCAGGGTGCAGCTCAGAGTCCCGACATTTATCTGTCAGCTGCCAAGGACCATATTAGCCCTGGAGCTAGAAACCTCGTCTAAGCAATAGCCTGTCCTCCCGTGATCCCCGAGACTTGCCATGCTCTACAGCCTAGACAGAGAACAATGAGAACAAATGATAACATTTATTTCAGGCTTAATGTGTGCTGGGCACTGGTCTCAGTCCTTTACACAGATTAACTCATTTAATCTTTCATTATTCTCACACAAAGGATGAGGAAACTGAGGCACAGTGATGTTAAGTAATTTCCCCAGGACTCAGCAAAAGTATGTGGTGGACCCAGATCTGACCTCAGGCAGTATGGCTCTTAAACCACCAAGCTACAGTGCCTGCCTTGAGACTGGCATGCAATGTGCATAGGCTGGCTGCATGCACGGGAGTAGGTCCTCAGCCTCTTCTCACAGGGCTGTGTACCCCAGGCTCATGGGAAAGCTTGGGATGACAAGGCCCCTTCCAGGCTGCAGAAGTGACTCCAAGACCAAGGACAACACAGGAGCACATGGGCGAAGTAAGAGACAAGCTGGAGGAAGATTTCCACCTGCTCTTTCTCAGGAGATTGGTCTCTTTTCTTGAGATTATTCAGTATTCCTACCAACTGTCTCTGTTAAATTATAACCTCCCTATAACCCAACCCTGCTGCTTTTCTTGTAAAATGATGGCAACTCCTGTGTCTGGTCCCTTGATTCTCAAGAGACGCTTCTGACTAAGTAATACTAGGCTCATATCCACTCCTCCAGTGTAACTCTCCCATCCCCAGGTCTAGGCTGAGGTGTCTTCCGACACCTGAAGGCTCTATGTGCACGTGTGCGTGCATGTGTGCCCTGGGCATACATGTGAGTGAATAATTTATCTCTACTTTCCTACTCAGAGACTCAAGCTCTTAGCACCATAAAAGCTGGTTCTATATAGTGAGTATGAGTTTATTTTTTTGTGGTTTAGAAGGCTGACTTCCCAAGAATGCTCCCCTATTAGCAGATGTGCCCTAGAACAGCATTAATCAACATTTTGTCGGCAGCCCCCAGAGTCATTGCTGTATGCTTAGTTACCTGAGAAATCACCAACATGTCAGACTAATACAATAGCCAAAGAGAAAAACACTGTGTCTCAGATCCATTTCAGCACATCAGTGGTACTCCTGGAATATGATTTCCTATTCTATTAGGTTGTCAGAAGTCAACATATCTTTGCACAGAAAAACACTTCATGACTTTTCTGATAACTGATATGTGTTAAGTTCATCTATTCTCAATGGTAAGACCAATCTCTATCATAGCCTTCTTCTATGGGAGTACACAAGGATGGATTCAGCACCAAAAGGCCTTGCTTGCCAATCCCTGTCCTTTGGGATCCGCCTCTGGGAGAATAAAGTGGGTAGCAAAGTCCAATAGGCAGGGGCTGGGGGGTGGTGAGCCCTCTGCTCCAACTTGACCACAGCTAGGTAACTTCTACTGGGTTGTTTTTATTTAGTTTTTGCTATAGGCCACATGCACTCCTTGGAGGGAGATGAAGCGAGAGAGAGGGAAAGTGACAAATCACCCCGGAGGAGAAACTCATGCTATAATCCCTTCTCCATCTTGGGATTTGGGGCATGTATGCACACATGCCTAGCGTGAGTTTCCAGCTGCTGGGTCTGGGACTCAAACTGCACAGCCAGCCTAATAGAAACCAGTGCCTTAACCTCCATGCCACCTGCTGACCCCTCTAATGGGTATTTAAAGTCAGAGTCTGACTAGAGGACTCTGCTACTGGACAGGGATAAGGGACATGGGCTTCTCTCAGCCAGAGCCAAAAGCTATCTCATGGTTGTCCTGAAGACCTCTATGTGTCTTGCTGAGCTAGTCTCTAACAGCAGAACCAACACACATGCTTCCTAGTGCAAGGCACTGAGACACAGCACCACCTCGGTAGTACTGTAGCCAAAAAGGTTCAACCAAGTCTTTTCATAAAGAGACATTAACAAATCTAAACTGATGGATATACTACAAAACATGAAACCTGAACTCTGAAAAAATGTTAGATTTTTTTTTTTTAATGCTGCAGAGCTTGTATAGATTTTAAAAGACCAAAGACATAACAGCTATGTATTATGATCCCTGATTGGATCCTGAATTCTCCTTATCCCCACCAAAAAAAAAAAAAAAAGAGGTGAACTAAGAAAGACATTACTGATCTAAAGAAATCTGAATACTGAATATAAGCTGTGTATTAGATAAGAGCATTTATTGCAATGATAATTTGTTAGGTATGATAATAGAATAGTGGTTATGTAAGAGAATATTCTTGTTCTTAGATACACGCTTACCTATTTGATACATGATGTCGGCAACAGATTTAACAGTTCAGGAAAAAATGTTTGGATGGGATGAAGAAAGGGAATATATACCAAAATGTCAATTATTGCTGAATCTAGGTGAGAAATATAGGAAAGTTTGTTTACTCTTACAACTTCTCAGAAGTTTCAAAAAATACGCAAAATAAAAAATGGGGGGTTGGGACCAGCAGTTAGCGTAATGGCTATGTTGCTGGACTCCCATGTAGTCGAAAGCGGTTTGAGACCTGGACCCAGTGGCTTGAACTCACACCGAGCGCGTGTGCGTGCGTGCACAAGATCCCGAGAGGAGAATGGAGGAGAAGGGATTGCGGCGTGGCCATCCTCCCTGGCGGGTGATTTCTTGCTTTCTATCTCTCTGTCTCTGTCTGTCTGGCAAGTGCACGTGCTTATAGCAAAAACGTCTCCAAAAAAAAAAGGGGGGGGGTAAAAATCAAATCACATGTCTAAGGAGGTTATGTCTTGTCCAACACCTGATCTGGTTTTTTTGGGGTATCTGTTACTCGGACCATTCTGACCCAGGCAACTGGGTATTGTTAAAGAAAGCTCGCTGTTAGTTAACTGCATAGGTCTGGATGGCCCACGTTTTCAATTTCAAAGTAATTCTATACTTTTCGGAGGAAAAAAAGAACAAAGTATTCAGCAGACATTTCACCTGGGTATTCGGTGGAAAACCAAACTGACAATCAGCTGAAGTTTAACAGCAACAAACAATTTAAAGTTTACCTGATGACAAGTCATAGAGCGCAGTGACGGAGGTTATGAACTGGCAGCAGAACCGAGGGCTGGCACTGAATATCTGCTTCAGTGTCTGAACAGATCCTGGCACCAAACAGCAGTAGTCATCCACAAGGGCTCGGGCTAACCTCACACAGTAGACCACAGGCGTCCGCTGGAAAGAAGCCACAGTCCACGTAACTATAGGTTTCGTGAGCTAGAAGACCAGCAACTTCGTATACATGGTGAAGACCACTGGAGCTAGCAGAACCACTTCCAACATGGGAAAAGGACATTAACATCTTACTTTGAAGTAGGTGTCAACAAGAAGACTCCATCCCAACACCCATTCTGTGAATAAGGTTTTACTGAGACACAGCCATGTCCATTTGCGTGTCTACTGTGTAAGGCTGCTCTTGCGGAATTTAGTAGCTGTGACAAACGATGTGACCTGCAAAGCCTAAAACATTTACAACCTCACCCTTTACATAAAACATCTGCCAACCCTTGCTTTAAAGTTTACTTAGGAAAGATCGTTTCTCACTGCAGGTGAAGAAATGACAACTTTTGTCACCCTACAGTTGATGCCAGTTGAGACTCCACAAGTAAAAATGAACAGCTGCTACCACCCTGAAGAGATTTACAAGAGTATGTGAACTATCACAATTAAAATGTTTCTTTAGAATAGTACTTTCTGGGACCAGCAGCTAGTGTAATGGCTATCACTGGACTCCCATGTAGTCGACCGCGGTTCGAGTTCCAGACCTGGTGGCTTAAACTCACACCGGGCGCGTGTGCGTGCATGCCCAAGATCCCAAGAGGAGAATGGAGGAGGAGGGATTGCAGCATGGCCATCCCCCCTGGGGGGTGATTTCTCGCTTTCTATCTCTCTGTCTCTCTGTGTTCTGGCGAGCGCATGGGCCCTATAGCAGAAACTCCCCCCCCCCAAAAAAAAGGATAGTACTTTCTAAATTTCTCTTACAACCTGTTCTCTTTGATAGGTTTCTAAAACACTTTTGAGTCCTACTGCCTCCCCTCCCTTTCCATTGACAAGTCATTCAGCAGCTACTCCGGATGCTATAGTTACAGGGCTCTAGGCTGGCCTGAAGGAAAAACCATAAGGTGACAGCAAGGTCAGATTGCTCATTCAGATACTATTCTACCCCACAACACCAAGCTAGCCATTAAGACTACCAATTAATTAATTAATTCACTTATTTTAATTTGACCAGAGAGGGACAGAGTGAGAGCAAGAGAGAGAGACAGGGAAAGTGAGAAAGCAAGCTGCCAGGTCCAGGAATCGAACTGCGGTCGGCCATGTGGGAATCCAGCACCCTTAACCATTACGCCACCTGCCGGCCCAAGACCATCAATTTCTCTACCATTTCTCAGTTGGAAGCTGCAGTCCTTCACCTCAGCACTACAAATGCTGGCCTGAACCACTAAGATCCTTCTCTGTCATTGACATCTGATTTCATTTTGCCAAAATACCAGCACAATAGCATCACTATAAGAGATAAACTTGTTTTTTATTTTTAAAGAATTATTTTAAATTTTATTTATTCATTACTTTATTTTAATTTGACCAGAGAGAGACAGAGAAAGAGAGAGAAAGTGAGAAAGTAAGCCACCAGGTCCAAGACTTGAACCGTGGTCAGCCATGTGGGAGTGTCCAACGCTTTAACCACCACACTACCTGCTGATCTCAAGATAAACTTGTTTTGACTAGATTGTCAAGAGATGAAGGTAATCCTGAGGTTAAATATATATACGTGATGAGTGAATGCCAGAAATTGGACTGGTAAGGATTAAGGTACAGGTTCCAATGGGATTTGCTGTGTACTACTAGTAACGATTTATTTTTGTTAGCCATTATAAACAAGATTACCAAAAAAAAAAAAAAAAGATTCTGCATTCTTGAGAATGAAACAGCTCTATGAAACTGAACACAGCGTATCCCATTAGCTTGGCTGAGAACAACTCAGTCAAAAAATTTAGGCCTTGCCATGGCTGCAGTTATAACGTATCATGCTGATTTGCAATGTCTGAAGCCACACAGTGACTGTGGTTTGAATCCCTGGTACAAACTGGCCTGAGAAGTACCAGGTGTGTGCATGAGCACCCAGGATCCAACCAGTTAGAGAAATGGAGGAAGGAGCGTAGCATGACCAGACCCTATGGAGGGTGTTCCTCTCCATCTCACATGTATGCACACACTATATCACAGATATGAAAAAAGTTAACTAATAATTACTATAAGTGAACTATTAATTTTTCAGGGATTCTGAGTAGCAAAAAAAGCAAAACAAAATGAATCTTCTGGGCCAGTTCTGTGGCTAGAAGTTAAGGCAGCCAGATCCCATGCAGTTGACCTTGCTGTTCAAGTCCTAGACACAGTGGTTCGAGAAACAAGTGTGCATATGTGTACAAAATCCAGAAAGGAAGATTTGGAGAACAGATTGCAGTGTGATCATTCCTCATGGGGGGGAGCATTTTCTCTTCCGCCCCCTTCTCTGGCAAGTACATGTATCCTCCAGCCAAAAAAAAAAAAACCACAAATAAAACACTCCAAAATACCATTTATCACTAAATGTATTTACACATTCTTCTGTAAACACACATATACACATTTTTTCCTTTGATAATTAAAAACTCTCTAGAAGGCTCTTATTCTATATTCATTAATAAAAGACACACTAATTTTGTGATATCACACTGAACAATGCAAAACAACTCATATGCTCACACTGACCTAACTGTAGAGAAAAAACCTTCTAATGAAAAGTAAACACTATATGACTTGATAATGAGGATCTAAAAAACCAAAATCCTTGAGACTACATGCATGCTGTTTTCAAAATTCTATCTTATTATTTTCACCTAAGAAAAAGTTTCTTCATTTGTGAAAATGGAACCTTTTCTTCATTAAAAAAATAATTTACCATTATGAACTACTATTACCAAAAATGGACATGGTCAAGCCAGCAGGTGGTATGGGGGTTAAGGTGCTAGACTCCCACATGGCCCAACATGGTTCAAATCCCAGACCTGGTGGCCTAAAAATCACATCAGGTGCATGTGGATGCATGCCCAAAATTATGAGAGGAGAATGCAGGAGAAGGGATTGCGGTGTGGCCATCACCCCTTGGGAGTTTATTTCTCATTTTCCCTCTGTCTCTTTCTGGTAAGTACACATGCATTCTGGCAAACCCTTAAAAAAATTAATGAACACAAAAATGGAAAATTATCTGGTAATATCTTTGGCTGGACTAATATACAATGTATTCATGCTGGGAAAATGCATTTTGTATGCTGTAAAGATGTATAGTGATTGAAGGTTAAAAAAAAAGAAGAAGAAAAAAAGTCATGATCTTTGAAAAAATGGGATTGTGGGGTCAGTTGGTGATGTGGCAGTTATGCCAGCTGGATCCCACATGGGTGACTGCATGGTTCAAAGCCTAGACCTGGAAGCTTGAGAAACACACTGAGCATGTATACGTGCCTGCCCAAAATCCTAAAAGAAGGGAGAAATAGAGAAGATGTGGTGTGACCATGCCTCATGGTGGGTGTTGGCTTTCTCTCTCTCCAACAAGCACACATACCCTCTGGAAACAAATTCTTTTAAGTAAAAAAAAAAAAAAAAAGATGGATGATGGGGCACTGGTAATGCAATCATCTGTAAGGCTGGTCTACTTGAGCAGGTATTAGGTTTGTCTCCCTGAACATGCAGGACACACGCATGCCCATGACCTGGGGCTGGCTGAAGATGGGGGTGGATAACCATGTGAAAGACTCTGTTGGGGGTGCAAAATTATTTCTCTCAACTCATGGAGGAAAGTAAGTTTAAGAAAAAAAAAAAAACTAAATAAACGGTTATACAGGTACAGAGCAGTAATGATCAATGACATAATATATCTAGAAATACAATCAAACGAAAATTCCTGACAGTAAACTCTTCCCCAAAAGGTAGGCTAGCTCTAGAGCAGTACCTGGAGCCAGGAGGCTGCACACTCCAAAACTGGGATTCGACACACAGCCACAGCCATAGAGACCAGCTTTCCTAACAAGCTCATCCGGCTGTCATCAGCTTTGTTTCCTTGAGGGCTGAAAAGGGATGAAAAAATAATCTGCCGGACAGAGTCCTTGGTTTGCTCCTGGAAATAATTGCACATGATTTCAAGAAGTTGAAGCTCCTGAAGTGAATTCAGTCTCTGTAAAAACAAATCCAAGAGAAGTGGTAAGAAAGAAACTTGGCTTTAACACGCTTATTAATTCGTACAACAAACGGAATATATTATACACCCCCCCCACCCCCAGGTATTTTTCACCCTTCTGGGCACAGGTCTCAGGGAGAACAGCTGTTAATCTCAGAAAAGTCACATGCATCATTATATATCATCCTGGAAGGCACGCGATGGCCCACAACGGGTTGAGACTCTCAGTAACAGGCCTTGAGTGGTGTGAGAGGACTGTCCCTATAAGCGTTTTCCTGTAAGACCACCGAGACACGTCTGTCACACGCCCAGCAAAACAAGACACACAGCTGAGCAATAATACCAAGCTCCTGAGAGGAGGGTTTGAGAGCTGTGCAGGTGCCAGGCTCAAGACAAGTACGGAGCCCCTATGAAGTGTTCTCGGTTTGGCAGATACTTGTTACCAAGGGGGAAAGAGCTCCGTCTGGCAGTCACCCTGTCCGCTCGCTGCTGGCCGCACCTTGGGCTGCGCACCGCGCTCCTTGGGCACCTGGAACACGAACTCCTCCAGCAGCTCCACGGGGCCCTTGTCCACGATAGGCAGCGGTGCGCTCTGCAGCTGGCTGCTGAAGTAGATGTCCAGGTGGTACAGCACCTCCTTGGCCGCGCTCAGCGCGTCGCGGCGCAGCAGCGAGTGGCGGATATCGCTCATGGTGCGGCCGCCGCGGCCCCAGCGCCCAGCGCGTCCCACTTCCGCCCGGGTGCCTG